>NC_087485.1:1567500-1867500 GCF_036417665.1 Passer domesticus
ATTTATATACTGAAATATTTTAAAAATTTAAGTATATAAAATAACCATTACTATAAATAAGTAAATAAAAATATAAAGGAATAGATAATATAAAGGATAAAGCAAAGAAATGGGGAGTAGAAATCCACATAGAAAATGAAAATAAAATAGAAAATTAAAATAACGAACTAAAATAACATGGAATGGAATATAGGTAACATACATTTGGATATAACTGAATGTGAAATATCGTCCCTGCAGTGATAAATAAAAATCTGTGTGTTGGCAGTGCACACAGCCAGGGGGACAGGGACAGGGACGGGGACAGGGACAGGGACAGGGACAGCACCCAGCCCTGTGCCCAGGGCTGCCAAAAACACCCCTGGAATCTCTGGGAGTGTGGGCCGTGCTCCCACAGCACAGACACGGATATAAACACGTATGAATATATATAAATAAAAAAATTATAAATATATAAAAAATTATATATAAATATATAAAAAAAAAATATATATAAATACATATAAACACAGACACAGCACAGGCCAGCAGTGCACACACACACAGAGCTCTGACAAGGAAATGAATATATAAAAATACATATAAACACATAGAAATACATATATACACATATAAATGTATATTTATAGATTAAAATACATATAAAAATATATATAATTACAGATACACACACAGAGCCCTGCACAGGGTGTGTAAGACACCCACATGTAATAAAGACACACACACAGAGCTGTGCACATGACATATAATAAACATACACACATAGTGAACACACACTGACAGAGCTGTGCATGTAGTGTGTAACACACACGTAAAATACACACAGGGTGTGTAACACACAGAGAAAATGCACAGAGCCCTGCACAGGGTGTGTAACACACACATAAAATACACACAGAGCCCTGCACAGGGTGTGTAACACACACATAAAATACACACAGAGCCCTGCACAGGGTGTGTAACACACACATAAAATAGAGCTGTGTGTTTTATGTGTAACACACATAACATCACACAGGGTGTGTAACACACACATAAAATACACAGAGCTGTGTGTTTTATGTGTAACACACATACAATCACACAGGGTGTGTAACACACACATAAAATACACACAGAGCCCTGCACATGGTGTGTATCACACACATATGTAAAAAAAACCACACAGAGCTGTGCACGTGACATATAACACATATAATAAACACACACATAATTAACACACACAGAGCCCTGCACATACATAACACAGACGTAAAATACACAGAACCCTGACACGACAGGTAACACACACACAGAGCTGTGCACACACATGAAACCCTCAGAGAACCCCACACATGACATGTAACACATATAATGAACACGCACACAACAAACACACACAGAGCTGTGCATGTGGTGTGCAACACACACATTAAACCCCATACATGACATGTAACACACACTAAACCCCACACATGACACATAACACATATAATGAACACACACAACAAACACACACAGAGCTGTGCATGTGGTGTGCAACACACACATTAAACCCCATACATGACATGTAACACACACTAAACACCACACATGACACATAACACATATAACGATCACACACACACAGAGCTGTGCACAAGGTATGTAACACACACACACTAAACCCCACACATGACACATAACACATATAATGAACACACACAACAAACACACGCACAGAGCTGTGCACATGGTGCACATTAAACCCCACACATGACATATAACACATATAATGATCACACACACAGAGCCGTGCACATGGTGTGTAACACACACATTAAACCCCACACATGACATGTAACACATATAATGATCACACACACACAGAGCTGTGCCCAAGGTGTGTAACACACACTAAACCCCACACATGACACATAACACATATAATGATCACACACACAGAGCTGTGCCCAAGGTGTGTAACACACACACTAAACCTCACACATGACATGTAACATATATGATGATCACACATACACACACAGAGCCGTGCACATGGTGTGTAACACACACACACTAGACCCCACACATGACAGGTAACACATACAATGATCACACAGAGCCGTGCCCCTGGTGTGTAACACACACACACTGAACCCCACACATGACACATAACACATACAATGATCACACACACACAGAGCTGTGCCCAAGGTGTGTAACACACACCCACTGGACCCCACGCACGCCATGTAACATACATGACGATCATACACACACACACAGAGCCGTGCCCCTGGTGTGTAACACCCACTGGACCCCACGCACGCCATGTAACATACATGACGATCATACACACACACACAGAGCCGTGCCCAAGGTGTGTAACACCCACTGGACCCCACGCACGCCATGTAACATACATGACGATCATACACACACACACAGAGCCGTGCCCAAGGTGTGTAACACACACCCACTGAACCCCACACATGACAGGTAACACATACAATGATCACACACACACAGAGCCGTGCCCCTGGTGTGTAACACCCACTGAACCCCACGCACGCCATGTAACATACATGACGATCATACACACACACAGAGCCGTGCCCAAGATGTGTAACACCCACTGAACCCCACGCACGCCATGTAACATACATGACGATCATACACACACACACAGAGCCGTGCCCAAGGTGTGTAACACCCACTGGACCCCACGCACGCCATGTAACATACATGACGATCATACACACACACACAGAGCCGTGCCCAAGGTGTGTAACACACACCCACTGAACCCCACACATGACAGGTAACACATACAATGATCACACACACACAGAGCCGTGCCCCTGGTGTGTAACACCCACTGAACCCCACGCACGCCATGTAACATACATGACGATCATACACACACACAGAGCCGTGCCCAAGATGTGTAACACCCACTGAACCCCACGCACGCCATGTAACATACATGACGATCATACACACACACACAGAGCCGTGCCCAAGGTGTGTAACACCCACTGGACCCCACGCACGCCATGTAACATACATGACGATCATACACACACACACAGAGCCGTGCCCAAGGTGTGTAACACACACCCACTGAACCCCACACATGACAGGTAACACATACAATGATCACACACACACAGAGCCGTGCCCCTGGTGTGTAACACCCACTGAACCCCACGCACGCCATGTAACATACATGACGATCATACACACACACAGAGAGCCGTGCCCAAGATGTGTAACACCCACTGAACCCCACGCACGCCATGTAACATACATGACGATCATACACACACACAGAGCCGTGCCCAAGATGTGTAACACCCACTGAACCCCACGCACGCCATGTAACATACATGACGATCATACACACACACAGAGAGCCGTGCCCAAGGTGTGTAACACCCACTGGACCCCACGCACGCCATGTAACATACATGACGATCATACACACACACACAGAGCCGTGCCCAAGGTGTGTAACACACACCCACTGAACCCCACACATGACAGGTAACACATACAATGATCACACACACACAGAGCCGTGCCCCTGGTGTGTAACACCCACTGAACCCCACGCACGCCATGTAACATACATGACGATCATACACACACACAGAGCCGTGCCCAAGATGTGTAACACCCACTGAACCCCACGCACGCCATGTAACATACATGACGATCATACACACACACACAGAGCCGTGCCCAAGGTGTGTAACACCCACTGGACCCCACGCACGCCATGTAACATACATGACGATCATACACACACACACAGAGCCGTGCCCAAGGTGTGTAACACACACCCACTGAACCCCACACATGACAGGTAACACATACAATGATCACACACACACAGAGCCGTGCCCCTGGTGTGTAACACCCACTGAACCCCACGCACGCCATGTAACATACATGACGATCATACACACACACAGAGCCGTGCCCAAGATGTGTAACACCCACTGAACCCCACGCACGCCATGTAACATACATGACGATCATACACACACACACAGAGCCGTGCCCAAGGTGTGTAACACCCACTGGACCCCACGCACGCCATGTAACATACATGACGATCATACACACACACACAGAGCCGTGCCCAAGGTGTGTAACACACACCCACTGAACCCCACACATGACAGGTAACACATACAATGATCACACACACACAGAGCCGTGCCCCTGGTGTGTAACACCCACTGAACCCCACGCACGCCATGTAACATACATGACGATCATACACACACACAGAGAGCCGTGCCCAAGATGTGTAACACCCACTGAACCCCACGCACGCCATGTAACATACATGACGATCATACACACACACAGAGCCGTGCCCAAGATGTGTAACACCCACTGAACCCCACGCACGCCATGTAACATACATGACGATCATACACACACACAGAGAGCCGTGCCCAAGGTGTGTAACACCCACTGGACCCCACGCACGCCATGTAACATACATGACGATCATACACACACACACAGAGCCGTGCCCCTGGTGTGTAACACACACCCACTGGACCCCACGCACGCCATGCCCCCGCTGTCCCTGCCGCCCCACGCCCCCCTCACCCCGCCCCCAGCCCCCCGTTACCATCAGCCGGGTGTGGAGGGGCCGCGCCGCCTCGGGGGCAGGGGAGGGGCAGGGAGCGCTCCCGAGTTTAGGGACGGGGGCACGGACGGCTCTGGGAGCGGGGCAAGCGCAGCCCGGGCTGAGGCGGTGAGTGCAGCGGCAGCGCCGCCGCCGCCTTTTATAGGGCCGGGCAGGTGATGTGCACACACCTGGAAACTCCAGGCGCGCTCCTTCCTCCTGCCGCTCCCGGCCGCACTTCCTCCTGCGCTCCACGTGTGCCGGCGGCAGCACGGGCGCTCCGAGCCCACACTTCGGGCAGGGGTGTCCCGGCGAGCGGGCATCCCCCGGGCCGTGCCCCTCTTGCGTCAGCGTGAGATCAGCGTGGCATTCCCGGGCAGAAATCCCAAATTGGGCAACGCCGGGAAGGGCTCGAGGGCTGCCATCGCCCCTCCGGGATGGCCCCGTGGCCAGCAGAACCAGCGGGACGCGGGGTTGTGCTTAGTGCTGGGACAGGGCTGGAGGATGGGGAATGGCAGGGGATGGGGAATGCCAGGGACCCCAAAAACTGTTCTCTGAATGAGAGACCCCAGGTGATGGCCCCCACTGGCATTTCACACCAGTAGGATGCTGGTTCCATACTGGGAGCAAGGAGCCTGGGAAATC
Source organism: Passer domesticus (assembly GCF_036417665.1). Lineage (NCBI taxonomy): Eukaryota > Metazoa > Chordata > Aves > Passeriformes > Passeridae > Passer > Passer domesticus. The sequence continues at coordinate 1,572,755 of NC_087485.1, forward strand.
CACTGGGACCCCAAACGCTGCTCCTTAAATTAGGGGGATTGATCAGATTTATCTGCAGAACCCCCCAGTTACACACAGAAATATTCTGGTTTCACACTGGCTGCTCCCCCAGGAAACAGAGCAGCTTTTCCAGCTCCACGGAGCTGCTTGTGCCCCAAAAAACCCCAAAGTGAGGGGTACAGACCCCCCCCTGAGGTAAGGGAGATGCAGAAAAAAGCAAGAAAAGGTAAAATTGGTTATCAAAATATTTTATTTCAGGGAGATCCCTCCAAAAAAAAAAAAAAAAAAGAAAAAAAGAAAAAAAAAAGAAAAAAAAAAAAAGGAAAAACCAAAGGAAGAAGGACCCTCCTGGCAGACAGACACGCCCACAACACCTGCAGGGCTCCTGGGAATCCAAGGGAACCGATCCCCTGCTCCAAAGAAGGGGGACTGAGGCAGGAATATATATATATCTATTTTTCCTGGGGGAGGAGGGGTGCTGCCAGCAGTTCACAGCAGTTTTCGGCTCTCTCGGCACACGGGACTAGAACTGCATTGCTGAAGACACTCGACACACAGCAGGGCTAACTAGGAGAATACAACTCGAGGCTAGCGAAGAGGAGAGGGGACACAGGAGAGCCGGGAGCAGCCGGGGCTGGAGTCCTCTGTGCACAACCCCGGAGCCCTCCCGGGGCCGCTCGCGGGCTTTTCCCGGCCGGACAAAAACTTCCTTAATTTTTCTGTTTTGTGTGTGTGTGTGTGTGGATGGGTGGCGTTGTGTTTTTTTTGTTAAAAAGAACCGCGGCCAAAACGAAGAGGAGGAACCGCCAAAGGCCCAAGCGGCCGCCGTTCCCCCTCTTTATAAAAACACCAGCAGTCACTGCGGGCCTGGCCCCACTATACTTTCCCCGGGATCTTGGCGCGCTTGCGGGCGATGGCGTCTTCCACGGCCTTGAGCTGCTTCAGGAGCTCCTCGCGCCGCGACAGCGTGCTGGACTTGCCCTTGGCGGCAGCAGGGCCCGCCTCCGAGCCCTTGCCCGGCACGCTGGTGACTTTGCTGGAGCCCTTGGACTGAGGGGACAGCTGGCGCTTCCTGCGGGAGAGGAGGGAGCAGTGAGAGGAGGCCAAGAGCAGCGAGCTCTGCTGGCCACACGAAACTGGTTTCAAGTGCTTTCCTGTCACAGACGTGTTTTATGAAAAGTCCTTTTGACAGGATCTTTTCTGGGAGGGTTCAGCTCCTCCACGTTTTGCTGCTTTGGAGAATTGTTTACCCAGCATGTGGAATTGTTTTTACTTGATGAGCAGTGACAGCCACCTGCGTCGAGGCTGTGAGCAGTCACAAGATTTTTGTTATCCATTCCATTCCTTTTCTTTCTAACTCTCTGATGGATCCTTCCTCTCTATTCTTTTTAGTACAGCATTTTAATATAATATAATATCATAATATAATAAATCAGCCTTCTGCCACATGGAGTCAAGATTCTCATCTCTTCCATCGACCTCAGAGCCTTGAACACAGCCATACTTTCCCACACAAATTCCACCTCTTTCCACAGGCAGGGACTCTTTTCTACCCAGGGTTGCTCCAGCCTGGCCTTGGGCACTGCCAGGGAATCCAGGGGCAGCCACGGCTGCTCTGGGCACTGTGCCAGGCCTGCCCACCCTCACAGGGAAGGATTTCTCCCTAATTTCTGAGCTGAACTAAAACAGCAGGAAGTGCCACATCCAACACATGGCTCCAGGAGCAGGTGGGGGAAAAGAGGTTGGAGAGAGGAGGAGGCCTTGGGTTGAAAACTGGCTTGAACAGTAAAAAACAGCCATTCCATGGGGATTCCCAAACTCCCAGGATTAAACTCAGTGCCAGCTCCTGGCTGCAGTGAGCAGCTCCCTGTGAGCCCCCAGAGCCACACATCCATGCCCTGGGGCATTCCCAGCACTGCAGCAAGCACAGCCTGCCAGGCTGAGCTGGCACCTGCATGGCTGGAAGGTGCAAAGCCAGGGCTGTCACTGCTCTGTCCCATGCAGGGGACACATCTGAATACACCACAGCAGCAAGGGGAGCAGCTGAGGGCGTGCCAGGCTGGGAAAAGGGGAATGAGGCACTGGAACCAGGGGCCAGGAGCCGGCCAGGGGGAAGGGGGGCACTCTGGTGCTCATTAACACTCTGCTAACGAGCTGCAGAGGCACTGGCTGAGCTCACTCCTGACCCACTTGGCTCCTGGTGCTACTGCTCTTCTCCCAGCTGGAATGGCCCAGCTGGAGGCTCTGCAGGAAGCCCTGGCACCCCTGGCACCTGCCCAGGCAGCTCCGTGTCCTTCCTCGTGCTGCGCTCCACAGCAAGTGCAGCTGCTGGCCTGGGACAGCCCGGGACAGCCCGGGACAGCCCGGGGCCCCCGAGGAGCAGGGCTGCAGGCCCTGCAGGGCTGTGAGGCCCAGCAGAAGCAGCAGCACTCACCTGTCTGCCTGTGCAGGGGAAGGTTTTGGGTTCTGGCCCCGCTGCCGTTCCTGTTTGGGGGACGAGGGTCTCCCAGTCGCCTTCCTATCGCGAGAGCCTGGGGGAGAGCAAAAGGACATTCCTTCATTTTCCTGCTTGGCACCAAGGCACAGACCACCCCCTGCCCGCCCTGACTGACCACAACGTGCCAAAAAAAAGCCAAGTCCAGCAGCAGCTGGAAAAGCCTCACTGTGTGCCCCCTGCAGCTCTGGGGGAGCGGAGAAGCCAGGCAGGGCTGTGCTCTGCAGCCTCCTGTACACAGCACCTTCCACCAGCCCTTCCTCACCTCCAGCTGCTGGAGCAAGGCTCTTCCATGGCATTCCGTGCCTGCAGAGCTGCTGGCTCTGCCCTGGCGGGTCACAGGGTGTACTGGCTCCAGCAGTGACAGGTGAGGGCAGCTCTGCTGCTTTCGGAGCCAGCGGGGCCTCCCCCGAGGCAGCAGCACCCCCGTGTTTGTGCAGCACGGCTCAGCTGCCAGGCCCTGCCCCAACACAGCTGCCCTGGGCACCGAGGGATGCTGGGGAGCAGCTGGGCTAGCCCAGGAACACAGAGGGAATCCCACCTGGAAGGCAGCCTGTGGAGCTGCTGCCCTGCTCTGCCCCCAGCTGGGGCAGCAGAGGTGCCCAGGCCCTCGTGGCAGCAGCCCCTGCGTGTGCCAGGGCATCCCTCTGCTCCTGAGGATGGACACTGGGACAGCCTGAGCCCCCAGGTGCAGGTCACAGAGCAGGTGACACACTCAGCCACCTGCACTGAGCAGTTTTGGTGCTGGGATGCCGAGGGGCTCAGTCCCAACTCAGCCAAGGGCACCTTTGCCATTGGAGTTGGGGCTCTGTGGCTTGGACTCCCCTCCCCTGGAAGTGTCCAAGGCCAGGCTGGATGGGGCTCAGAGCAACCTGGGGTAGTGGAAGGTGTCCCTGGTTCTTTGGTCCCTTCCAGCCCAAATTAATCTGTGCTTCTGTGATTTGCTGCAGCTCAAAAACTGCTTTTTGAGAGAAAGCAGAGGGTGACACCAATGCCTCTCTAGAAAGAGTCCTGGCCTGGCCCTGCCACCCGTGTGTGAACCAGACCCCAGTGAACTTCAACCTCGGGCAGTCCCTTGCAGGCTGCCCTGGCACGAGGTGAATGTTGCAGGTTATTAGCACAGACCTTCTGCTGGCTGGCACCCAGAGTCAACAAGATCCACCTACAGCTGAGCCACCAGGGAAAACAACATCACGTGGCAGCTCCCACGTCACCAGCAGCCACCTCTGGCTGCCAACTCCCCCCACACCCCCTGTGCCTCCTGGCAGCCACAGCAAAGGCTGGAGGGTGGCACTGAGGGCCCTGTCTGTGGCTGCCAGCTCGGTTTCCCGAGCTGCTCCTGCTGCTGGGCAGGATCGAGGCCCAGGAGAACACTTGGAAAGCCCAGGTCTTTCTAAAGATGCAGGGCAGAGCGGGTTGTGTCACCCCGAGGTGGGGCAATCAGCCCGTGTCCCAGGCTGGCTGATGCAGGCAGGGCTGGATTGCATCCCTCCCTCCAGCCCAGCCTTTCGAAGCACCAGCCTGGCTGGCAGGGACAGCTCTCCCGGGAAAACTCCGGGATGCACCAAAGGAAACTCCTGTGACTCACTGTCCTGGGGTGCCTGAGGCCTGGAAGGGATCCTCAGGATCATCCCACCCAGCCTTCAGCCCAGCACCACCATGGGCACCCTAACCCTGTCCCCAAGGGCCACATCCACACGTTTTTGGAACACCTCCAGGGATGGGGACTCCCTCCCTGACAGTCTGTTCCTTTCTGGGAAAAAACATTTCCTAATTTCCAACCTAAACCTGTTCTCCACAGCCACATCCAAGGCCAGGAGCAGTGAGCAGGAGGCTGTGGGGTGGATGTGGAGGTGAGAACTCTGTGTCTTCAAAGCCAAGGGGTTGTTTTTTTGGACAGGACTCAGAGGGACACAGTGGAGGCACACTGGGCACAATGTGCCCCAGGACAGTGTGACAAGGCTGGCACTGGCCTGCCCAGGGCCTCAGCTCTGCTGTTTTTGCAGCAGGATGGTCAACACCCCCCCTTTATCTGGTGGCAATGTCACTCTGAGTGTTGGGATGGCTGCAGTGGATCCTTCCAGCTGCTGGAAAGCAGAGCCCGGGCTGGAGGATGCCTCACCTCTGTCAGGTGACAGGTTGGCCCGTTTAGCTGGAGGAGAGCTTGGCCTCTCTTTGTCTGCTGGCTCGTATCTCTTCCTGCTTCCTTTGTCAGCTGCCTGCAATGGAATTAGAACAATGGAGCTCAGCAGCCACTTCCCCCTGCAGAGGGAAACAGGCACAGCCTTTCCCTGGGATGTGCTGCCTGGCTCCTGCAAACACCTTTCCCAATAAACTCTGCACACACCAGTCCCAGCATTCCTGAATCCACCCAATTCCCAACTACCAGGAGCCAACAGCAACACCCCCCTGCACTGGGGTTAAGGCTGTGCTAATTCCAGAACAGCAACAGGAAAACAGCAGCTTTTTGGGATGGTTTTTGGCCCAGCAGCACCAAGGATAGCAGATGTGAGGGAGGCATGTGGAGCCGTGCCTTTTCCAGGCTGTCATGTGTCACTGCACACTCCTCCCTCCAGAGCAGCTTCCTGCCTCTGATAAAGCCTCCTCACGTCAGAGCACAGGGAAGTAGAGAAATCTGCAGCCTCAGACTGCGCCGGGGAATTTGGGCTGGCAGAGCAAAATATCAAAAACAGGAACCTGCCCACGTGATGGGGCCAACACCCTGCCCCAGCAGCAAACCCCACGAGGCCCAACTCCCCCACACGGGCTGGGATCTGCACCGAGGCTCCAACAGGGGCAGTGGGATCAGAGCAGAGGGGGAGAGCCAGCTGGGCACCCCAGGAGCTGCCCTGCCCCTTGTCCCTCTGCGCCTGCTGTTCCCTGGTGTGGCACAGGAAGCTCCCAGAGCATCTCCCAGGGGAAGGTCCCTGCACACCGGGACCTTCGAGCAAGCGGGGAAGAGCCTGGAAGCTGCAGCAGGAATGTGCCCCAGGGAAGCCGCCAACACAGCCCCAAAGTGAAGCCACCACAGGGTGTGGGCTGCCAGACTGGTTCTGTGTGCTGCCCTCCAAGCCAGCCCCAGACCTTCCTGGCTGAGCTCATCCCAGCAGAGCTGAGCCTGGAGCTCCACTGCTGCTGGGATCCATCCCCTCCTGCCAGGATCCATCCCTTCCCCTCCTGCCAGGATCCATCCCTTCCCCTCCTGCCGGGATCCATCCCTTCCCCTCCTGCCGGGATCCATCCCTTCCCCTCCTGCCGGGATCCATCCCTTCCCCTCCTGCCGGGATCCAGGCCCCTCAGCCCCCCAGGAGCAGGGAATCCCAGCCTCCAGAGATTCCCACCTTGTTCAGGAGGGTCAGTTTGATCTCCTTGTGCCCGCTGAAGCTGCCCTGCTGTGCCTGGGGGGCCGAGGGCTGCTGGCCCTGGGGCAGCTGCTGGGATTTGCTTCCCGGGGTGGGCTTGGCTGATTTCAGGAGCTGAGCAGGCACATCCCGTTTCCTCTTCTCCTCTTTAGCACTGTCTTCTTTTTTTGACTTTCCTGTTGAGAGCAGAGAGCACAAGTGGTCACTTGGGAATGGTTCCTGCTGCCTGCTCTCCCTTTGGGCAAGAGGACGCTGCTGCAGGGATGGAAAAGCCCACAGCAGTTAACTCAGCTTGTGGGCACGAGGTTAAGGGATTCAGGAAACCAGCATTTCCACAGAGCAACAGAAAAGAGAAAGAACAAAAGGCTTTTGCCACAGTCTGGAACGAGCAGAGGAAGAGCAAAGTGATACTGGAGCTGTCCAGATTTACATCACCTTCCAAGGGTGAAGGAGAATGGGAGAGGCAGAACTGCCAGGCAGAAAAAGGGATGAGCCAACCAGAGGCACAGGGATGGAAGGATGTGGATTTAAATTTGCTCCACAGCCTCCCCTCTCCACAGGATCTCTGCTCCTGTGTCGCCTCTGCTCAAGGATTTTCCCGGAGCCCACAGAATTCCTAGGGAAGGTTCCCTGCTCCTCCCTTCTTCTCCAAGGACTCCCTGGAGGAATACACCCCCAGCAGAGCAGGTGCCTGTACCTTTCTTCTGCTGGGCCGGGGTGGGGGAGCGGGAGCTGGCCGAGGACACGGGGCTGGCCAGGTCTGCGTACATGTCCTCGGAGTCGGCGCTGCGCACGGAGCTGCTGCTGGACGAGGCACTGGACACGGAGGAGACGCTGCTCACGCTCAGGGACCTGCCAAGAACCCACAGCTCATCACACCCAGAGAGCCAACCAGGCCTTTTGGCATTCCCTGCACGGCTGGGTGTTGGGAATGACACACAAGGGCCGTGTGTCCTGGGGTGCTGCTGGTATAAAAACCCCAAAGCTGTCGGGTGCAGGCCTAGAAAGTAATGATTATTTATAGCAGGATTGAGGCAATGTGTAAACAGGTCACTGTTTGCCCAGGAAAACAGGGAGTGAAAGCAGGGAGTGTGCTGGCACATCCAGGTCAGTGTTACAGCTCAGGGCAAGGGTTCCCTGGCAGGCTTTCTGCTGCTGGCACACATGCACTGTCACGACTGATAACGACAGGGAGATGCCTCCAAGATGGAAACGTCCCAGCAGGGCCTGTCCCAGGAAGTGTTCAAGCCAGGCTGGACAGGGTTGGAACTACCTAGTCTAGTGGAAGGTGGCAGAGAGCTGGACTGGATGAGCTTTAAGCTCCTCTCCAAGCCAAACCATCCCACTCCATGAATATTCAGGCAGCCTCTCCAGCCTGTTCCACGGGCCACACCGCCCTGCTCTGCCAGCAAGGCCCAGGCTCCCTGGCTGGAAGCTGCATTGCCATGACTGAAGGGGCTGAGGCAGCTTCAGCACAGACCTACCCCTGGCACCAGGAGCTGAGTTCTGAGACTTCTCATGGATTGTTCCAACGGTGCCAGGATGAGCCAGGAACTCCTCCAGGCCACCAGGCTGGCCTGGTGTGGGCACACAGTGCATTTGCCACGTTTCCCCCTTCCCACAGGAGCAGCACAGCCAGCCCCAGTGTGCTCACATTTCCCATCCATGCCCTGGTGCTCTCTGAAGCTCTTGCATCACCCCAGGCTGAGCTGATGAACGTGACAAGCACGGAGTAAACAAGCCGGGATTTCCGTAAAATAACGCGGATGTTGAACCTCGGAGTTCCACAGGTTCACAGATGGGAAATTGCAGCTGCTCAGGGCCAAATCCTGCTCCATCCACTGGTTCTACACCACAGGACTACTCTTAGACCCGTGTGCCAGGCAAGTGTTGGGTTTCAAGGCTCTGCCTGGGAGGATTCAGGGAATCCTCTGTGTGAAGAGATGAAAAAAACCTGAAGGAATGACTCCAGAGTGGTTTGTTTTTCTTTGCTGGAGGGATTTTGTTGTTTACACATCCCACAGACCAACAGACTTGGAACTGTTCACTTGGGGCTAAACACAAAGGAACTGGACCTACAACTTTTCCAGCAAAGAGAAAATATCATTAGCTGAGCCTTTTAGGGATTTTCTGACTACCTCTCTTGACAGGCCAAGCACCTTCCCTAAGGACAGGACCCAGAGGTAGGAGAGGCTCAGGAGAGCCAAGCTCCATAGCCTGAAACTGTTCATTTGTAGTTTAATTAGGATGTGGGATCACCCTGGCCAGAAGGAGCTGTTCTTGTCACCATTTAGCTTAAACGGGTACTTGGACACACATGGCAGGATTATTTCCTTGGATAAACCACAAGGGAAATATCATGGAATGGTTTGGGCTGCAAGACACCTTAAAGATCACCCAGTTCCAGCCCCAGCACCTCCCAAAAGAGCAGGCTGCTCCAAGGCCTGTCCAAATTGGCCTTGGACACTTCCAGGGATGGGGCAGCCACAGCTTCTCTAGGCAACCTGTGCCAGGGCCTCCCCACCCTCACAGGGAAGCATTTTTCCCAAATATCCCATTGAAATATCCCCTCTGTCAGTTTAAGGCCATTATATCTTGTTCTATCACTCCATGGCCTCCCCAACACTGCATTCCCATCACAATCCAGGACTGGGGATCTGTGACACAAACCCAACCTTGTCCCACCCCCCAGGCACCTGCAGCTGGTGCTGCTGGAGCTCCAGAGAGCTCCCACTGCAAGAAACCAACCCTGTGACCCACAGCCACAACCCCTGCTGTTAAATAAAGGTCACACAGGCTCAGGGCTGTACCTGGATTTCCTTGAGCCAGAGGGAGAGTGGGAGACTGAGGCAGAGGATGATCTGGAATGAGATCTGGAGAGAGACCGGGACAAGGACCTCGACCGGGAGCTGGAGCCGCTGTAGCTGCTGGCACTGCCACTGATGCTGCCACTGATGGTCCTCCTGCAAGGCAGCAAGCAGCCCTCCCACAATGACAATTGCAATGGCAAAGAGAGAGAGGGCAGGAAAACCCCAGGAGAAAAGCAGAGATTTGCTCAGCACCCTCTGACTGACACCCAGCCCTCCCTGAGGGGTGATCGGCCCCCTCCACCACTTCTCCAGGTTTATGTGCTGGGAATGATGCTCTGTGGTGGGGGATATCCCTGGGAATGATGTTCTGTGGTGGGCAATATCCCTGGGAATGATGTTCTGTGGTGGGCAATATCCCTGGGAATGATGCTCTGTGGTGGGGGATACCCCTGGGAATGATGCTCTGTGGTGGGCAGTATCCCTGGGAATGATGCTCTGTGGAGGGGAATATCCCTGGGAATGATGTTCTGTGGTGAGGGATACCCCTGGGAATGATGTTCTGTGGTGGGCAATATCCCTGGGAATGATGCTTTGTGGTGGGGAATATCCCTGGGAATGATGATGTTCTGTGGTGGGCAATATCCCTGGGAATGATGCTCTGTGGTGGGGGATATCCCTGGGAATGATGCTCTGTGGTAGGCAATATCCCTGGGAATGATGTTCTGTGGTGGGCAATATCCCTGGGAATGATGTTCTGTGGTGGGCAGTATCCCTGGGAATGATGATGTTCTGTGGTGGGCAGCATCCCTGGGAATGATGCTTTGTGGTGGGGAATATCCCTGGGAATGATGCTCTGTGGTGGGGGATACCCCTGGGAATGATGCTCTGTGGTGGGGGATATCCCTGGGAATGATGCTCTGTGGTGGGGGATATCCCTGGGAATGATGATGTTCTGTGGTGGGCAATATCCCTGGGAATGATGTTCTGTGGTGAGGGATACCCCTGGGAATGATGCTGTGTGGTGGGCAATATCCCTGGGAATGATGCTCTGTGGTGGGCAATATCCCTGTGGTCAGTGTGGGTCAGCTGCTGACCCTCCACCACATCAGATCTGTGTGGCACCAAACAGATCCCCCACGTTCCTTTCTCCCCACTCTGCCACCTCCACAAGCAGCAGCTCCCAAAAATGCCTTTTTCCCCACTCCCACCCTGATTTTTCCTGCATTCCACCCCGTCCATCCTCCCCCCAGCCTCCACAGGCAGGAGCCACTCAAGGCAAATCAGGAGCATTCCAGCCCTTTTCTCCCTGCTCCAGGAGATGGATTTCTCCCTGAACACTGGGATTTGCTGGCTCTGCCATGAGATGCAGCCTCACTCCACCCCCCATCTCTCACCTCCTGGGTGGAGTCCTTGTCTGGCGTTCCTTCCTCCTGGCCTCCCGGTTATCCCCTGCCTTGGCTGCCTCCGGGGCTGCTGCTGCAATTTTGGTGAGGGGCTGAGGGACTGGGAGGGCAGTGAGTTTCTTCACAGATTTCTCCCTGGAAAAAATGACAATTTTCAGGTGTGTGATCGCAGGGGGTGAGCACAGAGCACTGATGGCCTCAGAAATGATGTGTTCTGGTTTGTTGTTTAATATTTTAGAGATTATACAATCCTGGGATGGTTTGAGCTGGAAGGGACCTTAAAAATCATCCCACCCCACTCCATTTCACAGGACACCTTTCACTATCCCAGGTTACTCCAAACCCCATCCAACCTGGCCCTGATTGACTCCTGAAGCTACAAACACTTGGCTGTTTTACCAAAACACAAACACCACAGATTTCCCTAAAGGGATTTGTTCCCCATATGCTCAACCAATTCATCTTTTCAGAGACAAATTACTGTACAACAGCCAATACTGGAGATATTTGACTTGTAAATTAACTCCTGAAGCAGACTGGGTGGAAATGTTGTGTCTTATCCATTTAATTCCATCATTTTTATCCCAGACACTTACACCTGCTTCAAATCTGCCAGTCAAGCTTCAGGATGAAATGTGCACAGTTAATGCAAAAAATCTCTTTTTGACTCCAGCACACAGATCAGGAGGGTGCAAAACAGCCTGTGTGTGCCTGGATCTGTCCCTTGCCTTGTGTTCCCTGTGGAAAACTGGATGGGAGCACCAATGTGTCACCCAACACCCAGGGCAGGAGGTGGGGATGGCTCTGGCTCTTTTGGGGCCCAGAGCACTCCAACCTCTGCTCTGGCAGCTGGACACTGCTCCAAGCATGATCCTGGAATGCTTTGGGCTGGAAACACCCTGAAGATCATATTCCACACCCTGCCATGGGCAGGGACACCTTCCACTGTCCCAGGTGCTCCCAGCCCCATCCAGCCTGGCCTTGGGCACTGCCAGGGATCCAGGGGCAGCCACAGCTGCTCTGGGCACCTGTGCCAGGGCCTGCCCACCCTCACAGGAAGGATTTCTCCTGCTATCCCACCCAGCCCTGCCCTCTGGCAGTGGGAAGCCATTCCCTGTGTCCTGTCCCTCCATCCCTTGGAGCATCCCAAACCCCCTCAGGCCCTGGAGCATCCCAGCGCTGATTTCACACCCATGAACTGGGGAGGAGGAGCTGTCTGCACACACACTGGCAGTTCCTCCTCCTGCTGTGCTCCCCATCTGCAGTTACCCCCTGCAGAACACAGGGTTAAGCCCATGGCACGTTAGCCAGTGACAATAATCCCTGTGCTGGGGCTGGTGTCACCCTGGGCTGCCCTGGTGTCACCAGACCAGCACTGCCAGGAGCACTGGGAGGGAGCAGAGAGCCCCAGAGGGCTGAGCCCCATGTGGAGAGGGAAAAACCCCAAAAGGCAGCATAACAAGGGACAAGAACTGTGGCAAAGGGGATTGTCCTAAATTCTGGAGAATTCAGGGGGATTCCCATGGTGTCATTTATTTGCAGGTCAGCTTAGAAGAGGTGACATCACTACGGTGTTGTGTCACCCTCCAACGTCCCCGTAATTTGCCACTGCAGGGTTTGTGAAATAGCAATTTCAGGAATTTAAAGAGCAGCAGGGCTGTCAGAATGTGCCAAAACCAGCTGCAGAGAGCTCCAGTCCTGTTTTCATCCGTCTCCAGGGTGAAAAGTTGATGAGGTTGAACCATTTCTTTATTCTGAGGCCATGGATTAACCAAAGCCAGAGCAGAGGAAGGAATTTAAACTTTCTAACAACTCCTATTACGTATATTTAGATTATACAAATATATCTGCACACAGAGAATGTTCCAGCAGTGAATCATGTGTTTAAACACTTGTGTACAGGTAATATTTAAGGATACTTGTACAGTTTAATTTGGATTTAATAAGTAAGTGTCATTATTTAATTAAATTGGCCAAGCTAAAAACTCTCCAATAAAGGCTGTATTTTGTGTCTTTCATTTCTTTCTTAAACTCCATCAGGTTTAGAATCCCAGAATGGTTTGGATGGGAAGGGACCTCAAAGATCCTGTTCCACTCCCTGCCATGGGACACCTTCCACTGTCCCAGGCTGCTCCAAGCCCCATCCAGCCTTGGACACCTCTAGGGATCCAGGGCCTCCCCACCCAGAGAGGAACAATTCCTTCCCAATATTCCATCTAATCCTGCATTCCTTCCTTAAGGCCCCTGGAGGTCAGAAGGGCTTGTCTGGATCTCACCCAGAGGAATTTGGATCCTTACCCTTTCCCAGGAGGTGGCAATAATTCCCCTTTAGCCTTGGCCAGTGGCTTGTGAGGAGATGGTGTTGGAGAAGGAGAGGGAGAAGATGAGAAGGACCTTGACCTGGAAAGGAAGGAGACATCACTCAGCTCAGGCTCTGGGATTGCAGGAGCTTTTCCTGGCTCTCAGGGCATGCAGCCACCACTGCCTCCTCCCCAGGAACCTCCCTGAGCTTCTCCTGGTTTATAATTGAACTCTGTGCAACAAAACTCAACTTCTGCCATCAGACAGTGGGAAAAGCAGGAAACAGAAGGAAAAATAAAATCAGCCAGAAGAGAGGCAGTCCAGGTATTCCACAGCAACACCTGAGGCTGTCCCCATCCTCTCTATTCTCTCCTTAGGGAGACTACACATGAAAATAAGCGTGATTTTGAGTTTTATGTTCTTTACATCCTGGAACTCCTAGAGCAGTTCATCCTTTAAACAGCAACAAAACAAAACAAAAAAAACCAAACAAACTTGGGATAAAGACAAAAAATACACCTAAACCTAATCTGAAATTCCTGGAACACAAGAAGAAGCATTAAGTGGTGCATCCCAAAGTAATAATCAAGGGCTGGAGCTGTTTCCTGAGCCCCTGAGCTCACACCACGTGCTGCTCTTGGGGTGATTCACCCCAGTGCCAAGAGTGGAAGTGCCTTTGTTGCACCCCAGTGCCTCAGCAGCCTGACTCCTGCGTGACAGCTCCTCTGGGGACAGCAGGGCACAGGGTGTTCCTCACCCTGTCACCCCAGGGAGAGGCAGCCAAGGGTGTCACCCACACTGGCACTGTCCTGCCTGCAGCGTGGATGGATGGGGAAGCTCATTCTGCTCCCCAGGAGGAATCAGCTCCCAGCTGAGCTTTTCCTAGGAGAAAGCAGTCCCAGAAGTGACAGAGTGTGTTCTGCCATCACCTGTGGGATCTGCTCTGGGTACCCGCGTGGCTTCAGCTCCTATCTAAGGAGCCAGTTCTCCTACTATGGATATTCCAGACTTGGGAAACTGTCTGCAGGGGCGAGGAAGTGGCAGAGGAATAAATCTTAATCAGCATGGGACACTGGATTGCTGCTTTGAAGTGTCAGGACTATCACAAGACACAACTGCTTTAATAAAGAAACGGGATTGGCCTCTTGAAATAGAAATCCCAGCGCCACAGAAAAGAGATGCAGCTGAACTTCTTCCAATCACAAAATGCAAATGATGGGAATGTTAATCCACCACAGGCATGGGAAAGAGCCCAGCCACAACAGCACTGCACCCGTGGGTGGGAGCACTGGGGAGAGAGGGGGTGGCTGACAGATTCCTTCAGCCAACAACCACAGCCTCCCTCGCTCTGCCAAGGGCTTGGAATGCTTCATCTTAACAGAGCAGAAAGGAACTGTCAGGAAGCATTTGGAAACCATCCCACCACGGGTTCCCAGTCCCAGGAACCTTACCTGGACCTGCTGCCTGAGAAAGAGCTGTGCCTGGAGGAGCGACTGGAGTAGGAGCTGTACGAGGAGGACCTGGAGCGCGAGCGCGAGGAGCCGGAGCCAGAGTAGGTGGATGAACGAGAAGAGGACCTGCAAGAGAAACATTACAATTCAGAGCTTCCTGAAAAGAAATATTACAATTCAGAGCTTCTTGAGAAGAAATATTAAAATTCAGAGCTTCCTGAGAAGCCCCAAGGTTTTTTTCCAAAGATATTCTGCTCCAAAGCCCACCAGCTTTCTCCTCGGGGAACTGTCAGGATTTACAGCCTCTCCTCAAATCCCCTTTTTCTTTTAGGGAGGATGCTGTTGTTGCTACTCTCTTTGCACCCTTAAACAAGCCTCCCTTCCTTTAATTACTGGTGTTCCAGCCTTTTTGGGAACTGCTTCCACATATTTTGTGCCTTTTCACTGGATAATCCCGTGACAGATCACCTGGCAGGGTGCAGTGATCCCAGCAGGAAAATCTGCTTCAGGAGGGCTCTGTCTTTTAGATGTCTATCTCCAATTCAACGTGTTCCTCATTCCTCCTGGATACTTTCCCCCTCTTTCAGGAGCTTCAAGTTCAAGCATTTAAAGGAAATGGATCCAGTTGGTGCCTCAAGGCTCTCAGATTCAGGGAGTTTCTTTCTGAAAGGTGGTTTTTATCTTATTTTACACCGTTGGTTTCCAAGCCCCATTCCAGCTCTCCAAGGCTCTGCCAAACCTCCACAATCCCAGTTCTCCCAGTAGCATCAACCTGCTCTTACTGGAGTGAGCTCAGCTCCTCCCTCCATCCATCCCAGAATGACCAGGACCCAATTTTTCAGCTCCCAGTTCTTGCAGGGTATCTGCAGTGGTTTGCTCGGGTTTTCCAAGTTACAGCCACAATTCCATGAGTATTTCAACCCAGAGGAACACCATGACTTGGAATATGGGGTTGAGACACCGAGCTGCTATCATGCAGACTGCATCCAGCTCTAAATCACTGGAAAAGTGGTTTTCCCAAGGATTTGCCTTTTCCTGGTCTCCAACAGTCACAGCACAGCTCCCTGCCTGCTTTGGCTCCCATCTCACTGTGTGTCCATAGATGCTCCTGAGCAGCAAGTCTTGGACTGCTTTCCCAAACATAAAACCATGGAATGGTTTGGTTTGGAAGGCACCTTAAGGATCATCCAGTTCCACTATCCCTGGCATGGAGAACCCACAACCTCCCTGGACAGCCTGTTCCAATCACCTCAACACCTTCCCCGGGCACATGTGGGAACAGGAAAAACAGAAACTTCCACAGACACTGAAGGGTTTGATCTGCAGCCTTGGAAGACACTTGGATTGATGTAAAAACACAATACACAGACATTAGGCAGAAAAATCAGAAACTTATGCTTCTACAGTTGTAAGAATATGCCTTAAGTAAGTGAGAAACTGTATTGATAAGATGGTGAAGGGTTTATAGTGTAGAAAACTGTATTGATAAGATGGTGAAGGGTTTGTAAGGGTGTGGTTGTACGGAATAAGCTAAGAGTTTAGAAGTTATAACAGAAGCATACGTGTGTGAGTTAGAAACCCATTCCTGTTCCTGTTTTTGATGTTTTGCTCTGCCAGCCCAAATGATGTAAAAAGTAGAAAAGTAAAGACAAATAGAACAATGGTCTGTGTATTAATGCTTGTCTGGAATAACTCCCTAAGATGCAGAACAGTATATTTAGTGAGATATTAGGAAGTTCTAAGCTCAATAATGGAGCTCTGTGCATTGTATTTTAATGCTTACAAGCAGATATTGTATTCAAAATAAGCAAGAACTGTTTTAACCAAAGGTATGTGTGCTTATAGTGGTTGGATAGAACTACTGTCAATATGCTTTTGCTTTGTTTGATTAGTCAAAAAACTTATAAAGTGAGCTGTAACATTGAGTTCTTGTCTGCTGCCTGGGACGTGAGCTGCTGGCATCTTCCCACTGTCATAACCACGCCACGAGGCCGATGCTGGAAATACAACGGCTCGAGGCCCGCTGTGAGGAGCACCACGCTGTCTGGGATTTGCCCCAGCCCCTGGCTGCTGCCAGCTCTCACCTGGAGGAGCCCGAGGCGGAGGCGGACGAGGCCGAGGCTTTGCGGCGCCGGCGCGCGCGGCTGGGGGACACGGACACGCCCAGCTTCTTCTTGGGGGACTTGGACCGGCGCCACGGGTCCTTCCACTCGTCGGCGCGCTTGGACAGGGCGCTGCCCAGCAACGCAGCCTCCTTGTCCTTCTTGGGGGCCTCGGGCTGCCGGCTGCAAACACGCACACGTCAGCACGGGCACAGGGCAGGGACGGCCACAAACCGTGCCATGCAGTAATGAGATAACATAGTATAATATAGTATAGGATAATATAATATAGTATAGGATAATATAGTATAGGATAATATAGTATAGGATAATATAGTATAATATAATATAATATAATGTAATATAATATAATATAATATAATATAATATAATATAATATAATATAATATAATATAATATAATATAATATAATATAATATAATATAATATAATATAATATAATATAATATAATATAATATAATATAATATAATATAATATAATATAATATAATTACAGTGTAATATAATACTAGTACAGTATAATATAATATAGTATAGGATAATATAGGATAATATAGGATAACATAACATAACATAATATAATATATTAGTATAATATTAGTATGGTACAATATAATATAGTATAGGATAATATAATATAGGATAATATAATAAATATATTATAATATAATATAAAATATTTACCATATAGTAATATAATAGAAAAATTAATATAATAAAATATAATATAATTTTTATATAACAATGAATAGAATCCTATACTATATATCACAATATAATTATATATAATACAATATAAAATAAAATTACGATATAATTAATAAATACTTTAATATAATATATTATTATATAAGATGATATATACTATATATAATATACTATATATAATATATATACTATAATATATATAGTATATATATTATAGTATATATTCTATATATACTATAAAAATATAATATTATCACTATATAAGAATAATTACTGTAATATAACTATATATAACATAATAATATAATTATTATGTTATATATAACATAATAATTATGGATATTTATATGTAGTATATATAAATATATTATATATTTTTCTATAATATATTATATATTTTATATATATAATACATATTACATATGTATATATTTACATTTATCTATATCTAATATATATTATATATGTATATATTTATGTTTATTTTGATGTATAATTGTACATAATAATACAATAATTTAATGGCAATAATATATTATATAATAATACTATTATACCATATTAATATATTATCAGTATATTAATTAGCAATATAATAATAAACAAATATTATAATTAGTTATTAATTAATATTCACATACTACAATAAGATGTATAAATAAACACACATAGTCATGGAAAAATCCCCAAATTCCTGCCTCAGACTGATTGCTCACAGCTCCTAATCCGCCCTGTGGGATTCCAGCAGCATTTTGGGGCGGTGCAGAGTTGGAAGAACTCTCAGTCTGTGAGCCAGTGACAAAGCAGGGCTGCTCTGCAAAGCAACAGAGCCGCGTTCTGGGAGCTCCTCTGCCCCAGGAGCACTCTGTGACCCCTGGCTGCTCCAGGCTCAGCCCCTGCCCTCCAAGGATGGACAGAGGCAAGAGGGAAGGGGATGGACACAGAGGGAAGGGGATGGACACAGAGGGAAGAGGGAAGGGGATGGACACAGAGGGAAGAGGGAAGGGAATGGACACAGAGGGAAGGGAATGGACACAGAGGGAAGAGGGAAGGGAATGGACACAGAGGGAAGGGAATGGACACAGAGGGAAGGGAATGGACACAGAGGGAAGGGGATGGACACAGAGGGAAGGGAATGGACACAGAGGGAAGGGAATGGACACAGAGGGAAGGGAATGGACACAGAGGGAAGGGAATGGACACAGAGGGAAGGGGATGGACACAGAGGGAAGGGGATGGACACAGAGGGAAGAGGGAAGGGAATGGACACAGAGGGAAGGGAATGGACACAGAGGGAAGGGAATGGACACAGAGGGAAGGGGATGGACACAGAGGGAAGGGGATGGACACAGAGGGAAGAGGGAAGGGAATGGACACAGAGGGAAGGGAATGGACACAGAGGGAAGGGGATGGACACAGAGGGAAGAGGGAAGGGAATGGACACAGAGGGAAGGGAATGGACACAGAGGGAAGGGAATGGACACAGAGGGAAGAGGGAAGGGAATGGAAACAGAGGGAAGAGGGAAGGGGATGGAAACAGAGGCAAGAGGGAAGGGAATGGACACAGAGGCAAGAGGGAAGGGAATGGAAACAGAGGCAAGAGGGAAGGGGATGGAAACAGAGGCAAGAGGGAAGGGGATGGAAACAGAGGCAAGAGGGAAGGGAATGGAAACAGAGGCAAGAGGGAAGGGGATGGACACAGAGGCAAGAGGGAAGGGGATGGACACAGAGGCAAGAGGGAAGGGGATGGACACAGAGGCAAGAGGGAAGGGAATGGAAACAGAGGCAAGAGGGAAGGGAATGGAAACAGAGGGAAGGGAATGGAAACAGAGGCAAGAGGGAAGGGGATGGAAACAGAGGCAAGAGGGAAGGGGATGGAAACAGAGGGAAGGGAATGGAAACAGAGGGAAGGGGATGGAAACAGAGGCAAGGGGGAAGGGAATGGAAACAGAGGCAAGAGGGAAGGGAATGGAAACAGAGGCAAGGGAATGGAAACAGAGGCAAGAGGGAAGGGAATGGAAACAGAGGCAAGAGGGAAGGGAATGGACACAGAGGCAAGAGGGAAGGGAATGGAAGCCTGCTCCTGCCCGGAGCAGCACAGAGCTGGAGCCAGCCCAGCCTGGTGCAGGCAGAGGAACCACCACCAAGCCTGGATTCTCCAGTGTTCCCAGCTCCAGGACACCCCTGGGGCTGCCACAGGCCAGGACCCAGTGACCTCCTTTCCCCTCCCTCCCCCTGGCCACAGGGCAGGCTGGTTTATCCCTGGCTTGTTCTCTGGGTGTTTGAACACCCAGAGGTGCCCAGCCAGGCCTCACTCTCCATCTCCTCCCTTCCCTTTTCAGGGATCTACTTTCATTTCCCCTTTTGTGGTTCTCCAGGTTTCCTTTCTCCTCTCCAAAGCTCTGAAAGTAATTCAGGGCCAACTTTTCAGCACCTGCACCAGACACTTCCTTAAGTACTCCAGGATGAGTTTCTTGAAACTGAGACTTTATTACCTCTCTTATCTCTGGGTGATTTAACCTGGAATTATTCCTTGCCCTCGCTCTAACCTGCACTCAGCTCAATTACCTGCTTCTAACCTTCTCCCTGGGGTTTCAGGCAGAGCTTGGGAGGGATTAAAGCTTTCTGAAGCCTCCTGCACTCACCAAATTAGCAGGCCAATGATGCATTTATTGCTTTCCTCAAAGCAGTGAGCTCCCAGGGAATTTGGGGGAGGAAAGGCCCCTTCCCCACTGGGTTCAGCCAGTACCACCCCATTACTCACAGCACTGAAGCAACCACTCCCCACACAACTTCCTCGAACTTTTTGAGATAAAAAAGCCACCTCCAAGTTTTCTAATAATTCCAGGCACACTTCAACAAACCCCAGGATAATGAGAGCTCTTGGTCAGGAGCCTGTCCTTTGAAGGCTTCACACCTCACAGAAGCCTCATCCCCTCCTTTTTGGCAGAGTTTCCTCCTCCCCAGCCCAGGACTGGGATGTGCTGACCTAAAAATCCAGCATCCGACTCTTTCCTTATCTCTGCTGATGTAAAAGCAGTTTTACTCTTTGTCCCACAACTCCCTTGGAATATTCAGAGGAAAACCCCTCCTTTGACATCACCCCTCCCACCAACCTCACTCCAGCCCCAGCAGAGAACTGGATCCTGCAGAAGGGAACTGGATACTCACACAGCAGTGCTGAGTGCCCAGCAGGGTCAGGCACAGCTTTACCCCCCAGCAGCCCCATTCCATCCTCCCCCTTTCCCAGCACTGCTCCAACACACCCTGTTCAACTCAGCACAGGGCACCTGCAGTGCTTTGGTCCAGTCTCCCCACAATTCCATGAGTATTTCACCTTGGAGGAACTCCACCACTTGGAGTATGTTATAACCTGCTAACATCCACTAGTACAAGCTGGGCTGGAGGGATTCTTCCAGCACATGTTTATAAATCCATTTGGAATTGCCAATTTCAGCTCTGGAACATCCTCAAATCAACCACAGGAGAGAAAGGAAAGGAAACTGGAAAAGCCTCCACACCTTGCATGAAGCAGCAGGATAAAGAGCAAGGAGAGGATGAGAGGAAACCATGTGAGGGTGCTCATGGAAAATGCCCAATATCCTGATCCAGGGTCCCTTCCCAGGGAATTGCAGTCTGTGAGCTCTGGGAGATGCAGGGGGAACATTCTGCAGGCACAGGCAGCTTGACCCAGCATAAAACCTCTGCAGAAGTTAACCCAGAATGACAAATGTGGAAAGCAACAGCTCTGTCAGGGAGGTTCAGGGTGGATATCAGGAAAGGTTCTGCCCCCAGAGGGTGCCCAGGCTCCCCAGGGAATGGGCACAGCCCTGAGGCTGCCAGAGCTCCAGGAGAGGCTGGACTCTGCTCAGGACTGGATTTTGGTGTCCTGGGCAGGGCCAAGCACTGGCTGAAGATCCCTGGGTGTCCCTTCCAGCTCAGGGTATCCCACAAGTCCATGAACTAACAAATGCTCCTCAGAGCTTCCAACGTGTGGCATCACCAAAGAAACTTGTTCAACCTAAAACTGGGATCTCTCCAGGCTCAAATTCCTCCTGAACCAGTTTTCAGAAAGAAAAGCATCCTCCAGGATTTATTCTCCCTTTAAACCACCTCAAACTCACACCCAACAGCCCATGCTGGGAGCTGGAACAACTCCAGCTAAACTCCAGAGCTTGGGTGCCAGCTGGGAGCAGGGATGACTCTGAAAGCAAATCTCACTTACTTGCACCTATTACCTGGTTTGATGCAATTCCCTCTGGATGAAGTCACTTTCTGGAGGAAAGGTTTTTCCCCAGGAAAACCACAACAGAAAGCCTCCTTTTGGGGTGTGCTTGGCTTTTTGACTCAGCACTAAACGCTACAGACGAGGAAGGTGCTGCTCCTGTCAGGACAATTTCAAAGCCTTCCCTCAGAGCTTCCAACGTGTGGCATCACCAAAGAAACTTGTTCAACCTAAAACTGGGAGCTGGTGCTGCTGGATTCATCTTCTCCAGTGGAATTCAGGAGGCAGAAGAAGGTGAGCTGGAGCAGCTCCCTAGAGAAATCCCAGTGACAGCCTGGCCAGGTGCCACGGCTGGGACATGAGGAGGGCAGGACTTCTCCCCACTTTCACTCCTACAGCCAGGTCATTTTGTGCTAGATCTGGGGCTTGGTGGAGCTCGCAGCTCCTGAATTCAAGAAATTAAAAAATAAGAATGGTTTGTTGCTGGCTCAGTGAAATCAACCTGCCACGGTGAAAAGAAGAGGAGGGAAGAATTCCAGGGCTGGTGAGCCTGGGATCAGCTCAGGAGTTCATCCTGGCTGCTGGCAAACCTCACCCACTTCAGAACAGAGAGTGGCAAAGAACTCTCGTGTTCATCCCAATCTTTTTCACCAAATTCCAATTTTTAGGAAGCAATTGAAGTATTTCAGAATTAACTCCTAAGTCTCTTCCACAAGATTAAAAAAAAATTAGAGGGAAGAAAAGAAAAGACAAGACAGGAGTGACCAAAATCACCTGAATTTCCACCCAGATCCTCAAGAATCACTCGGGCAGCAGCTTCCAAAGGCAATTTTACCCTTAAAACAACTAAAAGTTTTCTTTTCCAGAAGGAAGAGGCTGATGCCCATTTGGCTGGAATGTAATGACAGCAATCAGGAGGAGAAGTGAAGCTGAACGTGGCTTTGGCAGGGAGAGGAGGAGCAGAGGCAGCTCCAGCTGGCAGCACCCCAGCATGGCTCAGCCAGCTCCCAAATAAACCTGCCTCCCAAAAAAACCCAGCTGAACGTCACTGAGTCCAACAAAACTTCGGAGAGGGGGAGAAAAAAGCTGCCCAGCTCAAGTTCTCCTCATGTATTATGCAAATGCTGCCCAAGCATTTCTAATCTTGGAGGGGAAAATGAGCGTGCAGGGGAAAGCGCTTCCTGTCCTTCCCCATCCCTGGGCCAGGGAAGCAAACCTTATCAGCCCTGGGCAGCAGTGACGTCAGCCTGGCTCGGGGCTGCTCTTGCAGCTCCCTTTTCTCCAGGAGGAAAGGCCAGGGATGATTTACCAGCCCCTGTGCTCCTGCAGCAAAGCTGCGATTGCGTCAGCAGCGCCGCTTTTCCTTCAGTGGCAAGTGGAATTTTCCAGAGGAAGTGGACTCGAGGAATGACTGGAGCCATGTGCCAAGGCAGCTGTGAAGGGACCTGTAACTGCTGCAAAATAAATTCCAGCAGAGTGCAAGCACGCAGGAACTCTTCCTGTCTTGGAGTAATGGAGAGGGAAATGGCTCTGGAAAGCCACGTACGTGTGTCCAGGACAGGGAATGCTGGCCTTGGAGCTGCTGCCCACTGCTCTTGGTGAAATATTAGCAGGGAAAATGTTTTTCTCAAGCTGTTTCCATCTGAAGCTGAGTTATCAGTCATTAAAAAAAAAAAAAAAGATAAAAAAAAGGAAGGATTTCTTCAAAGCCTGATGGGGAGAGGCTTGGAAATTAAAGAGTGGAGATACAATCTGAACCTCCAGGATGAAATCATCCCAGCAGGGAGATAAAGCTATCTGAGATGGCATCTCCCCTAAGGGCTGAGCATT
Organism: Passer domesticus; assembly: GCF_036417665.1. Taxonomy (NCBI): domain Eukaryota; kingdom Metazoa; phylum Chordata; class Aves; order Passeriformes; family Passeridae; genus Passer; species Passer domesticus. The sequence goes on from NC_087485.1 coordinate 1,595,463, forward strand.
TGACGCCTGGAGAGCCTCCTCTCCATGAGCAGGAGGCAGGATCCTGCCTGGAATGTGCCAGTGATCCTGCCCTGGAATTACCTTGTTCCACCAAAACCCAGGCTGGGGGATCTCCCTGTAAGTCCATCTCTGAAATGCCAAAGAAAATCACATTCCTCGAGGTCCATATCTGAGTCACTCACTGCCCTCCATCTTGATTTAGGGTAATGAAACTTCTGCTGCTGCTGGGGAAGTGGAGGCAGCAGCTCAAGAGCCATAAGGACCAAGAGAAATTCCAGGCAGCAGGAATTTTTTGTGGAGAACTTGGAAAGCTTGGTTTGATCCACAGACTTTATCACCATGGAATCACAAAAAACGGTTTGGGTGGGAAGGGACATTAAAACTCATCCAGTCCCTGTGCAGGGACACCTTCCACTATCCCAGGGTGCTCCAAATCCCATCCAACCTGGCCTGGGCACTGCCAGGGATGAGGCAGCCACAGCTGCTCTGGCCAACCTCCATCCTCAAAGGGAAGAATTCCTTTCCAATAGCCCATCTAATCTGGCACTGGGAGGCATTCCCTGTGTTCTGTCCCCCATCCCTTGTCCCCAGCCCTCTCCAGGTCCCCTGGAGCTCCTTTAGGCCCTGCAAGGGCTCTGAGCTCTCCCTGGAGCCTTCCCTTCTCCAAGCTGAACACCCCCAGCTCTCCCAGCCTGGCTCCAGAGCAGAGCTGTTCTTATCACCAACTTCCCCCAAGTCCTGGGAGCAGAAATGAAAGCAGAGCTGTCTAAGCAGGTTCCATGGCTCGGGGTGGCAGCTGCAGCACGAAAAACGGGGATGTAAACAAGTTGTTATCGTGTTTATCACAGCACAGCTTCCATGCAGGGCACTGGATTGAGATTCCAAGGAACCCTGGGGTGGCAAGGGATGTGCTCTGTATGTGACAAGAAGGGAACTCCTTCTCTGAGCAGCCCTGGAACACCTGGAGAGTGCAGGAGCAGAGGCCAGGCTCCTGCTGGAGCAGGTAAAACCCATCTCAGCCTGGGAAACTCATCAGCCTGGGGTCATTTGCTTCCCTTAATTCCCTGCACTGCTGGAGGCTGCCCAGGGAGGTGCAGACACCTGCAGAGCACATCCATGCCCCTGGATGGAGGCTGGTTTTCCCCCTTTCACTCAATTTTCATGGATCCAAGACTAAACCAGGGCACTCCAGGCTTTTACCAGAGCCCAACTCCAACACCAGGAAGAGCACAGAGCTGTCTGCCCTGCCTGCCTCCTCCTGGGGCAGGACAAATGGGAACCAGTGAAGGATTTCTTTAGGAATTAACAGATTCCCACAGGGAAAACTAAGAGCATCCCAAATCCACCATCCTCCCAGCTTTAGGCAGCAGGATGAGATGCCATCACTAAGCCCCCCAGAACTGATTGACAGCTACTTTCATTCAGAGCCTCTACACCCAAAAATAGGGAACAAATCCAGCTGACAGCATTGGGAGACTACCAGAAGCTCTCAGGAAACACAACAATGACCCAGGAACACTCAGAATTAGAGATTCTCCCAAAAAAAACGAGTTCAGTTGCTTTGTGGTGCACACACCACCATGAATCACCCCATTTGCATTCCCTTCTTTTTGCCACTCCTTTATCTAATCAAGCTCATTCCAACACTTTCTGACTTGCAGGCCCTGGATAACCTGCATTGATTCCAGAGCCTGGGTTATCCTGCTCATTAAGGTGCTCAGAGATTAACAAAGTCAACTTGAACCAGCCTGAGAAAACAACACAAGGGTGAGCATGGCCTGGGATCACGTCACCTTCAGTCCTGGAAGCTGCAGCACCTCACACTCCAGGTGACACCTCAAGAAGAAGCTCAAGGTTCCTTGCTGGAAAGGTTTTAGGAGGATTTATGATTTGTCCTTTCTGCCTTTGCTGTCAGCTGTCTGAGTCCCCACTCACAGGGTTATTTTGGTTTTTAATGGCTGCCTAAGTGCTCTCCATTAATAGGTTTTAGTCCTGATGGAGGGAACTTCCTTCCAAAAGAGTGTGGTGTGTGTGGTAATGACAGGATGGCGTGTCAGGCACTGCTCCTTCCTGGCACCTTCAGAGCTGCTGTCACCTCCTGGGAACATCTCTGAAGACAACAGCTCCCTCCTTCTCCTCATCCTTCCTGGCACTGGTGTTCCATGGAATTTGGGCTCCACATCCCGAGAATCCCAGAAGCACTGAGGCTGGAAAAGAGCTCCAAGGTCATCAAGTCCAGCCTGTGACTGACCCCACCCTGTGCCATGTCCTGTCCCTCCCTGGACACCTCCAGGGATGGGGACACCACCATCTCCCATTCCAGAGCCCAATCACTTTTTCCATGAAGAAATTCCTCCTGATGTCCAACCTGAGCCTCCCCAGGCACAGCTTGAAGCTTGTGTGGTCTTTGTGGGAAAAGCTTTTGGGTCAGACGTCAGGACAAATTCCAAGATTGGAGATGACAATGTCTCACTCCAAAGTTCACGTTGTCATGCTGTTCCCCAGCAGAACCCCCAGCATTCCTTGGAGAGGAAATCCAGGTGGGAAAGAAACCAATGTCCCCCTCACGGACCTTCTTCCTCCTTGCTTGATCAACAACACCAAGTGCCACCCCAGCTGAGGGGGCAGCAAAATTGAGGTTCCTTCTGTCTCTGTGTCCCTGCACAGACCCCCAACAACCCCACCCTGGGCATCCCTGACACCATTATCCAACCTCTCCTGGAGCTCTGCATGCCTTGGGGCCGTGCCCATTCCCTGGGGAGCCTGGGCAGTGCCAGCACCCTCTGGGGGAAGAACCTTTCCCTGATCTCCACCTAAACCTGCCCTGGCCCAGCTCCAGCCCTTCCCTGGGTCCTGTCCCTGTCACAGGGACATCAGTGCCAGCACTGCCCCTTGGGAATGCTCTCCTGAATGTCCCTCAGTGCTTTGGGAATACAGCCACCAACAGGCCCCACAACACTGGGTTGCTTCATGAGCTCCTGGCACAAACAGATTCCCTCAGATGCTGGTGGGATAAAGGCCTATGGCAACAACAGAAGGGATTAAAGGAAATTATTTCAGTGTGTAGAGCCTCTGCCCCCAGCTAAGGGTCAGAACATCTTGCACTGCTCTCAGTTTCTTCAGAGGACATATTTCATGTCACTTCTTTATCCCTGAAAGCCTTTGCACAACAGGGAGCTCCACCGGCAAGACGGAGAGAAAAAGAAGGAATTTTGCACTCAGCAAAAATCAGGCCCAGCCTGGGGCATCAGAACTCGTTCTGGAGATGGAGCAGGAGGACAGACAGCCAAGTTATCCCTCTAATTGATCATAAAGTGTCCTGGCTTGTCTGAGTGTTCAATGCCTGAGGAGGGAGGAGGAGGAGGAGGGGGAGGAACAGTTTTACCAGCAGTGCAATCTCAGATTTTAAACTCCTTGGAGTGCTCATCTTAAGCTTAGGAAAAAAAAACAAAAAAAACTCAACCCAAAGCTTAAAACAGCAATTGCACACTCACAGAGCCATGGAATGGTTTGGGTTGGAATGCATCTTTAAATCTCATCTCATTCAATCCCCTGCCACGGGCAGGGACACCTTCCACTAGCCCAGGGTGCTCCAGCCTGGCCTTGGGCACTGCCAGGGATCCAGGGGCACCCACAGCTTCTCTGGGCACCCTGTGCCAGGGCCTGCCCACCCTCACAGGGAAGGATTTCTTCCCACAATCCAATCTAAACCTCCTCTCTACCAGTTTGGATCCAGCTCCCCCTTGTCCTGTCTCTCCATGCTCTTGCTCAAAGTCCCTCTCTCTCTTTCTTGGTGGCTCCCTACAGGTACTGGAAGACAATTTTGTGAATTCCTTCAAAAAAGGCCAATCCACATGTGACAATCTCATTGGAGCCCAAACACTGCAGCCTGTTCTTTCCACAGGTTCGAGGAGGTTTGAAAGTCTTGTCCCTAAATGCATCAGGGTTTAAATCTTGGTTAAATTCCATTCCTCCTCAGCTCCATCACCCAGCAATGCTGGGAACAACTCTGGCTTCTCCACATTTTTACCCTTGTTTAGAGATCAGGTTAAACCCTCCTGCTTTCAGCAGAATGGAAAGGCAAATTGTTCTTGTGTTCCTGGCTGTTTGCTCTTTGGGTTCTCTCATCCCTTGATTCTGTAGGTCCTGGTTTGCTCCTTCCTCCAGCTCCTGCAGGAGCTCCTACACCAAGAGAGCGACCGGAATTACTGACATGGCACCCTCAGCTCTGCCTTGGGCAAAGCTCAGTGCTGCTTGCTCAGCCTCTGAGGAGCAGTTCTCCAGCCTCTGAGGAGCAGTTCTCCAATCCCTGTGGAAAAGTTCTCCAATCCCTGTGGAAAAGTTCTCCTGGCCCTGTGGAAAAGTTCTCCAATCCCTGTGGAGGAGCTCTCCTGGCCCTGTGGAGGAGCTCTCCTGGCCCTGTGGAGGAGCAATCCCAGGCCCTGTGGAGGAGCAATCCCAGCCCTGTGGAGGAGCAATCCCAGCCCCGTGGAGGAGCAATCCCAGCTCATTAGCACCAGGGCCACGTGAGCCATGGAAGTGGCAGGAATGTTAACGGGCAGCCGCTGGCGTGAGCCAGCCCGGGGAGGCTGGACCTGCCAAAACTGGGATGCAGCAATTAGGGAAAGCCCAGAGTCTATAAATAGAGGCAGCAGAGCCCCGGGTGTGTGCTGTGGCACTGCTGTGCATCCTGCTTCCAGGAAGCACAGAGCAATCCCAGGTCTGACACATTCAACGAGCTCCGGAGCTGCTCAATCCCAGGATGCCAAAGCTGCCCCTCTGGAGCTGGCACGGAGCAATCTGGAGGAAAGGTGAGACAGCTCGAGCCACTGCACTGCCATGAGGAAGTTGGGAGCTGGTCACAAAGTGACGTGGGACACAGGCCAGAGCCAGGTCACAGCACGAGCGTGACGGGGACTGCTGGGCAAGCGCCAAGTGACGGGTGAGGGATGTGGCCTCGTGGGAGAAGCTGGAATTATGCTTTCACTTGTTAAAAAGCTTTTTCAAAACTTCTTTCTGGAGTTGTTTTCTCCACCACACACCTGCAGAGCTGTGGGACGGGGTCATGCTGACATGGGTGTCCACCATGGGAGCTGAAATCCCATGGCAGGGGATGGGATGGGACCCCATTGGGTCCCTTCCAATGTGGGCAACCTGTGCCTCACCACCCTCACAGGGAAGAATTCTTTCCCAATATCCCATCTAACCCTGCACTCCCTTGAACTTAAGGCCATTCCCTCTTGCCCTGTCACTTCACCTTTGAAAAGTCCCTCTCCGTAACAGACTTAAAAAAAGCAAAGAGGTGCATCAGAAACTATTTGTGAATGACCAGGACTCGTCTCAAGGAGCCTGTTCTGGAGACACAAGAGGCATCCCCTCTCCCTGGTGCCAGAGGGAAGCAGGGAATTTGTAACCCCTGAATGCTGTCCATCCCATCTCTGGGCTCTCATTTCACAGAATGAAAGGGATCCAGGATTGGTGAGCACAGCCACTGCTCCTACCCAGCACCCTTTGGGCAGCACTGGCAGCCCAAACTCTCCCAAGAGAGCCCTGCCCCAGGACTCCAGGAGTGCCAGGGGAAGGAGCAGCCAGCAGGCTCATCCTTGGGTCACAGTGACTGCCACTGACTCATGACCTTGAGCTGCCAAGCAGGTGACATCACTTTCATTGACATCATCTCCATCACATGGGTCTGGGCAAGATCTGTCCCATCACCGAGCCAAGGAGAGCACAAACCACTGGGCAACGTGGTAATTAAGGTGCACAAATCGTGGTCATTAAGTGAAGATTATAATTAAACGGAACATGTAATTATGGTATTCCTATAACTGCTCTGCAGCTCCTGCTGCTCCTCCAGACCGTTCCGAAACTGTCACTTCCTCTTGGGAAAGAGGGACAAAAAAATCAGCTACCCTTTCAGTAATGCAGATAAAAAAATCTGGGTTGGATTCAGGACTGAGCCCTGCTCCCACCTGAAACCAGCTCATCCCACGTGGAGCCTCATTCCTGGCATTCCTAGCCCTGCTCTTCATCGATCCAGCTCTTCCTCATGCCCATCGTGTTTCACACCTTCCTCCAGTGCAGAGGAAAGCACAGACAGCAGGAAAAGCTCCAGTGAATCCTGGGAAACAGCTTCCCTGCACTTCTCTGTGCCTCACACATGCCTGTGTGTCCCCAGGGTGCTCCACACCTTGTGGGAGTCTCTGTCTGCCTCTCTTCCCAAGAAACTGCTCAGCAGTTTTCCTGGAGGTCCTAAAATCATGGGATGGGCTGGGTTGAGGAGGACATTGAAATTCATCTCATTTCACCTCCCTGCCATGGGCAGGGACCTTCCACTAGACCAGGTTGCTCCAAGATGCCCCTCTGCAAAAAATGTGATACTTTTCCATGATTCTGAACCAAACCAGGTTGTGACATCAGAGCTTCCATCCCACTGGGATATTCATCCAGTGCTTCAAAATGTGCCTCAGCCAGAGCAGGCTGGGAAGGCAGGGTACATCAATCATTGACAGAGGAACAAAACAGGAATCACATTGCTGCACTTTCAGTCTGTCTGGTTCCATTTTCTCTTTCACACAGGTCACAACCAGGATTTCCACAAAGGGGTGGTCAGAGGAAACAAACCTGACCTCATGCTGCAATTCCACTGAGCAGACTCATTCCAAGGACAATTCCTTTCCTTTTTCAAGTTGTACTTAAGTCTCCAGATACTTTTGCTATCTACAAACTCCCAAAGCAGCCCTGGTTCTTGTGACAGACATTTCTCAAGGCCTCAAAGGGAGTCACCACAGGATCCCCAGGGATCCAGCCTGCAGGAGTCCCTCATCCTCCCAAAACCTCTCCAGCCTGAAGGAAGAGGGAGGAGCTGCCCACCTCCACACCAAAGGACACTCCTGCTTTCAGGGTCAGGATACGTACTCTCATTGTCACTGATGTTTTAGCTCCCCTCAGTGGCCACAAGGCTCATTAACTACTACCGTCCTCAGCAGTGACACACACCGGGATCAGTCACAACAACACTGCCCAGATGCTTCTTGAACTCTGCCAGGTTTGGTGCTGTGACCACTTCCATGGAGAACCTGTTCTGGTGCCTAGCTGTGCTCTGAGTGAAGAAGCTTTTGCTAATATCCACCCTAAACGTCACTTGACACAGCTTGATGCCATTAAGATTATTGAAATATATTACTGAAACTGAAAATATCTTAATTATCAAAAGGAAAAATCTCTTTCAATATTAGTATTATAGACTATTAGTATTATAACCAAACTGAAGTCTGCCAATTCACATCCTCCTTAATTTCAAAAGGGAATCTGGACCTCCTGGAGAATCCTCTGATGAACATAATGAATTCCCACTATTTTCTGAAGGTTTCAGCATTTCCAGCCCTGCATCCACCTTTACACATGTCACACGCCTCGCTGTGACTCCCACCAGTGAGGGCCCCAGTCCCAGCCCGCACTTACCTGGGCAGCAGCGGCGACCGGGGCTTCGCCTTGTCCTTGTCCTTGTCGCGCTCGCGGTCCCTGTCGCGGTCCCTGTCGCGGTCCCTGTGCTGCCTGTCCTTCTCGTCCCTCTTGACTCGTTCCCGCTCCCGTTCCCACTCCTCCTTGCGCCGCTGCCGCTCCTTGTCGCGCTCCCGTTCCCGCTCCCGCTCGCGCTCCCGCTGCCGCCGCTCCCGCTCCCGCTCGCGCTCCCGCTCCCGTTCCCGCTCCCGCTGTCTGCTCTCTCTTTCCCGCTCCCGTTCTCGCTCTCTTTCCTTGAAAAAAACAGAGAAGCCATGCTGGTGATGGTGAGCAGCTCCCGGCAAAGAGGGTGGCAGGTCTGGGAACGGCAGGAATTACATCCACCCTCCCTCAGGAAAGGACTGAGATCAGTAATCTGCAAACCAATGGCATGGAGATCAATAAATGGGAATGCCAGGAATTACATCCACCCTCCCTCAGGAAAGGACTGAGATCAATAATCTGCAAACCAATGGCATGGAGATCAGTAATCTGCAAACCAATGACATGGAGATCAATAAATGGGAATGCCAGGAATTACATCCACCCTCCCTCAGGAAAGGACTGAGATCAATAATCTGCAAACCAATGGCATGGAGATCAGTAATCTGCAAACCAATGACATGGAGATCAGTAAATGGGAATGCCAGGAATTACATCCAGCCTCCCTGAGGAAAGGATCAAGATCAATAATCTGCAAACCAATGGCATGGAGATCAATAATCTGCAAACCAATGGCATGGAGATCAGTAATCTGCAAACCAATGGCATGGAGATCAATAATCTGCAAACCAATGACAAAATGGGAATGCCAGGAATTACATCCACCCTCCCTCAGGAAAGGATTGAGATCAATAATCTCCAAACCAATGACATGAGATCAATAATCTGGAGATCAACGATATGGAGATCAATGACATTGGAATGCCAGGAATTAAAATTCCAGATCAATCCTGGGAATGCCAGGAATTACATCCACCCTCCCTCAAGAAAGGACTGAGATCAATAATCTGCAAACCAATGACACAGAGATCAATAATCTGCAAACCAATGACATGCAATGGAGATCAATAATCTGGAGATCAGTGACATGGAGATCAGTATCTGGAGATCAATGATCTGAAGATCAATAAATGGGAATGCCAGGAATTACATCCAGCCTCCCTCAGGAAAGGATCAAGATCAATAATCTGCAAACCAATGACATGGAGATCAATAATTTGTAAACCAATGACATGGAGATCAATGATCTGGAGATCAATAATCTGGATCCTGCTGAGCAGAACCTGGACATAAGCAGCATCACATCCAACACAACTGTTGTTTTCAAAGGCAACACTTGGATTAATTTGGTTTATGAAGCTTATTAAATAAATGTATTGATATTTGCAAGTCTTTCCTCTCATTGCTGATCATTTCTATAACCAGATAATTAATTTTGTAAATCAGCACCAGGAAAATAATTGGTCAAGTGTGGCCACAGTGAGGCCCAGGCTCCTGTCCTGCAGAAAACAAGGATTTAGAGCAAAGGAAAAGGTACTCTTGAAAGGATTTGATGGAAAGCTCCCCCTGAGCAGGACTGGGTGCTTTGGTCACTGCTCCAGAGACACAAAGTTTGCCTGAGGGGAAGGGAAGAGCAGGGAAAGGGTTCAGAGCCTTTCTGAAGTTCTCATCCAGACCCATCCCTGGTGTACCACGAGTGCTGGGATTTCAGCACCTGGCTGCTGCTGTGCCTCAGTCCTGATGTTTGCACAGCCAGGCTGGAGCCTCTGCTGCTACACAGAGCACACCTGCCCAAATCTAAACTTCTCCTTCCCAAAAATGCACAAGGAACCCTTTCCTCAACCAGGATCTTTCCTGCAAACTCCTTCCCTCTCCAAGATACCCAAGGATGGGCAAGCACTGCTCATCTGCTACACTGAGGAGCAGCCAAGGAGCATGAGGAGGAACCACCTTCCCATCTAAGACATGGAATTGTTAAGGCTGGAAAAGACCTTCAGATCATCAAGTGCAACCCTCAGCCAGCACCATCACCAAGGTCACCACTGACCATGTCCCCAGGTGCCACATGCACAGGTTTTCTGAACACTTCCAGGGATGGGAACTCCACCACTTTCCTGGGCAGTTTTTTCCAATGCTTCACACCCTTTCCATGGAAGAATTTTCCTAAAATCCAATCTAATCCTCTCCTGGTGCAACTCGAGGCTGTTCCCTCTCCTCCTGTCCCTGTACCCTGGGAGAAGAGCCTGTCCCCTCCTGGCAGGAGCTGTGCAGAGCCAGGAGGGCCCCCATGAACCTCCTTTTCTCCAGGCTGAGCCCCTTCAACTCCCTCAGGACTCTCCATTCCCTTCCCAGCTCCATTCCCTTCCCTGGACACGCTCCAGCCCCTCCAGGTCTCTCTTGGAGCTGCCCAAACCTGACCAGAAGCCAGGCGTGGCCTCAGCAGTGCCCAGCACAGGGGACAGTCCCTGCCCTGGGGCTGTGGCCATGCCAGGGCTGGTGCCAGTGGCCTTCTCAGCCACTGTCAACCAGCACTCCACCTCCTTTTCCATCAGGCAGCTTCCCAGCCTCACTCCCAAGCCTGGAGCACTGCTTTTGCCCTGGTGGTGCTGGAACAGAACATCCTCCATCCCCTCACCTCCAGCGTGCTCTGTGCTGGGACTGAGCCAAGACTGAACTATTTGAAAACTCCTGTTTCAAGCACTGCCCTGGAACCATGCCAAGGCCCAGAAGAACCTGGAAGAAAGTCAGGAAGGAAAAGAGGGAAGGGGGATTTCCTTACTTACTCTGTAGTTACGGTAGGGGTCGGGGTCTGTGTACTGAACCCTGAAATTCTCATACTGCCCACCACGCCAGAAGCGCTCTATTTCATAGTCATAATAGGGATCTGCATAGGGATCAAGCCTACAACGAAAAACAGGGAGTGTTAGAGAGGGAAAAGGCACCTTGGCACCACAAAAACTGTGTCTGCTAGGTCAGCTCAGCCACTGTGACAAGAAAACCACGTTCAATGCAGCAGGGCTCTGCAGAGATGTTTATTTTCTACACAGCCCAACCAAAGAGTCTTTTTAAAGTGAGGCTTATCAGAGAAAAGCACAATCTTTTCTTGATAAACACCAAAAAAAGAGCTACCAAAAATTCAGCCTTCAAATCAATGTGGTGCAAACATTTTGAGAGCCCCTTCCAGTGCCTGCAGAGGGAGCAGGACATGTTCTGCCTCATGGATTGAGAGCTGGGATTTCTGCCCATGCACCCACAGCTCATCCCCAGCCCCTTCAGAAATCCCCCAGTTCCTGCCCTTGGAGGGATGGCTGCCACCAGGACAGGACAGGAGCTTCCACAGGGAGCAGTGGAGCTTTGGGGACAGGTCAGCAACACTCTGGACCTGGAATTACCCCTGGAATGAAGGCACAACTTCTCCAGCTGATATCCTGCAGTGGGAATCAGCCATGGACTGGTGAGCACACACACAACTTCAAAACAAAGGATTTTTAGGGAGAAAAAGGATTGAAACCCCACCCTCCTTAAAGCTGCTCCCTCCACTTCCTGATTTCTATTTACATTGTTTGATGGTTTTAATTCCCAAACTCAACAACATCCAAACACCTGGAGTGCAAATATCAGATCCACTGTGAGGATGAGGAGGGGGTACAGGGAGTAAGAAACTTCCAGGGCCACAGAGGAGTCAGTGGCAGAGCTAAGATTCCACAGCAAGTGCTCCCAAATTCCAGATTATCCATAATGAGACTCTGATTTATAAAAAAAAAAAAAAAAAAAAAGGAATAAAGGGGCCACTTGTTGAATTTTTACAGTGCCAAATAACCTAAACCAGATTAAGATGTAGGTGCTGCCCTGTGAGTGGTACCTGTATTTCTTTCAGTGCTTTTAAACAATTTAGGATTTCTCTTTTGGACTGAAGCAATAAGCCAAGGGAAGAAGAAACAGGATTTGGGATGCTTCAGTCAGCAACAAACTCCTGATGCCAACCCCAAAGCAGCCTGGATTCAGTGACATCAGGTGTTCAAAGAGACAGGAAAACAGCTCAAGCCACGCCAGAAAGGAAACTCTGCTTTTTCACACAGCCTCAAGCCCAAATTTCCCCTTCCTATAATATTGGTAGAGGTTTTTTTTATTTCAAAAAGGATCACTGCTGTGTGTTTGGGTAATTCAGTGCTCAAATCATTAGAAAATAATTGTTATCATCCAAAAATAATCCAATCTGTCCCCTGAGTCAGCTGCTGAGGGGACAGGGGTTGGTCTGTGGCCTCGGAAGTTGGAGGAAGTGCAATGGAAAAAAAAGCAAAGGAAAATTTTCTTACAGTTGTAACAGTACTGGAATCAAAGACCTGCTTACCCATAGTTAATGTTTTCTTTGATGTCCACCTCCCTATAGTTATTCAAAAAAGAAAAAGGGATTCATGAACTACTGAGACAACTCCACATGTCACAAGACAGTGCTGAAAGCATTTTCCACATCCCAGCTGCACTTCCAGTGCTCAGCTGGCTGCAAGGTGTCCAACTGGGCAACAACTTGTGTGTGGGGAGGAGAAAAACCAGCATTTTCTACAGCTTACAGCAGCAGATTCATAACTTTTCCCTTCACACACAATGAAGATATTTTAATGCCACAGACTGCTCACACAGCCTTGAATTTTCAGGAATTCCAGTTGTTGGATTACTTTTGTTTAACACTGGTTAAGTGCAATACATTTTTTTTCTGGACTATATGAAAACCAGGCCTGCTCTTAACAATTCCTACATCAGAGAGGCCCAAAATGCTGCTGGTGCATTTCATAGGGCAGTCATGAAATGGAGATAATGGATGAACAGTCCCCAGAACACTGGGGGTAAACCCCAGGTGCCTCTGACAGGAACACAAGACCAAGATCCAGAAGTAATTAAAGCCAGGAAAATATTAATACTTTAGAAATTTCTTTTCCTTCAGGCTGCAGAAGTGAGGACAGGGTTTTTTGTATTATTTTTTTTAATTAGGGAAAGGAATTGCACTCCAGAGCAAATCAAAGAATATTGAACAAAAGCATAATCTATTCCTTTTCAGAGTGTTTTTTTTTTGTAATTCACCCACTCTAAAATAAACAGAACTAAGCCTTGCAAACCCTCTGGGAGTGGAAATATTTCCATAATCTGTCCATGTAGGAAGAACAGAGGATGCACGAGCAAGGAGAGACAAATCCACCTGTATTCCTGCAGAATCCAAGCCTCTTCCCCAAAAATTCTCTTCCCATTCCTTTTCTTGGCTCGAGAACTACCAAACAATTTCTCAGAGCTGGGTTTGAGGTCTCCAACACTTGAAATTTTACATTAAAACCCCAAATCACCTGAACACTTAAATTTAGGGTGCTTGTTGTGGCCAGGTACCAGCTTTAACTGGGACCAGTCCAGGTGTTTGTTAAAGCAGCTCTGCCCACTGAACACGCTCCAACTGCCCAGCCTCAGCTGCAATGCCTTTAAATGGCTGGGATAAGAAAAAAGAGAGGGAATAAAAGCTGAAAGAACACACTGGTGTGAGGGAGGCAATGCAGAGCTGGAGAGAGCCCAGGAGGAGCAGAATTCCAAGGAGGCTGGAGGCAGGAAGGGCTCAAGCAGACTGGGAAGGGAGAGGGGCTGAACCGGAGCGAGCGGAGGCTGCTCAAGCTCTCAACCTCCCGCTGATGGGAGCTGCTGCCTGTTTGGAGGTGACACCCCGCAGCGTGGAGGGACAGTGACCCCCCTGCAGTGCAGCCCCCCTGCTGTCCCTCCCGGGGCCCCCAGGGGGGTGTCTCTTACGCGGGGTCCCGCACGTCTCGGGTGATGCGGTAATTCCAGTCCCGGAAGAACTCGTTCTCCTTGTCGAACTCGCGCTCGTCCTCCCCGATGGTCACTGTGAACCTCTTCTCCTCAAAGTCAGGCTCCTGCTCTTTCCTCATCGTTGCTTTTTTTAATACCTTTTTAAAGAGAACAAACATTTTTTTATACCTTTTTAAAATAATTTTTCAATACCTTTTTGAAGAGCACAAAAACAGCGTGAAGAGAGAAGGTTCCTGGGGCAGGAAAAAAATGTAATATTAAAAATCCTGCCCTCAGGAGATTTCCTGCAGCCAGAGCACCTTCTTCCCTCAGAATGTGCAGGATACTGGACTCTTCCTGATTAATTCCATGTTCCACCAGCTCAGAACAGCAGGAAACAGAGGTTTCCCCCCTGCAGTGATCACAAAGTGGAGAAACAGGTACTGAAGGGAGGGAAACTGGATCAGCTTAAAGCTTTGCTTTGTGAAGGGCTGGAGTTGAGGGCCACCAATTGCCACTATTTCTTAAATATAACTCCCCCCAACCTGGATCTGAGCTCCTCTTGGCTAACAATTGTGATGTACAACAAAACACAACTAATAGATTAAAAGGCAAAAGGAATAGAGAAAGAGCCAAACACCTGTGCTCCAAAAAGAGCTTTTCCAGTGGATTTTGGAGGCCAGCAATTCCCTGAGGAAGGAGTTTACCTCTTTAGCATGCCGGAGTCCCCTCTCCCAGGCACTTTCTGTTGGAGGGTCAGGAGGAGGTGGAGGTAAGATTTCATCAACCACTGGGCCTCCCTGTTGGAAGGGTAAGGAGAGCAGAAGACACCTGAGTTAGTTTTAAACAGCAAAGCTGAGCTTTGTAAAGCAACCTCAGTTACTCCTACAGGATTAAGCTGGGAAAGCATGGAATTTTACCCCCCTCTACTGGCAACTCCGAGATCTTCATCTAAAAATCACAAGTCCAACTGTGGGTTGAATTTTGTGGAGGTATTAGCTCAAAAAAAGAGGAGGAAAATCCCAGGATCGTGGAACAGTTTGGGTCTGGTTCCAGTGGAAGGGGACACTTCCCAGCAGAGCAGGCTCTCCAAAACCCCACCTGGAACACTGCAGGGACGGGGAGGGTGGTGCAGAAGGCATCAATGGCCAGAAGAGGTTCCATACCCAGGGGTTGGCTGGCATCAGCGGGTGAGGGCCCATGGGAGGGGCACCGTTGGGGGAGAAGGGCTCAGGTTTGGAGATCAAGGAGTAATTGCCCTTGTCGTTCACTCCGGGGTGGATGAAGCGACAGTTCATGCCCCAGGTGCAGTGTCCTGTGGGAACACACAGATGTTAGACCCCTGCTCCACCCTGCAGCCCCACAGCCACCAAAACCCCAGCAGGCTTTTAAAACCCTCCAAGGAGTAACCTTGTTGGAGGTGTGTGATTTTCTCCTCTCCAGTGGGTTGGGATTTACCTGTTTGCACACACACGGGGAGAGATTTGGCACTCTCCACCTGCCAGAGGGGACAAACAGATCCAGACACAGATGGATCAATGGACAAGAACCTTATTCCAGTGGGGAGAAGGGAAGGCTGGACACACACTGTTAATTAAATGTAGGAATAAGCCTATGAGATCCTCATTTGTTAATGACAAACATCTCCAGTTAGGAGCTTTGCCTTTCACAGGAAACCTGAGGGCAAAGCAAGCACCACAGTGCATCCCAAACAGTGGTGAGGCAGAGAGCAGAATCATG
The DNA here is from genome assembly GCF_036417665.1 of Passer domesticus. Classification (NCBI taxonomy): domain Eukaryota; kingdom Metazoa; phylum Chordata; class Aves; order Passeriformes; family Passeridae; genus Passer; species Passer domesticus. The sequence goes on from NC_087485.1 coordinate 1,610,493, forward strand.
GGATGGTTTGGGCTGGAAGGGCCTTAAAACCCATCCAGCTCCAATCCCAAGCTGCTCCAAGGCCTGACCAGCCTGGCCTTGGATGGGGCAGCCCCTGCAAGTCTTCCTCTATTTACTCCTCCAGGCTCACCACGCTGAGGGCAAAGCCCTTTTTGTGTAGTGGCTCCATGAAAATTCAGCTTTGGCCACCAACAACCAGCAAAGTGATGCTGAGGACGCCTGGGGCTGAATTTATCATGTAACAGAAGCTTAACAGAGAACAAAAAAGCCCAAACAGGAGCAAGTGCAGCAGCCCAGGGCATGTTACCTTTCATGAAGAAGCGGCAGGTGGGCCGTGGCCTCACCTTCCTGTCGTTGGGGTCTTTCACCTCCCCTTCTTCCAAGTCATCATCCTGGAACAGACACACAGAGCTGACATTTCATGTGGGGCACGCCCTGCTGGGCCTGGCACTGCCCGGTCTGCTCAAACACTGAGAGCCACCCTGGGGCAAAACCACAGGAGAAAAACAAGGGCAGGTTACAGGAGAGCCCCAGAGCACCTGCACAAGGTGAGGGCAGAAGATTCCAGGTGGCTGAAAAAGCACCTTCCCCTACTCCAGACTGCTCCAAACCTCATCCAGCCTGGCCTTGGGCACTGCCAGGGATCCAGGGGCAGCCCCAGCTGCTCTGGGCACCCTGTGCCAGGGGCTGCCCACCCTCACAGCCAGGAATTGCTTCCCAATAACCAAATTAACCCTGCCACTTCCACCTCATTCTGTCACTCCATCCCTTGTCCAAAGTCCCTCTCCAGGGACAATCTCACAAATGAACTTTTCAGGATAAATCCTACAGATTTCTTCAAGTGATTTCCACCTTCCCTTCTACTCCTCAGCTCCACACTGGAGCTGGGAACCAGCTAAGACAAAACTGCCTCATGCCCAGGGACTGCAGCCCCAGGAATGAATTCTGGTAGCTGAAGGTTGCTCCAAGATGAAGAAATAACAGCCATGAAACCTCCAGAAGAAAAGTTCTTGGAACTTTCAAATACCAGCATTTTCTCCTTTCTCCAAGAGAAAATCCCCTTCCCCAGCTTTGTCAGGCTGCACTTGGAAAGCCCAAAGCAGCTGAAAGGAGCTGGGGATGCAGGAGGCAAAGGTACAATGACCAGAGAGGTGTCACAGGTACCTGGCCAGGAAATCAGGATTTTATCCTAAAGGTTTATCCCGCATTTCCCTCTCTCTGCCTCTTTCCCTGTTTTCAGCACGTGAAACACGTCAAGAGGGAGCATCTGGATGGGCCTCCCCTCTGCCTGGCAACAGCCATTCTCTGGGAGGAAAAGATGAGGAAAATTCTCCCTTTTGATGCACGGAGCAGCTGGGGAGAAGGAAAAAGCCATGCCTTGGCTGTAGGCAAACACAGGAGCAGAGAGGAGGGTGGAGAGCCTCTCCTGCTGCACTCCTGAGCCAGCCACAGGCAGAGCTCTCCCCAACAGCAACGGATTTAAAAGCCTGCACTTATATCCCAATTAAAATTTGCATTAATATCCCCCTCCCTCCATGCCAGGAGGCTGAAAGCAGAAGAAAATGCAGAGCTTGAAGTTTTCCCCAAAGCTGGGGCTGGCTTTCAGTGCTGCATGAATGGGAGAACCAGCTCCACTCTGCTGCTTTCAAAAGAGCTGTGTGAAGTCTGGAACAAAAGGGGAAGTATTTATTTCTGGGAGGTCTCCTTGGAATCAGGCAGCTGAGAATGCTGTTATGAGTTAATGTATGAAAACCAGGGTACAGATTCATCTCTGCTTTGTGAGGAGAGCTCCCAAGAATGCCTCAGGCTCCAAAGGAGAGCATTCATATTTTAATCAAGGAGCAGGCATGGAGTCAGGACTCCAGGAATTTTTTTTCTGCCCATAACATACTGGAATTCCTTCTTACTGATTCAGGAATACAAAAATCCTTTGGAAAACACGTGCTGAACAAAATCACCTGCCAGGATGGGCACGAGGGAGAAAAACTATGTCATTGCTGAAAGCAATTCAACTTGTCAATGAATTATGAAGAATAATAACCACACAAAATATGATTCTTTAGAGAAAAGGGAGAAGGGTGAGTGCAGTGAGGCTCCAGGAGCTTCCCAGGCTCCTGTGGCCAGGTCAGACCCACAGGAATGGGGCAGGAAGGACAGAGCATCTCCCCTGCTCAGCTGAGGAGCCCCAGCAGTGACCCCAGCCCACCCCAGTGCTTCCCTGCCTGTCCCCAGGACAGTCCCAACCCCAGCCCAGCTGCAATTCTGCAATGGGGAGCCAGCCCAGGTGCTCTGCACCAGCAACTTCTCCTTACAGTCCCACCACTGGGATGCACTTCCAACCCCATGGCAGGGGTTTTACTGGAATTACTCTGCCCTTTTTTCTTCACGGAAAAGGAGGAAATTGCTGCACAAAACAGCTGCTGCTCTGCAGAGCTCCCTGCTGAACACAACCATGGCTAAAGGTGAGATTTTCCCTAATCCCCACCTGCAGCTAAATCCCACTTTGGATTTTTCTGAGTATCTTGGTTGGTTCAGGGCTGTGAAACACTGCACATCCCTGACTCCATCCCCAAACCATGCCTTGGGTATTTTCCAGAAATCCCAGCACCTTCATTCCCCTTCCATGCACCCAGATGCTGCTGGAGCTCAGGAACAGCCCAGGATCAGGGTTTGAGCAGCACAACCACCCCCAGCACCAGCCCCTCAATCTGAACAGCTCCTGGCCACCCAATCCATGGGATTTGCTGTCAGCATCACTCCCAAGTCTCCCTGGAGCTGAGGAAGGAGTTTCTTACAGCACTGGAGCCTCCCCACAGTGAGAGGGAACAAAGCTCATTTTGATGGCTCTGGCACAAAGATTTGGTCCATGGAGCAGGGCCTGCTCCGTGCTCTGGCCTTACCTCCAGGGAAGAGGGCTCCCTGCACACCAGGGACATGGACATTCCCACCAGGAGGAGGAAGGAATTGCAGTGGGAGAAGCAACCAGCTCTGAACCGCGCCAGGGCTCTGCCCACATCCTACTTACATCGATTTCTCCATCATCAATCTCCCCATCATCCTCTTCTTTCTTCTTCTCCTTGAGGGGATCCTGCCCATCCTTCTCATCATCACTTTTGCTGCTGGATTTCTTCTCATCTTCAGGGGCATCATCTCCTTTCTCCTCTTCCTCATCATCCTCCCCAGCAGCTTTCTCCCCGTCCTCCTCCACAGCAGCAGCACTGGGTTCCTCAGGAACCTCCTCATCATAGTCCAGCTCGTGCTCATCCAGCTCCCTGGTGACAGAGGACACTTCCAGGTCGTTTGTCCTGTCTTCCTCCTCCCCCTTGTGGGGCTGGGGGCTCTTCAGCTCCACGCCCTGCTCGTTGGTGTCGGATTCCTGCGACTTGGCCTCGCTCAGCCGATCCTCCTCGTCGGAGTGGTTCTCCTCCTCGCCCCGGCTCAGGGCCCTGCCTGCCTCCTCCTCCTCGCCCAGGAGGCTCCCCTGGCCACCCTCCCCATCGAGTTCCCGCTCTGAGCCGCTCTCCTTCAGGACCTCCTCATCAGAAAGCTGCTGGTCCTCTTCCTCGGGAGAGCAGGGGTTTGGCTCCGGGCTGTCGGAAACGTCCATCAGTCCCGGCGAGTCTGTGGGGCAGAGAACAGCTCTGGTTATGGCAGCAAACTGGGCAAGCAGGGAAAGCTCACCCTCAGGGGCTCCTCCTCCTGTGCTTTGCTTCCCAAGGAAAGGTTCTTGGGGCTCCTGGAAAGCCAGGCTGGATGGGGCCCTGAGGAACCCAACCCAGTGAGGGCCAGCCCTGCCCATGGCAGACATTTGGAGGGACAGGAGCTTTAAGGTTCCCTGCACCCCAAACCACTCTGGGATGCCATAAATTCAGGAATAAGGCTCCCCATAGATCCCTCAAGAGGGAAATTCAGAGTTTAAACTGCACAAAGAAGTGATTCCAATATTGCCCCAGACTGGAGTGTGCTGCCCTTCACAGACAAGGACAGAGCTTGAGGTTGGAATTTCATGGAGTCCCAGACTGGTTTGGGTTGGAAGGGATCACAAAGATCCCATCCCACCCCTGCCATGGGCAGGGACACCTTCCACTATCCCAGAGTGCCCCAAACCCCATCCAGCCTGGCCTTGGCACTGCCAGGGATCCAGGGGCAGCCCCAGCTGCTCTGGGCACCCTGTGCCAGGGCCTCAGCACACCCAGGGAACAATCCCTTCCCAATATCCCATCTGTCCCTGCCTTCCTTCAGCCTGAGCCATTCCCTGTGTCCTGTCCCCATCCCTTGTCCAAAGTCCTTCTCCAAGTTTCCTGCAGCTCCCTCAGGCCCTGCAAGGCCACACTGAGGTCACCCCCAAGCTTCTCCTCTCCGGGTGAACAATCCCAGCCTTCCCTCCCAGCAGAGCTGCTCCATCCCCTGATCCCCTGGAGCCTCCTCTGGGCTCTCTCCAGCAGCTCCAGCTCCTCCCTGGGCTGGCCCAGGGCTGGGGTCTCACCTGAGGGGGCAGAACCCTCAGTAAAGACCCCAAAATTCCCTCAAAGCAGCAGATCCAGCTGCCTGCATGGAGACCTTCCTAGAAGATGTCTAAATGTGCTTGGTGGAAGTTAAAAACGCCATGTCTGCTGAGAATAAAGCCAAGGAATACAATAGAAAAGGGCAGGGTGCAAAGCAGGGGAAAACCTGAGCCATACATTAATTTCTTTTACTCCAGAAACAAAAATCCCATGAATTAAAGAAGTGCCTGACTGGAACTGGCTGAAGTGACTGGGTCACATCCACACAAAAGCTCTAAATACCCTTAAAAAAGCCACAGAATTACAAATCATCTTCATTTTAATGTGCCCCATGTCTCTGCAAGTTCATTTAGTGCTGCCACAAACCCATGGCATAAATGAGCAGAGTTTCACCTGTTATTTAAAAACCCTTGGAGCAGAAATGCTCCAAATGTCAGACTCTGGCTGCTCCTTGAAACACACCCAGCAACCCATCATGAAATCAGAGTTTACTGATCTTTTATTAAGCTGCTATTTCACCTTTTCCTGACACTTTCCCCTGTTTGTCCAACTGGTTTTGCACAGGAAAGGTGATTTCCCATCAAAAAGCCAAACAGACCCACCAAAAACTGCCCCAAGTAAAGCAAACTGAGCCTACCCAGCACCTGAACCCCCAAAATCTTTTGGTAATGAACAGATTTTGCTGCAAACTCCCAAGATCAAAGTCCCTCTCCAGAAAATGCTGCTCCTTATTCTGTGGGAGGTCTGCAGAGGAGTTAAAACCAGAAAATAAATTCAAACCACTCCCAGAAGCACCTTAAGCTGCATTTTAGGGCTGACTGAGCTCTCCCAAGCCCTCAGGGCCCTGCTGCCATCAGTTAATTGATAAACACGAGATGAGCTCAAATCAGCAGGGCCCAGAGCAGCAGAAAATCCACATTTTGAGCTTCCTCCTGCTCCTCCTCTTCCTCTGCACACTGAAGCTGGTTCTGGCTCACCAGCAAAGTTCTGATTTCCCTGACAAGGTCAAACCCAAAGGAAAAGCCAGAAGTTGCCTGCTGGTGACAGCAGCTCTGAGCAGCTCCCCAGGATGGAGCTGAACGAATGATCTCCTCACTGAGCACATCAAGCCTGATGCTGAGCTCAGAAATTCCTGCACAAATGATGATTGCCTTTAAGGGCCAGCTCAGAGTGGGGATTTTAATTGCCCAAGTGCCTGGGAAGTGACTCTGTGTGAACACAAAGGTCAGCCCAGAGAGGCCACCACAAATATCAAAGCTGTCAGGGCCACAGGACTCAGGAAATTTGTTTTCTGTTTTCTTGCAAATAAGCAGCACCAAAAAAATAATTAAAAAAAAGGTATTTAAGTGAAGCAAATGGCTTTTTGTGTTTGACATGGAGACCTTTAGAGGGATGGGAGGAAACAAATATGTTGTGATGGTGAGGAATATAAAACATTGAAATACAAAACACTGACCTGCACAGCAGCTTTTATAAAATCCAGAGCATCCAGCAGTTGTAATAATTTCCTATTAATTTCCATCAGTAGAAATGATAAGAAACACAATAAATGATGGCCCAAGGGAGAAGGGCTCACAAAATCCAGGCAGGGAAGGTTTTTTGGGATGTAATTCCTAGGATTCAGGGATTGGGTTGTTGCTCCAAGATTTCCCAAAACCAACAAAGCAGATTTTGGCAGCAATCTTACCCTGCATGGAACTGTCCCAAAACAAAGCCCAGATGTCCAAAGGTAAAATCAGCAGCAGGAAAAAAAAAATTGGGAGCTGGAAATTAAAAGGAAAACTGCCTGATGATGGAATAGGACAGCAAGTTTAATTCCAGTTTTAAGTGTTGTCTTAAAAGAATCTGCAAATCAATTAATTCAAAATCTTTGGAACTCTGCAAGGGTTTTTTTTTTGTTTGTTTGTTTTTTTGAGATGGCTTTTAAACTGCAAATCACAATTCATCCCAAACCTCTGGAATTGTGAGAGGTTTTTCTGGAGAGGTTTTTTTAATCTGCAAATCACAATTTATCCCAGATCTCTGAAATCCTGCAAGTTTTTTGGGGCTTTTTGAGGTGTTTTTAGGGGTTGGTTGGGGTTTTTGTACATTTGGGGCGTTTCAAATTGCTTTCTGCTGCCCTTTAGGGAAACATAGACAAAAATCACAAAAAACTGAGAAAAATTAGCTCCATGGAAGTCCTTTAAATCAAGCAGATTTAAATCAAGTGACAGAAGTGGCAGAGCAGAAACCCCCAGGTTCATCTCTCCCTCACCATAAACTTGGCCTTTTTTTGTGCCTTAAAACTAAGCCAGTTTCTTCCTAGTTCAAAACCAGTTCTAAAAGCAAAAAATTAACTCTCCTAAGCCCCAGATAAGCTTGTTTGACTTGCAGCTCAGGCAAGAGGCAGGGAAGTATTAATGCCTCTCACTGAGCAGCCTTTTATCTTGAAAAATCTGCAAAATTCAGGCAAAGCTGCCTTTGGTCCCAGCTGCACAATTATTTCTGTTCCAAAACCAGCTCCTTCTGCTCAAAGTGTGTCAAATATTCCTTTCCTGAGTGTGTGAGGCAGCACAAGGCACTGGGAATTTCATCCAGGCTCTCAAACCTCTCCTGCACCCAGGCTAAATGAGCTGGACCAGCCTTGCCACAGGGAGCAAATGCAATCAATAAATGGCATTTTCAGGCAAAAAAAAAGGGTGTTTCCCTGGTTTTGGAATGATTTGGGCACAGCTCAGTGAGCTGAAAGCCTCATCAAAGCAGGTCACAGCTTCTCAGGGAAGAAATTGAGGATGTGGCAGCAGAACTTCCAGGAGTGAGGAGCTTCTAGCTCCACAACACATCAGTGACTTGGAAGTTTCACAGCCTGGGCTCTGGAGTATCTCAAATTAGGGAATGAAGGATGAGCTGCTCCTGAATTTATCAGAGTCCCACGGCTTGCACAAGGGGGGCAGAGATGTTCCCCCTGCCTGGCCAAACTCACCTTGCCTGAGTGCACCAGGACAGAGCCAATCTGTTCTACTAAAGCCTCCCAAGCCTCCTTAGAAACATTTCAAATTACACATTTCCCTCCTAAAAATGGCAGGAGAAATTTGTGGACATGCTACAGAAATTTAAACTCAGCTGCTTCACTTCCTTTATAAGATATTTTTATCAAAGCTTAATGACAGCCAAGATTTTTGAACTTAAAGCACTGGGATTAAGCAGCCTTGCACAGCACTAAAGGCAGGCAGAGAAAAGTCCTCTGCTACTTAAGTTGCCTTTAAAACTCCACTTCCACCTTGCCAGGATACATTTTAAATAAAATCTGTCCATTTTATATAAAACAAATAAAATTTATTTTATATAAAATAAAATAAATGAACCTCACACTTTTGTCAGTTGATTTTTCACAAGGCTGGAGGAGTCAGAGCAGGAATTTTTACCCAAAAATCAAAATCAGGCACAATTTCTTCTCTGTTGTTAATTAAACAGCACAAAAGGTGCAAAATTAAAAAGGAAGAAATTCCAGGCAGGAAATGAGTTCCTACAAAACCTGGAGCTGGGCAGAGCCATCAGTTTGAGCCTTAAAATCCTATAAATTTTCATGGATATGAAGAACCAAGTGCATTCCCAATTTCTGTGCCCCTGGCAGCCCTGGGAGAGGTCACAGGACAAAGGGAAGGGAAAAAGAGAGGAAGCTTTTCCCTTCAGGCTGAAATCTTGGGATCAAAGGATAAAATGCCCTTCCTAAAAGCCAAAGGGCTGCTGTGAGGCAGGACCATGGAAGCCAGGGGTGGAAGCAGAGCTGGAGCAGGGTGGCAGGAGCCACGAGGGAGCTGAGCACAAAAGGTGCAAAATTAAAAAAGAAATTCCAGGCAGGAAATGAGTTCCTACAGAAACATGGAGCTGGGCAGAGCCATCAGTTTGAGCCTTAAAATCCTATAAATTTTCATGATATTAAGAACCAAGTGCATTCCCAATTTCTGTGCCCCTGGCAGCCCTGGGGTGGTCACAGGACAAAGCTTCCCCTTTTGTTCCCTTCAGGCTGAAATCTTTGGGATCAAAGGGTAAAATGCCCTTCCTAAAAGCCAAAGGGCTGCTGTGAGGCAGGACCATGGAAGCCAGGGTGGAAGCAGAGCTGGAGCAGGGTGGCAGGAGCCACGAGGGAGCTGAGCACAGGAAAGCACTGCCAGCACAGCTGAGAGACAAGGGCAGCACACACAGACCCAGGGAACACAGAACTGCAAAAGCAGAGGCAGAGCAGAAAGCAAGGGCAGCAACCAACATGGGGAAAACATGGAAGAGCAGTGAGAGCAGGAAATCAGTTCCTCAGGATCCAGGAGAGGGGAAACACGGAACCCCGAGAGGATGAACCCGTGTGCAGGCCTGCCCTGGCTGCCATTCCAGCTGCTAGCAGGGCTAATTAACCCAAACCCTCATTTCCCTGCCATCCTTGGGGAGCTCCGAGGTGCAGGGTGCCCAGGGAACTCTGCAGCTCTCAGGGCACCTTCAATGCCCCAAGCTCAGCTGCCCTGAGGGGTCACTTGGTGCTGAGAGGCATTTCCAGGAGTGGCTCTGAAGCAGGGCTCAGAGAGCTCCAAGGGGGAATGCTCCCCATGGATTTGTGGTGGGCACAAATCCAGACTGTTCTCCCAGCACAGCTGATGTTCCCACAGCTCACTCCTGCAGCTCTGCCCCAGCAAATGCTGAGTGTGAGCTCTCAGGAGAGACCAGCACAGGGCCATACCTGGATGCAGCAGGATTTGGGATAATCCCACTCAAAAGGCTGATTTGGGATCAGCAGTTTGGCAAAGAGCTCTCCTGATAAACTGGGACCCTCTCCCTGGATCCAGGCAAACCTTAGGAAGAGACAATTCACAGCCTGGAGGTGCTGTCCTTGCTGCAGCTCTGAGGAGACTCACCTGAGGGCTGACCCCACAGGAGATGGACCCCAAACCCACCTGAGGGCTGACCCCAAAGGTGATGGACCCCAAACCCACCTGAGGGCTGACCCCAAAGGTGATGGACCCCAAATCCATTCAGAGCTGACCCCACAGGTGATGGACCCCAAATCCATTCAGAGCTGACCCCATAGGTGGTGGGTCCTAAACTCTGAGTGACAAACCCCAAACCCACCCAGGACTGACCCTGCACATGATGTACCCTAAACCCACCTGAGGGCTGACCCCACAGGTGATGGACCCCAAACTCACCCCAGAGCTGACCCCATAGGTGATGGACCCTAAATTCTGAGTGACAAACTCCAAACCCACCCAGGACTGACCCTGCACATGATGGACCCCAAACCCACCTGAGAGCTGACCCCAAAGGTGATGGACCCTAAACTCACCTGAGAGCTGACCCTGCAGGGGATGGACCCCAAACTCACTGAGAGCTGAGCCCAAAGGTGATGGACCCTAAACTCTGAGTGACAAGCCCCAAACCCACCCAGGACTGACCCTGCACATGATGGACCCCAAACCCATTCAGAGCTGACCCTGCAGGTGACAAATCCCAAACCCACCCAGGACTGAGCCCATGGGTGACAAACCTCAAACCCACTCCAGAACTGACCCTGCACATGATGGACCCCAAACCCATTCAGAGCTCACCCTGCAGGTGACAAACCCCAAGCCCACGGCAGGACTGACCCCACAGGTGACAAACCCCAAGCCCACCCAGGACTGACCCCACAGTGCCAAGGCAAGCCCAGCGGGGCCTGCCGAGCGGCGCAGCGCGTGTCCCCGCGGTGTCCCCTCACCTCCGAGGCTCTCCTGCCAGGCGGGGCTCTCCTGCTGCGCCCCCGGGCCGCGGCTGCTGGCGCTGTCCCTGCTCGCCCTGCCTGCCGAGGGGGACAGTCACAGCCACCCGCACCCCTCCGCTCCCCCCGAGCCCGGGGCCGCCCGTTCCCATTCACAGTCCCGGCCGAACGGGGGAATTCATTCATTTCCGCGCCCGCCCGACCCCCAGCGCGCCCGGCCGAGCCCCGACCCCCCTCCGAGCACCGCCGGGCCCTCCCCTCCGCTCTCCCGCGCCGCTCCCCGGGGCTGCCCCTGTGCCCCGCTCTCCGGTGCCGCCCCCGCCCCGCGCTCCCCGCCGCCGGGCCCGGGCCCGCCCCCCCTCCCCGGCGCTAGGCCGCGGCGGCGCGGGAGGCGGCTCACCGGTGTGGGGAGGGGCGGCGGGGGCCCGGCGCGGTGCGGGGCGCGGCGGGGGCGGGCCGGGGGCGGCGGGGGCCGGCGGGGGCCCGCGGGGCGGCGGCGGCAGCGCGGGACGGGGCGGCGGAGCGGCCTCTACTCGCGGCGGCGCAGGGCGGCCATGGCGTGACGTCATCCGCGCGCGACGGCGCCCCCCCCCCCCCGGCGGCGCGAGGGGAGGGGAGGGGAGCGCGCGCTCTGCTCCCCCCCCCCCCGTCTTAAAGGGGCCGCGCACGGCAAGGGCGGAGCGCAGGTGTGCGCGCACAGGTGGACGCGCGAACACCTGAGCACAGGTGTGTGCAGGCGTGCACGCGGAGCGGCAGGGAGCTGCCAGGCTCCAGATGTGCCCGGCTCGCACCCACGCACCGGGACGGGGCACCCGCGCGCCGCAGGATCGGGGGATGCTCGGGGTGGGAGGGAGCTCTGGCAGGGACACCTGGGGCGGGTGGCACAGGGACACCTGGGGCGGGTGGCACAGGGACACCTGGGGCGGGTGGCACAGGGACACCTGGGGCGGGTGGCACAGGGACACGTCCCGCTGGGTTTGGGACGGCTCCAGACAGCAGACCCCGCAGCCCCGGGCAGCCGTGCCAGGGCTCTGCCACCCTCCCCGGGCACAGGCTGCCCCTCGTGTTCACGGGGAGCCTCTCGTGGTTCGGTGCGCGGCCACCGCTGCTCCTCCTGCGGCTGGGCACGGCTGGGAGCGGTCTGGCACCGTCCTGTGACACCATGGGAACACTGCGGGGATTGAGGGATCGCTGTCAGCCTGCCCTGACCCAGCCGGGGCCGCCGGGCTCCCGGTGCCCCTCAGCCGGACCTGCCCGGCTCCCGGTGCCCCTCAGCCGGGGCTGCCCGGCTCCTGGTCCCTGTCCAGTTCCCGCTCCTCCCTCAGCTGGAGCTGCCCAATTACCGGTGCCCCTCAGCCGGGGCCGCCCGGCTCCCGGTGCCCCCTCAGCCGGGGCTGCCCGGCTCCTGGTCCCTGTCAAGCTCCCGGTGCCCCCTCAAGCCGAAGCTGCCCAGTTCCCGGTGCCCCCTCAGCCGGAGCCGACCGGCTCCTGGTCCCCTTCAGCCGGGGCCGCCGGGCTCCCGGTGCCTGTCCAGCTCCCGGTGTCCCCTCAGCCGGGGCTGCCCAGTTCCTGGTCCCCCTCAGCCGAGGCTGCCCGGCTCCCTCTCCCTGCCCAGCTCCCGCTCCCCCTCAGCCGGGGCTGCCCGGCTCCCTCTCCCTGCCCAGCTCCCGCTCCCCCTCAGCCGGGGCCGACCCCATTGGGCCCGGCCGGGCAGGCGGGTGCGCCCCGGGGAGGAGCCTGTGTGACAGGTACATAAGGGCAGGTGAGGCGGACGGGCGCGATCCTCGGCAGAAGGGCTGGTGCTCCCTGGAGGTGAGGGGATGGGAGCTCCACGGGCCCCCATGAGGCTCCTGGCTGGAGATGCGCCAGGAGCAGCAGGGCTGGGGGTGCCCCCGTGGGTGACCCCAAAGCCCCGGCTGCACTCTCCCGGTTTCCCGGAGCCCAGGGCTGCTGTCTCACCTTTGCTCCAGCGCTGACTCAGGCTCCCACGTGTCCCTTTACGCAAGAGCCCCGCTGGCAGGGGACTCTGGCCGGGCGGCCACCGCTGGCCTGGCCCCGGCCAAAGGGCAGGACCAGCCCCTGTAAAGGCAGCGGTGACAGAGCTCAGGCTCAGTTCTGTCACTGGGATCGCAGAGGGGAGATCTCCCGGAGCAGACAGCAGCGGAAGAACCCCTGGAGCGGAGCTGGACGTGCTGGTGGGAACAGATCTTGAGCTGACAAGAACCACTGTCCTTCCTCCCCGCAGGCTGCTCCGTATTCCTTGGAACATGGACTACGCCAAGTCCCTGAGCCAGCGCCTGGCTGCCCCCGTGTCCAAGTAAGTGCCGTGGAGCCGCTGTCCCCAGCATGGGGGACATCCCCCAGAGCCCTCCCTGGGCGCTGGCGCTGCCATGGTGTCCTGCTGGCTCTCAGAACACCCCAATCCCCGTGCCCCTTTCCCAGATGTGTCTCGGCCAGCGCCTCCATGACCCAGCAGCTGCTGGCGGGTCCAGCCCCGCCGCCCCGGCCCTACCGCGTGTGCAACTGGGACCGCAGCCTGCGCAAGGGCGTCATGGCCCCGAGCCTCGCCGAGCTGCTGAGCCAGGTCTGTCTGTCTGTGTGGGCTCTGTCTGTCTGTCCGGGCTCTGTCTGCCCGTCCAGGGCCTGTCCCCAGCCCTGCTGACCCCCAGCCCCTCCGCAGGCCCAGAGCGCCCTGGCCCTGCCCGCGCCCATCGCGCTGGTGCTGGATGAGGACGGCACGGCCGTGGAGACTGAGTCCTTCTTCCGGACCCTGGAGGAGGGCACGGCCCTGATGGCCCTGAGCAAGGGGCAGACCTGGACTGCCCCCAAGGTGAGGGGACCCCTGAGAGGCTGGTTTGTCCCGTCTGTGCCACGCTGGAGGTGGCATTGGGAGGGTGGGGAGCAGGGGTGACCGTGGTGCCGCTCTTCCGCAGACACGTGGCTACCAGATGAGCCTGTCCCGCAAGCCCCCGCGCAGGATCGACGTCGCCTGCGTCACCTTCGACCTGTACAAGACCCACCCGAAGGACCTGGGCTGCCTCAACGTCAAAGCCACCCTGTATGGCACCTACAGCATGTCCTACGACCTGCGCTGCTACGGGGCCCGGCGCCTGGTGAAGTGAGTGCTGGGGACACTGGGGACAGGGACTCTGCCCAGCCCTCCTGTGGCACGCTGACCCCTTTCTCCCTGCCTCTCCCTGCCCAGGGAAGCCCTGCGCTGGGCACTGTTCACCATGCAGGCCACGGGCCACGTCCTGCTGGGCACCTCGTGCTACATGCAGCAGCTCCTGGATGCCACCGAGGAGGAGCAGAAGGAAGAGGAGAAGAGCCCGCTGCCCCTTCAGAACCTCCTGCCCTGCAGCCTCCCCGCCCTGCCCTACAAGAAGATGTCACAGTGAGGCTGGCTGGCCTGGCCTGTCCCCTCCGCTGTCCCCCCAACCCTCGGGGGTCCCAGCACCCCGCTAGGTCAATGCCTGGGCAGAGGCTGCCACGGTGCCTGGCACAGCCTGTCCTTGCACTCCGCCGGCTGAGTGTGGCCAAATCTGCTCTGGAATCGCTGCTGCTCTGTAAATATATTTATTTAAGTAAAGTTCTCCTGAATTCAGCTGTGTTTTGTGTGGTCTTTGCGGGGGGGACACCCAGGACACGCAGCCCTTGTGCTGCTTGGCACCCTGAGCTGGTGGTGTAAGAGGTGCGAGGAGGGAACCTGTCGCAAGCGCTTCCCCAGGGGAGCTGCTGCCTTCATCCTCCTCCTCCCTGGCACCAGAGCCTGGCTCCCACCCCCTGGCACAGAGCCGAGGCTCCCCTGGCACTGCAGGCACCCACAACAGTGACGTGCCCAACCCCAAACCCTTGGCCTGTGGCAGCTGGCACTGTGCCTGTCCTTGCTCCCTTTAAGGGGATGAGAGATCTCCCTGTGCCCCTGACTGTGCAGGGCTGGCACAGAGGGAGGGACACGAGGGGCTGTCCTGGTCCCTGGGCTCCCCAGCCCCGTTGGCAGCCCTGGGCAGGGGCAGTCCCTGTGCCCACCCCAGCCTTGCACAACCCCGGGTGCTGGGGCTGGCCTGGCCGGGTCCAGGGGCATCCCAAGGGCCCAGCAGCTCCAGGGATACCAGCTGGGCAACAAACAGAGCTAGGGGCACACTCAGTACCCTGGCCCTTGGGGACTGTCCCCAGAAAGATCCTGAGGCAGCACCTCTGCCAGAGAGAGTGGGAGGGAGGGGATCAACCCACTGCCCGTCTGTGCTGGACTGGGAATACTGGGAAGCACTGGGATGAGCTGTGGCGAGGTGAGAAGCCATGCCCTGAGGTCCTTAGGACCATCCTCCCCTGTCACCCTGTGGGGGACACCTGACCTGAGCCACACTCACCTGGGCACCCACGGCAGGCTCTGGAGCTGCAGGGCAGGGACTGCTCCTGTGGCTGGGTGAGCCCCACCCAGCGCTGTGGGGCTTAATGAGCTTGATAATTAATGAGCCATCAGCACCAGCTGAGCCCCATCTGGGAGCAGGACTTTGCCCCATGGCACAGAGGTGTGACCTCCCCGGGCTGCTGAAGGTGCCACCCGGGGGGCACTGGGGACAGCGTGGGGACATCGTGCCCTGCCCCTGCTGTCACCCCTGGCTGTGCACACCCGCTGTCCCCATGGCCCGGCCCCTGGGGGTGCCGGTGGCCGTGCCAGCCCCCGCAGTGTCCCCCACCCTACACAGGAGTTTAGCAGACATATTTATTTCTGTACACACTTATACACACAGTTCCCAGGGCAGCTCCAGCCTCGCTCCCAGGGCTGCCTCCGTGCAGGGTCCGCTGAGGTGGGGGCACCCCCAGATTTCCTGGGGGGCCGGGCCACGCCTGTGCCCCCCACACCCCCACCCCAGCCCCGCAGTGTTTACGGGGAGAAGCCCCCTGCAGCCCCCAGGGCAGGGCCATGCACAGTCCTCCTGCCTCAGTTTCCCCTGGGGCACAGGTGGGGGCTGATCCCCACCTCCAGTGTCCTCACCCCCAACCCGGGTGAATTTTGGGGCTCCAGATGCTGAAGCTGCCCCGGTGGAGCCTCCTGGGGGGGTCCTCCATCACCCCAACCCCTGCACAGGGTGGGTGTCAGGCACCGGCTCCATCCCCCAGCCCCTCCAGCGGTGGTGGGGGGCTCTGGGGGGGTTACTTGACGTGCTCGGCGGCGTGGGAGGAGCAGTAATACTTCTTGTGGGCGATGAAGGTGGACAGGCTGCTGAACTTGATGTTGCAGAGGCGACAGTACCTGTGGTTGCCGTTGGGCACCGGGCCGGGCACAGCCTTGGCCGGGGGGGTCTGCACGCCCCTGTCCGTGTAGGCGGGGGGCGTGGGGGGCTTGCGGGCGGCTTCCCGCAGTCCCTCGGGGGCTCCGGGCGAGGCGGGGGCCCGGGGGGAGCCGGGGGGCCGGGGGCTGTCCCTGCCCTCCTTGGCGGTGAGGCTGTCCCGGCGGAGGCGGGGGGCACGCGGAGGGGACGCGGCGGGCAGCGGGGGCTCGGGCGTCCTGCTGGCACCGGGGGCCAGCGCGTCCGGGAGCCCCGGCTTGGCCACGAAGAGCCCGTGGGCATTTCGGAAGTGCTCCAGGAGGTCGCCCTTGATGGCCCCGTTGAGGGGACAGTAGGGACAGGCGGCGAGGGGACCCTTGGCCCCCGGCGCTGGCAGGGAACCCTTGGGGTGACGCTGCAGCGAGTCCGCCCCGGGGTAGGGGATGCCGGGGCTCCCCGCCGGGGCCGCTCTCAGCCGCACCCCTCCTTCGGGGTCCCCCTCGCCGGGGCTGCCGGGGCTGAGCCGGCCCTTGAGGGGGGCGGCCATGGCCCCCTTCATCTTCTGCAGGTGCTCCAGGGTGCGGGGCTGCAGCGGCGTGGCCGGGCACTGGTACTTCTTGTGCGCCAGGTACGCGTCCAGGCTGTTGAAGCTGATGCGGCACGCGGTGCACTCGTGGTAGTCGGCCAGGGGCAGCAGTGGGGCCGCTGCCGGTACCGGTGCCGGTGCCGGCTCGCTCTGCCACCGCGGCTTCTTGCTCAGGTCGATGGGACCCTCGGCGTCGGGGCTGGCATGGGGTTCAGGGGCTGGCACGGGCGGCTCGGCGGGCGGGGGCTCCGGGGCTGGAGGGGGTTCTGCGGGGCGCCGAGCGGCACCGTGGATCTCGTAGAGCTTGCGGCGCTTGCGGGTGCGCAGGGGCTGCGGCAGGAAGGGCACTTTGGGGGCGGCGGGGCGGCGCAGGGGGGGGTCGTGCCGGGAGGCGCAGTAGAAGCGCTTGTGCACCACGTAGGTCTCGTGGCGGCTGAAGCGGATGTTGCACGCCTCGCACAGCGTCTTGCTGGGGTCCTCGTCCCCCTCGTCCCCCGCCGAGCTGCCGGGGCTCTGGCTGTCCTCGCTGCACCGCCCCGACCCCCCCTCCGCCTCGGGGGACCCTGCTTTGGTGACCCCCTCTTCAGCCTTGCCCTCCAGCGTGGTGGCTGGCGGGGTGGCATCCCGGCCGGCGTCCCCGTCGCCCGCTGCCGGGCCCTGCCCATTGCCCGCCGGAGGGGACAGCAGCGTCCCCGGGGTGAGGGGACCCTTGGGCGCCCCGGGGGGGGCTTTGAGCTTGCGTGCCCCGGGGGGGCTGTCCTCGGCCAGGTGCCGGCTGGAGCAGTACAGGCGCTTGTGCACGTAGTAGTTGTTGATGTTGTTGAAGGTGATCTCGCACTCGAAGCAGGTGGCCCCCTTGGGCACCGGCGTGCCCGTGTAGATGGCGGGCGGCACCGCGCCGGCCCCGTGGCCCTGCTTCAGCCGGCTGTGCACCAGCTCCGACATCTTGGCCAGGATCTCCGAGGCCTGCGGCACCACGGCGGCCTCGTGGCCGAACACGTACTGCGGGAGGAAGACGGTGCCGCCGGCCGTGCCCGTCCCCGGCTCGCTGGGCACGGGGCTGGAGCCCGGCGTGGGGCTGGCCAGCTCCGACTTGACCTTGGCCGAGGACAGGCTGCGGGGGGACGAGGTGCGGGAGCCGGCGTCGGGGCTGCCGGCCCCCTCCCCGCTCCTCGGCGCCTCCGCCTCGCTGGCCGGGCTGCCGGCCGGCTCCTCCTTGACGCGCACGGGCTCGCCGGACGTGGAGGAGGATGAAGAGGAGGAGGATGCCGATGAAGGGCCTTCCCCGTTCTGCGGCTGGGCTGGGGGGGAGAGCTTGCCGGCCCTGGGGTCGGGGGGCGAGGCGGGCGGTGCCGGCGCGGTGTCGGGGCCGGGCAGCACCACGTGCTGCGGCAGGGCCGGCAGTGCCTCGGGCAGGAACGTGCCCAGGCTGCACTTCCGCAGGGACGCGTTGTTCGGCTGGCTCAGCCCTGCAGGGGGACAGAGGTGACAGCGTCACCGACAGCCCCGGCACAGGGGATGGTCCAGGGATGCCCCTCTGGGATGCCCCTCTGCCTCATCCCCCCGCACAGGGGTGCTGCCCTGTCCCCCCAGTACTGACACCCCCCAGGGCAGGATCCTCACCCCATTCCCTGTTCCACACATCTTGGCACAGGGATGCTTGCCATGTCCTGTTCCCAACACCTCTGGCACAGGGATCCTGCTCTGTTCCCCATTCCCAATGTCCTGGCACTGTCTCATCCCCACTTCCCTTCCCACCACCGGTCCCAGCTGGGGACAAGCTCTTGGTGACAATGCCATCCTGTGTCCGCCCTGGCCACAGCCCCAGGACTCACCGGGAGCGAGGGGTTTGGCAGCAGGAAGGGCTGATCCAGGCGAGAACACCTCGCCCTTGGAGCCCGGCTGGCAGATCATGTGGTTGGTGACCAGGTGGCTGTACAGGATGTCCCTCGTGGTGGAGATGAAGCCACAGCTGTGGCAGACACCTGAGGGGACAGGGCACCGGGCTGAGCGGGCAGGGAGGAAGGACAGTGGCCATCCCGGGATGGGACAGGGCTGTCCCCGTGGGACACTCACCGTTCAGGGTGTCCGTGTGCACCTTCAGGTGCCGCTCACAGTTGGCCTTGGTGGTGAAGGCGGACAGGCAGATCAGGCAGACAAATGGCCGCTCTCCTGCCGGACAGACGGACACTCAGGGGAGGGGGACAGGGACTGTGGGGACACCCACAGGGCCAACTCCCTCTGTCTCTAGAGGTCTGAGATGGGGGAAGACCTACAAGTGAGCAGTGCCAAACCAGCCGGGGAGAACCTCACCCACTGCCCAGTGTGCTCCAGCCCTGCACCCTCCCTGCCCCTCCAGCAGCTCAGCAGGGCACAGCCCCTCTAACTGGTCACCATGCTGCCACCCCAAGCCTCCAGATGACAAGTGCCAGGCCATGCCATGCCATACCGCTGTGGCTCCGCATGTGGATCTCCAGGGAGCTGGCACTGGGACAGCTCTTCTTGCACTGTGGGAAGGGGCAGACCCTCTCGTTGGGGTACGTCTCCTTGGGCTTCTCCTCCAGGGCGGGGGAGCCGGCGCCGGCGCTCTGCCGGCTGGCACAGTAGTACATCAGGTGGGCCTGCAGGTTGCGCTCGCTGCGGTACCAGATCCCGCAGTCCTTGCACGGGAACACGTCCTCTGTGGAGAGCAGGGGACAGGGACATCGCTGTGGGATGGGCTGGGGACTGGGACATCGCTGTGGGATGGGCCGGGGACTGGGACATCGCTGTGGGATGGGCTGGGGACAGGGACATCGCTGTGGGATGGGCTGGGGACTGGGACATCGCTGTGGGATGGGCTGGGGACAGGGACATCGCTGTGGGACAGCCTGGGGACAGGGACATCGCTGTGGGATGGGCTGGGGACTGGGACATCGCTGTGGGATGGGCTGGGACTGGACATGGCTGTGGGACAGGCTGGGGAGCCCCAACAGGGCTGTGGTGCTACGTGACCCTCTCCGTGTGTCCCTCCCTGTGTGTCCCTGCCTGTCCCTTCCCATGTGTCCCTCCCAGCGTGTCACTCCCCATGTGTCCCTGTCTGTTCCTTCTCACGTGTCCCTGCCTGTCTTGTCCCTCCTCATGTGTCCCTCTCTGCGTGTCCCTCCCCATGTATCTCTCTCTGCGTGTCCCTTCCCATGTGTCCCTCACCACGTGTCCCTGTGTGTCCCTCCCCATGTGTCCCTCTCTGTGTGTCCCTCCCCACGTGTCGCTGCATGTTCCTCCCTGTGTGTCCCTCCCCATGTGTCCCTGCGTGTCCCTCCCTGTGTGTCCTTCTCTGTGTGTCCCTCTCCGTGTGTCACTCCCTGCCTGTCCCTCTCCACGTGTCCCTCCCCTTATGTCCCTGCATGTCCCTCCCGCTATGTCCCTCCCTGTGTGTCCCTCCCCACATGTCCCTGTGTGTCCCTCCCTGTAGGTCCCTCTCCGTGTGTCCCTGCCTGTCCCTCCCCGCGTGCCCCCAGCCTCACTGTTGACCACGGCGGTGGCCAGGATGGCGGCCATGCCGGCCTGCTGTGGCAGCAGCTGGATGTCGGAGTGCAGCGCCGCCGGGTACGGGGACTCCGCGGGCTCCGCTTTCACGCCGTGCTTGGGGACAGCTGGTGGCTCTGCCACCACCAAGGCGCTCAGGGGCTCGTCCTCCCGCAGCGCTCGCGTCGTGCGGCACCACAGGGCTTCGTCTGCAGAGGGGACAGCGGCGAGGGGACAGCGTGAGCGGGATGGGCATGGCCGCAGCCCGCGCTGCCACCCGCCCGGCCGGCCCCTGTCCCGCCCTGTCCCCGCGGTGCCGGCCATGGCCTGGAGATGGCGGTGTGTGCCCGCGCTGAGCCCCGCCGAGCGGCTTGTGCCCTTCTCTGCACGTATCCCACGATATCCATATCCCAGTGCCCATCCCTGCGACATGCCAGGGCGATCTCTGCATCCATCCCTGTGACATCCCTGTGCCCATCCCTGTGACATCCCTGTGCCCATCTCTGCATCCATCCCTGTGCCCATCCCTGCATCCATCCTGGCACCCATCCCTGTGCCCATCCCTGCGACATGCCAGGGCGATCTCTGCATCCATCCCTGTGACATCCCTGTGCCCATCTCTGCATCCATCCCTGTGACATTCCTGTGCCCATCCCTGTACCCATTCCTGTGCCCATCCCTGCGACATGCCAGGGCGATCTCTGCATCCATCCCTGTGACATTCCTGCACCCATCCCTGCATCCATCTCTGCATCCATGCCTGCGATATCCCTGTGCCCATGCCTGCATCCATCCCTGTGCCCATCCCTGCACCCATCCCTGTGAGATCCCTGGGCGATCTCTGCATCCATCCCTGTGACATTCCTGCACCCATCCCTGCATCCATCTCTGCATCCATGCCTGCGATCTCCCTGTGCCCATCTCTGCACCCATCCCTGTGAGATCCCTGGCTGATCTCTGCATCCATCCCTGTGACATTCCTGTGCCCATCCCTGTACCCATTCCTGTGCCCATCTCTTCATCCATCGCTGTGACATCCCTGCCCCCATCCCTGTGCCCATCTCTGCACCCATCCCTACATCCATCCATCTTTACACCCATCTCTGCACTCACCCTTCTGCCAATCCTGGTGCCCATCCCTGAACCTTTGTGCCCATTCTTGCTCCCATCTCTGCTCCCATCCCTGTGCCCATCCTTACACCATCCCTGTGCCCATCCCTGCATCCATCCCTGTGCCCATCCTTACACCATCCTTGCTCCCATCCCCGTGCCCATCCCTGCTGTGCCCCTCCCCAGCCCCACTGGCTGCAGCCACCCAGGGAAGCTGGGACAGGGACAGCCAGCAGTGGGACAGGGGGAGCAGACTCTGGGACAGGGGACAGGGATGGGGACCCTTCCCACCCCCCCTGCCCCCAGTACCAACCCTTCCTGTAGATGACAGCGTTGGCATCGGGCTCTCCAGGCACGAGGGGCAGCAGGGACAGCCAGCAGCTCTCGTCCCCCAGCACCAGCGTCAGGGGGGGGCTCTGTGGGGCAGGGACAGGGGTCAGCACTGGGGTCACACCGAGGGGCTGCCAGGGGGGCACATGATCCCCAAAAGGGGCTGGGGTCACACCGAGGGGCTGCCAGGGGGGCACAGCACTCCCCAAAACGGGCTGGGGTCACACTGAGGGATGCCAGGGGGGCACAGCACTCTCAGCTCAGCCTCCCCGCATTCTAATGAATATTAATGAGCACAAGGTGGGGGGAAATTAATCTCCCTGATCCTCCGATGGCTGCTGCAGTAACGATATGAAATCTAATTATCCATCCCAATATTTCCAACCCCTCCAACTCAGCCTGACAGCGGCAGCCAGTTGGGGCCTTATCACTGCCAGGAGCCGAGTGTTGGCAGCGTGATAAAGCCCCCCACACACGTGTGTGACACTGGCACATGTGTGTGACACTCTGGCACATGGGTGTGACACACGGGTTTGACACTGGCACAGGCGTGTGTCCCTCTCATGGTGGTGAGGGAACTCCCCCTGCTCCTGTGGACACGGGAAATGGGGCTGGGGGCTTTGGGACCCCCTGCACCCCCCCAGGGATGGGCACTGCTGGCACCACATGGGCAGAGCCCCCTCGGGGAGAGGAGGATCCCTTGGGAATTCTGCTCCCGGCATGGGTACACCTGCGGGTGCCCCTGGATGGAGGGGCTGCCCGGGACCCCGCAGCACCCCAAGGTGCTCCCAGCACCCCCGGCTGCCCCCCCGGCTCCCCGCGGCGGCCCCAGCCCGGCGTGAAGCCCTTCCTTGTTCTCCTGGAACAAAGAGGTCGCTGTCTCGCTGCACACCGGCGATAACCATCGAAACCCGACCCGCTCCGCATCCGCCGGGACGCGCATCCGCACGGCCCCGGCCCGGCCCGGGGGGACACGGCACGGACGGGCTCGGGGGACGGTCCCGGAGGGGCTTCACCTTCCCCTGGCACCCTGAGCTGTCTGCCAGAGCCTTTCCACACCCTCCCGAGCAAGGATTTTTTGGGGGAGCCCTGTGGGATCAGTGGGCATCTTCCTCCTCCTCCTGCTGCTCTTTTCCCTCCTGTTCTTTCTCCTCGCTCAGCAGATGGGGTGCTCCACACCAGGGAACATTAAAGCCACCCAGCTCCCACCAAAACCCCAGGCTGGGATCACCTCCCACACGGAGATGAAGAGCAGAGCCAGGCAGGATTTGGGGGAGACCCCCTGCACCCCCCCCACCGCCGCCAGCAACAAAGAGGAAGGGACCTGAGGGTGACAGCCCCTATCAGGGATGGGGCTGCAATTCCTTCCTCCCTTCCCTGAGCACAGATAGGCAGGGAGGAGAGTGGCAGAGGAGAGCAGGGCTGGGAATCATCAGCCGGGCTCGATAAGGGAGCTGCTGAAATGGGAGCAAAAATATTTAGACAATAAATGAAGTATCAGAAAAAAAGCTGCGCATATCTTGGGGAAATCAATCATCCTGTACCGGGTGTCTGGACACACGGCGCCAAGCGGGAGATAGGGAGCCAAACTGGGCAGATAAGGGTTAATCAAGGATTTAATTCAGCAAAGATAAACGGGCCTGAGCTTAAAAAAAAAAAAAGAAAAGAAAAAAAAAAAGCAAAGGAGAGAGGAGGAGGAGGAGGAAGAGGTGGGGATGGAGCCAGGGCTGGAGGATCCTGGGCTGGAGCTGCCTGTGTGCGGCTCGGGGGGGATGTGGAGGGAAGGATGTGGCTGGGATGGAGGATCCAGAGCCTCAAAACACCCAGAGTCACACTCAGGGCCACCTCCCTCCTCTGCTGCTCCCCCAGTGATGCCACCAACAGCCACCAGCCCCTGGTATCCCCTCAGTGCTCCTCTCCTGCACCTTCCCCACGGCTGCTGCTGCTTTCCAGACACTGGCAGAGTCCCCAGGGAGCAAATCCGGGGTGGGAAAGGCAGATCCCACCTCCTCTGTGAGGAGACAGGTGCCACCAAGCAGCCTGTGCAGAGGGGATGGCAACCGGGACCGCCCTCGGCTGGCAGGGAAACCCCAGCCCAGGAGCTCCGGCAGGGACTTCTCTTCCCGAGGAATTCGTTTCCTGGGGCCTTGCCCCGGCACCGTGCCCCGGGGTGCCCCTTACCGTGTCGCCGTGGCGCGGCGATGCCGGCTCGCTGTGGATGCTGCCCGGGAAGGGGCCCCAGCAGAAGCCCTCGGGGAGGCTCCGGCGGCTCCGCACCCGTCTCTGCCCATCCTGCACCTCCAGAGCCAGCTCGTCTGTGTGGGGAGACACCACAGCATCAGTGGGATGCACCCCAAACCCCGGCCGTGTGCCCCCAGGCTGGAGCCGGGAGCTGCTGGGGGTGTCCCGTGGGGATCCAGCCCCGTCCCGGGGGGATCCAGCCCCATCCTGGGGGGATCCAGCCTCTGCTCAGGGGATCCAGCCCCATCCCAGGGGGATCCAGCCCCTGTCCGGGGGGATCCAGCCCATCCAGGGGGATCCAGCCCCATCCTGGGGGGATCCAGCCCCATCCAGGGGGATCCAGCTCATCCCGTGGGGATCCAGCCCCATCCCGGGGGGATCCAGCCCCATCCCGGGGGGATCCAGCTCATCCTGTGGGGATCCAGCCCCATCCCGGGGGGATCCAGCCCCGTCCCGGGGGGATTCAGCTCATCCTGTGGGGATCCAGCCCATCCTGGGGGATCCAGCCCCATCCCTGCAGATCCAGCCCATCCCGGGGGGATCCAGCCCCTTCCCGGGGGTCCGGGCCCGGCGGAAGGAGCGTTTCCCATCCCCGCACCCGAAGTCGCAGCAGCTTCAGGGCTTAATGGCTTTGATTATCTGATAAGGCTCTGGTTTAATGGGTTAGATAACATGTGAATACGCTATGAAGGCTGCTCGAAAATGTTTTAACTGTGCCTTTGTCTTTGGGAGCGCAGATAAGATGGCAGGTAACCAATACCCCGATGGATGTGCTGCCTGCCCCCCGAAGCCCCGCAGCTCCCCGGGGCCAGCCCGTGTGCCCGAGCCCGGCAGGGCAGCACAAAGAGCCCCCGAAGCCCCGAGGCCGGTCCCGGGTGCCATGGGCAGGGAGGAGGCTGAGCTGGCTGGAGGTAAAATTGCCTTTGGAGCCGGGAGCGCGGGGAGGATAAAGCGATCCCATGGCTGAGATTGAAATCTGATGTGTTTATTAGCAGGGCTGACATCTGGATCCTCCCGGCGCTGGGGTGAGCTGAGGTGAGCGACTGGGAGGTGTCACCTGCCATCGCCCAGGTGCCACTGCCACCCGCGGGTCCCCTCTGCCCACCCCGGGCCCCGGGCCACCGGGGACTGCCTGGAGCACACCCCGGGGAGCAGCCGGTGCCACCTGGGCAGAGCCCGCTGGTTCTGTGAGGTCTGGGGGGTGTTTGGGGTCACCCTGGCACCCTCCAGCCCTGTGCCACAGCCCCCAGCACTGCTGGGGATGGGCTCTGCCTCAGCTCCCCCGTGCTGCATTCCCAATCCCACAGCCTGGGAGCCCCTGGAGCTCCCAAAGCCACCCTGGCCACGGAGATCCAGCTCTGTTCCTAGCTGGGATCTCACCCCTGCAAAGGGGTTTTGGGAATGAGCATGGCATGGGCTGTGCCTGCCCTGCATCCCTGGCATCCTGCCACCCCACATCCGTGGCATCCTCCTGCCCTGCATCCCCCTGCCCATTTCCCCAGCAGCTCCACCTCAGCACAGGGAGGAGGAGGAGGAGGAGGGATGAGGCCTTTGAGGAGCTGTTAGGATTTATTCCCCAGCACAAACTGAGCCTGAGGAAGCGTCCATGAAGGACTGGGGCAGGCAGGGAGCAGAGTGACCACCAGAGTGGCCTCGGGGCTGAGCGGGGCAGTCACACCCTCACATCATTCCACATTTCCAGCGCCTCCCATCTGATTCCCAAAGGGGTGCTGGACTCCCCCCAACCTCAGCATCCCCGAGGTGTTCGGGGTCACCAAGCTGGTCCCTGCCACCCTCCCCACCACCCCTAAACCCCCAGCAGTGCTGGCTCCCCTCTGGCTTTGCCACCCTGAGGCTCCCGGCTGCTTTTGGGGAGCTTTGGCCCAACGGCCACGTCCCCCTGCGGGTGCCCCCCCTTCCCTGGCTCACTGGTAATCAGCAGCGTTTGGGTCAGGAGACCATGTCTCCGAGATAAGAGCATTCGCCTGACACTTCCCATGTCAGAGCACTTCATCTTGTGTGTATCAATCCCCAGCAGAGAAAACACGCAGGCGCTGATAAAGAGAAAACCGTTCCAGACAGGGGGACAAAAATAGTGCTGCCACAGCCAGCCCTGCTCCTTCCAGCACCCCGCGGCCTCCACCCACCCCAAACGGGGTGCTGGAACCCCAGTGAGGGTGCTGAACCCCTGCTCCATGTGCTGGGAGCTCCTCCAGCGGGGTGAGCCAGCCAGGGATGCTGCCAGAGCCCCTGCGCTGCACCCACGTTAACACAGCGAGGGGAAAAAGGAGGGAAAAGAGGATTTTTCCAGCTAAACACACAGCTGAGAGGGAACAGGGAAATGGTGGGGAGGCCTGGGAGATGCTGTGTGCTCCACGCTGGGAACAAAGCCCAAAGGCAGCGAGCTGTGTCCCCAGTGGGACCACCAGGCTGCAGGGAGGGATCCCACCACGGATCCAGGCACGTCCCGCTGCCTGAAGGCTGGGAAGAGCTCTGCCAGCCCCTGGGGTGTCCTGGAGCAAAGTCCCTGGGCTGCAGCTCCCTGTGGGATCCCCTGGCAGGTGAACACCCCCCAGGTATCTCACCTGGCCATCGGTCCCTCCTTATCAGGGAGCAGGGCTTATCTCCCAGCTCATTAACCAAATTGGGCAGGGACCGGCCTGTTTGCTCTGGGGCACAGAGAAAAGCAGCAGGGAGGAAGGAAGGAAGGAAGGAAGGGAAGCAGGAAGGGAGGAAGGAGGGAAAAGCCCAGAGAGCCGGGTTTCACCTGCCTGGTGTGACATGGACTGGGAACAGGGGCTGCTCCCACCTTATCTTCCCATCGAGAGATTCCACAGGAATCTGTGGCTGAGCTGTGCCAGGAGCAAAGATTAATCCTGTCACCACCCCATGGCCAAGCAGGCACGGCTGGCACCCACATTCCCGCCCATCCCCAGGGTCCAGGTGGGCACAGGGGAGGGAGGAAGCCCGTGGGGGTGCACAATTCCAGGGAGGCATCACCTCCAGCACGGGGTGTGATGGAGAGGAAGGCCAGAGCCCACAGGCACAGTGACCACAGCATTCCCAGGGCCAGGGAGAGGAGTGGCACTGCCAGGAGCAGCACTGGAAGCTCTGGAGATGCAGCCACATCCAGGCACCCCCTTTTGCTTTCCTTGTGGGAGCGAGCAGGAGGAAGGGCAGAGGGCCCCCAGACAAACCCACTCATCCCTCCCCATCCCATCCCAAGCTGTTCCCTCATCCCTTTGCCTCAGCTGCACCCAGAGGGCTTGAACCACATCCAGACCAACTGCTCTGGCCCTCGGTGGGCACCCGGGCTCGGAGGTCCCTGCAGTGTTTGCAGCTGCCTGGATACAATCAGGATAAATACTGCTATCAGTGTGTCATGGGATCACATCCCGGGATCAGCCATCCTGCTCCCATTGAACCCAGAGCCCCGTGCCAGCTGGGGGGCTGATCCAGCCCTGGGGATGGAGACTGGAGATGGGGATGGATGGAGGGATGGATTCATGGAGGGATGGACGTCCAGATTCCTCCTGAGGGGCTGAACAGTTCGTTTGGATGTGATTCCACTCCTGTGGATGCAGTTGAGGCAAAGGGATGTGGAAGCAGCTTGGAATGGGATGGGGTGGGATGGGTGGGTTTGTCTGGGGCCCCTCTGCCCTTCCCTCCTGCAAGGAAAGCAGATGGGAGTGCCTGGATGTGGCTGCACCTCTGGAACATCCAGGAGCAAATGTGGGGGGCTGCAGGAGCTGGCCTGGCAGAGGGATGGAGGGAGGGATGGATCCATCAATGGCCACCCAACCTGCCATGGCTCCCCTGCTCCTGCCTGGGGAAATCCCAGCTGGAGAAGCCCCAGTTCCCCCCAGTTCCCCCAGCAGCCCCGGCCCAGCCCCAGCTGCTGTTTTTAGAAGCGGCGAGAGCGCGGCGGAAGGAATAAATCCTGACAACTCAACTACTGCAATGATGTGATGGCACCGCTCCGATAAGATGGAGGGAGCCGATTGGGAAGAGTCTTAAGCTGTGAACACGCAGCATCTCCACTCTTCACCTCCGCTCACAAAGGGAAATCTCTCCAAAGGGGCTAAGGAGATTATCCCGGCTTTGCCGTCCCGGGTGCTCGAGTAATCAGGGCAGCCTTGGGGACGACAAAGGAGTGAGGAGGGTTTAAATCGAGCCTTGCTGGGCTCAGCTCTGCTTGGGCTCAGCTCTGTGGATGGAGAGGGATGGCTGTGGCTCTGCCCCCCGGTTTGGGGTGCAGGGGAGGCCCCGGTGGGGCGGGAGCCAGGGGGGATTTCTGCCTTTATCTCTGCTGCCCATCGCTTGCCACCTATTGATTGTTTGCTGCCCGAGTCCAAAAGCGACTCCTTATCGGGCTGAACCCTGCCCCGGGGTAATGGAGCAGCCAGGCCCTGCCCCTGGGCACCACCCAGCGCCCGGGGGGGCTGCACAGGGGGGCTGCACACACAGGAGGGGCTGCACCCCAAAAGGGCTCTCCCCTGCTTGCCAGCTGTGGGGCACAGCTGGCAGGCGCTGGCAGCGGGGTGGCACCGGCCGTGCCACGTGTTCCCCGGGATCACCCCACGGAAGCTGGGGTGCCCTGCCCCTGCAGGATGGGCTGATAAGCATTCCCGGGACATTTGCCTTTGGGGTGTTGCTGTGCCTTGCCGGGATGGGGCTGGGAAGGGTCCCCATCCCAAGGGGTGCCCATCCCTGAGGTGCTGCCATCCCATGACAAGGGGTTCCCATCCCAGGGAATAACTGGGACCTGTGCCTGCAGGGATGTGGATGGAAGCACTGGGAATAAGGTCAGGAAAAGCTCAGGGAGGATGGGAAACAGGAAAACTTCCTGGCTTCCCTGGGGCTGCCAGGACCTCTGTGCCCTGTCCCTGCTCTGTCCCCACTCATGGCCCCATCCCAAGGGGTTCCCATGCCTGGGGTGCTGCCACCCCAAGGCAGCCCCTGTTCCCTGGGGTCCTGCTCACAAGGGACATCCAGGAAACACACGGGACCTGTGACCTGTGTCCTGGGGACAGGAATAAACACCGGGGAAAAAACAGCAGAAAGCACTCAGGAAGGATGGGAGTGAGGAAAACTTCCTGGCTGCCCCGGGGCTGCCAGCATGGCACGACCCCCGTGCCAGGGACACCCTGTCCCCTCTCCGGGGCTGCTGGGACCCCTGGCTGTGCCCAGGCAGGGGGAAGGGGCACTGGGGGGGCAGGAAGCCGGGGAGGAAGGGGATGCAGGGGCCCCCGGAGCCGATGCAGAGGGAAGATATCCCGTCCGGAAAAGGGGAGGGACCGCAGGGGGACCCTGCCACAGCGCCTGAGGGTGGGAGCACCCCCAGGAGGGGGCACCCAGATGGGGGAGGGGGGTCCAAGCCCCACATCCCCACCGGGCCTCAGATCCAGGCAGGGCAGAGCAGTAAGGTGAGTGATTGACAGCTGTCAATCAGCACCAGCCTGGAGGCATCACCCTCAGGGCTCTCACCACAAGAGTGCAGGACACTGGAAAATGCCAGGGAAAATGGGAACAGATGCCTGAGCATCCCTCCACACGGTCACTGTCCCCAACACCCTGAGCATCCCTCCACACTGTCACTGTCCCCAAAATCCCTGAGCATCTCTCCACACTGCCACTGTCCCCAACACCCCTCCACACTGTCACTGTCCCCAACACCCCTCCACACTGTCACTGTCCCCAAAATCCCTGAGCATCCCTCCACACTGTCACTGTCCCCAAAATCCCTGAGCATCCCTCCACACTGTCACTGTCCCCAAAATCCCTGAGCATCCCTCCACACTGTCACTGTCCCCAAAATCCCTGAGCATCCCTCCACACTGTCACTGTCCCCAAAACCCCTGAGCATCCCTCCACACTGTCACTGTCCCCAAAATCCCTGAGCATCCCTCCACACTGCCACTGTCCCCAACACCCTGAGCATCCCTCTGCATTGTCACTGTCCCTGCCATCCTGAGCATCCCTCCACACTGTCACTGTCCCCAACACTCTGAGCATCCCTCCACACTGCCACTGTCCCCAAAATCCTGAGCATCCCTCCACACTGTCACTGTCCCCAAAATCCTGAGCATCCCTCCACACTGTCACTGTCCCCAAACCAGTCTGATCATCCTTCCACTCATCAACGTCCCCAGACCAGTTGGAGCATCCCTTCAGTGTCCCCAAGCTGTCCCCTGCACCCTGCAGTGACCCAGGCAGGACACCCGTGGGGCAGGGGGAGGATTTCAGGGTGCTGGGCACCCCTGGTTTGGGGCTCTGGGGGTGCCAGTGCCCCGAATCCCAAGTGCCCCCATCCCCCCGCAGTCTCCCACAGACACAGCTCCCTGCTGCTCTGCTCCCAGCGATAACAGGGAATTGCTGGGATGATTTTTCCCACCCACACATACCAGGGTGGAGGGGGAGGGATGGGCCCTGCCCCCCCCGGACCAGCCGTCCCCCCCATTGTGCCCTGCTCGCCCCGATAATGAACCCTGAGGTTTCCAGACAAACCCTGGGCAGCCAGAGATTATTGAAGAGGGAGATAAACACAACTGAAGGGAAGGGGGAGCTGGGAGGAAAAGGGGGGGAAAAAAAGGACTTGGGAGTTTTAATTAGATGCACCAAAAAAAAAAAGAAAAGAGGAGTTGCTCTGTGCCATCCTGATATGGAGGATGGGAGATGAGGGGTTTGGGGGATCAGGAGAGGAGCCTGAGCTCTGTAATCGACCCAGAGCCATCACTACTGCCCAGAGGAGATATTAATATTAAATTCACATTTCATAATTAGGAATTAGTTATTAAATAAAGCCCAAACAGGCAAGACAGCAGCTTGGGGCTCAGCAAGGTGGAGCTGCAAACAGCGATGCTGGTGCAGGGAAGGGGGTGAAGAATTCCCTGGGAATTCCCAGGTGGGACATGGCTGGGTGGGATAATGCAAAAGAATGGGTTTAGTCACAGCTCCTCCAATCCTGCCCCTGCCTGTGGTGTTCCCACAAGGACAAAAAGCAAAAAGCTCCATCCTACCTGGTGGAAAGGGAAGAATCCAGGATTCCCAGCAGCTCCCAGTGGGAATTCTCTGCTGGCTCATCACGAGCTGAGCAGCCTGTCCCTCAGCAGGGCTCTTCTCTGCTGCATTCCTGCCCTGGCTCCATGGGAAATTTGTCAGAGATTTTCCTCTTATCCTCTGGGAAAGCTGGCTGGAATTGCTGAGGTTGGCTGGGCAGGGATGGGGCAGCCCTGGCATGGGAGCCGGAGGCTGCTCCCAAAATTCTCTGCTACCCACCCTTGTCCAGGGCAAACCAAAACGAGTGAGAAAGATGGAAACCTGAGGCACGGATGGAGGGGGGCTCCATCCCCTGGGGCTGTGGGGAGAGGTTTGGGGGAATTTGGGATGGTTTGGAGCAGTCTGGGAAGGATGAACATCCTGCCTCCAGCCCCGGCAGAGGATGGAGGGAGCACAGGGCATGGCCACGCTCCACCCATGATCCCACGGGCAAGCAGAACAGAGCCAGGCTGTCCCAGCACTCTGGATGAAGGGTGGCACATCTGTAAACACTCCTAAATTTGGGATTTCAGCCTCCAGCTCCTGGGAACTTGCCCATCAGCCGGACAAGCCTCAACCCCCTCCAGGGAACAAGGTCACTTCAAAGCTAACCAAAACCTTCCTTCTCCCTCCAGGCAACCCCAGGGTGAGGTCCAGCATGCCACATCCCCTCTGGAACAGCGGGATGACCTCTGGGAACACCATCCCAGAGCGGGGGTGACCCAGTGACCCCCCAAAGCTCCCGGGGAGCCAAGAACAGAACCCCCCCGGGCACGGCGCATCCTCCACGGCTGACACCCGGCGGATCCCGCCAGATAAAGCAGAAAATTCAGGCAGCTCCCAGCTTCCCTTTTCGCCAGCTCCATCCCTGATAAGTGGCGAGCCTGCAGAGCCCCTGATAGCCGGGGCCGTGGCGGCGGTTGGCGCGGGAGGAACGCCCTATCGGCGCGGCATCGCCGGACCCCGGCAGCTCCAGCCGCATCGGCATCACACCACGGCAATTACCAGAACGCAGAGGGGCTGCCGGGCCCCGATAATAAAATCTCTTTTACATAAAGAATGCAAATAACCCCGCTCCCCCAGAGGCGAGGGGGAAGGGGAGGCACGGCCTCAGCCAGGATCCTCTCGGGAGCTTTGGGATGAGTGGGGTGCAGTGACCCCACAGGGAATGGGGGGATCTGTGGGGTGGGAGCTGCAGCCCACTCCCACCCTGCCCTGGGGTCCCGGAGCGCTGGGGCAAAGGGCTGGGAGCAGATAAGGAGGAGCCGGGGGTGGCCTCGCAGCTCCTTCCTGGCCGGCACGCAGGAAGGGCCGGGATATCAGCGGGGTCGGCAGGAAGGGGAGGGAGCGGGGCTCCCTGGGGACCTGGGCAGCTGCAGGAGCACGTGTGCTGGCAGGCACCGCTTCCCAGGCTCCGGGGGCACCGCAGCCTGCTGGCCTTGGGGACACAGCGGGGCCTGCCCGCTGCGTCCGTCCCCAAAGGGCCATGGCTGTCCTTAGCGGGGTCACACTGCCCAGCGCTGCCCCCAAAGGGAGGAGCAGGCTGTGGGCAGCATGGCCTGAAATGTGGCACATTCACCCCTGGGGGTGCCAGGTCCCCCTGGTGCCATCCCCATCCACCTGCCAGGAGCTGTTCCCAACAGAACAACCCAACCCAAACGAGGAGTGATGGACAAACTAAACCTTGGGAAGTTCCACCTCAACATGAGGAAGAACTACCCATGGAGGGTGGCACAGCTGCCCAGGGGTGTGGGGTCTCCTGTCTGGAGCCATCCCAAACCCACCTGGATGTGTCTCCTGCTCCAGGTGTCCCTGCCTTGGGCTGGATGATCTCCAGAGCTCCCCCCGTGCCCCAGGCATTCCGTGATTCTGTGAATCCGTGTGGCACCCATCTGTAACCCCGTGGCTTTGGAGATAGTGGCTGATAGGGCTGGGGCTGCCCACAGGGCCAGCCTGGCCTCGCTGGTGCCCCGGTGCCCACGGCCCTGGCTTGGAGATACCAGGGGGAGATAGAGGCTGAATTTGCTCCTTGGGGTTTTGATAACCATCACCAAACCACCCCAGCGTCGCTCTTGTGGTTGTCAGGATGTTGGTGAAGTGCTCTGGTGTGACACAAGACGGGCCAAACCCTGCCAGTGCCAGGGAGTGTGATGCCAGCTGTGGGGATGGCATCCCTGCTGCTCCAAAATCCATGGTTTTACCATCCCAACAGCACCCTGGAGCTGTCAGGGATGACAACCATCACCTCACACCTCCCCTCCAGCAGGAGTTCTGGGGTTTGCAGCCTGCCCAGCTCCCAGTCCTGCTCTCATACTGGTGCTTGCAGGAGGGGGTGAATGCTGGAGGGCTGCTCCAGCACATCCAGTCAGGACACTGGGATGGAGAGGATGCCCCCACAGCAGAGACTCACCTGGCCCATTCCAGGTGTCTGGCTCCTGGGGGTTTTCTCCAGGATCAGGCTTCTCTGGCTCCTTGGGGCTCTCCAGAGCATCTCTGGACTCTGCAGCAGGAGGGGAAGGCAGCAGGTCAGGAGCAGGGCATTCCAGAGGCAGCATTCCACAGGGGCTGGGACCACCAGAGCAGCGACACCGGGGTGGGGATGTGATCCACATCCCCCTGGGAACGCCCCACCAGCCCAGCCAAGCCCCTGCACCCCACCCCACACCCCTGGCACAGCCGTGCCACGCCACGCCGGCGGGCCGAGCCCCGCTCCCCTCACGGCTCTATTTGCGGCGTATTCATAGCAACTTGATAACAATTATTTTCTCCATTAACTGCTGCTGGAGATGGGCTGATAAAGGCAATCTGCATATGACAGTGTGGCAGATTAGTGCCCAAAGTACATGTTTGCCTTGGCGTCCCGGGCGGATCGAGCAGCGGAGCCCAATCGATCGGCGCCACCGCGGCCGCCCAGGGGTGACGTCACCGCCATTGGAGATTATTAATACAGGTGATAAGCGCAATGATTAACATCAAATAAATCAATCACCGGGTATAAAAGTCCTATTATTTTTGGCTATAAATCAAAGTGCCTGGCATATCGATTTTTATCCATCGCGCTGAAAGCTTTAGTGGCCGTTATTGCTGCTGGGCCTTATCTCTGCTATCACCTCTTTATCGAGGCAGGCCAGTGCCAGGTGCAGCTCCGCGCCCCGGCTCGGCTCCTCGCCCCCAGCCCGGCTCCCCCATCAGATAAGAGCCCTGATTCCTTCCACCACCGAGCAAAGTTTGCCTGGGAGACCTCCCTGACTCAGATACTGGGGTCCCTTCCCTGCTCCACTTATCAGGTCCCCTCCCTGTTCCAATTATCAGGCTCCCTGCCCTGCTTTGCTGTAGGATCCCTTCCTTGTCCTGCCTGTTGGGGTCCTTTTGCTGAAATCGGGGTCTCTCCTTGCTCCAACTAGGGTCCACTCCCTGCCCCAGCTTTGGGGTCCCTGGCCTGCCCCAAATACTGGGGTCCCCTCCCTGCCCCAGCTACTGAGGTCCTTTCCTTGCCCCCCATTATTGGGGTCCCTTTCCTGCCTTGTGATCTCTCCTTACCTCATCCTGTTGGGGTTATCAGGGTCCCTTCCCTAGTCAACTATCGGGATCCCTCGCTGCCCCAGCTCCCAGGATCCCTTCCCCATCCCGGCTGTCGGGGTCCTTCCCTGCCCCAGCTGCTGTGGATCCCTGGTGCTCCGTGGCCTGGCTGCCCTGCTTTTGGGGACGCTTGTCCCCGGCTGCAGCTGGAGGCAGCGGGGTTTGCCGGGAGCCGTGTCGCTGAGGCGGCGCAGCCTTGCCCCGGCGCCGTTATCTCAAAGGGCACTGCAAACATTAACTGATTGGGATTTGCCCCCACCTCCACAGGAAGGAACTCGGAGGATATCTGGGACTGTTTCAGCCCGGCCCTGAGCCGCAGCCACCTTTGGGGCGCGGCACGGCACGGCTCGGCACGGCGGCAGCCTGGCGGCCGCGTGGCCAGCACGGTGCCACCAACGGCCCCGTGCCCCCAGCCCACCCCTGGCACGGCCAGGGCCACCAGCTGTGGCCCCTGGGGCTGCTTGGCACGCCGGGGGAGTCACTTGGTACACCAAGGGACGTGACTTTGTCCCCTCGGGAGGGGGAACTTTGCACCCCAAGGGACGTGACTTTCATCGTGGGTGGGGAGAGGAGCTTTGTGTGGTACAGGATGTGACTTTGCACCCCGAGAGGTCACCCTGCATCCCTGGGATGGGACACTTTGCACCCTAAGGGAATGTGACTTTGCACCCCAGGGTAAGGGGAAGGGTCATTCTACACCTAAGGGGTCACTTTATATCCCAAAAGTCACTTTAGATCCCTGTGAAAGGTCACTTTAAACCCTGACTATGTGACTCTACACCCCAAGGGACACAACTTTGCAAGCTGGGCTGTGCCCAGAGGGATGGAACCCCCCCAGGGACACAGAGCTGTCACTGCTCCCCCAGCCCCGAGGGGTGGCCAGGCTGCTTCCTGAGCTAACTCTGGTGGCAGCGCCTGTCCCCATGGGGAGGGGACAGCAGGGACAGCCAGGGCTCACCTTCACTGCCGGGGGGGCTGCAGGTGTCGCGCTCGGCCGAGCCCTCGCAGTCCGAGGCGGCCCCGTCCCTCTCCGAGGGGCTCCTGGCCCCTGCTGGGGCATCCTCGCCTTCCTCCATCGCTGCCAGGGACCCTGTGGGAACACGGACAGGGCGCTGAGGAGGGCACAGCCGGGGGGAAGAGGTGCCAGGGGGATTTCCCAGCTGGGAACCAGGATGCTGGGAGGAAATGCCCCACGGGGAAGGAAGGGAAAGCCCTGCGTGGCCATCCCTGCAGTGCAGCTCCCTGGGGAACACTGTCCCCTTGCAGAGTGGCCATGTCTTGCTCCAGGTGTCCCCTCCCTGTGGCACTGTGGGGAATCAGCCTGGCAGCAAGAGGGGTGCATGCAGATCACCTGTCCCCAAAAGGGACCCCACAAATGGTCCCCACCACCCCTTATCCGACAGGGGACACAGACCCCAGGGATGGCACTGCAGGGGGACACGGGGACAAACAGGGTGCACACGGGGGACACCCCCCAGCCCTGCCATCCCTCTCGGCCGTTTCCATGGCAACGCAGCCGTGTCCCCAGCCAGGCAGGCACGGCCCAGCCCCGGTGGCACACATGGCTGGTGCCACACGACGCCGGGGGCTGCCGGGCCCGGGACTGGGGACCACGGGGGGACCACGGGGGGACCAGAGCGGGGCCAGCCCGTCTGCAGACCTCAGCTGCTCGCCGTGACTCCAGGCATGTATATTTACAGCAGCAGAACAAAGAGCCCATAATCTATACAAAGCACACAACAATGAGCGTGAATAAAGAGGCTGCCGGAGAAGGGAAGGCAATTTATTCTAATTCTGCTAATTTCAGTTCCAGCACAATTAAAAAGGCTCTGATAATATTCAGAAACAATCGCCAGCTAACAAATCGTTTCTCCCGCTGTAAATGAAACATTGTTAGGCTAATTTCTTCCTTCACGCCTTCACGGCTCTTGGGCTTCTGATAAAGTTAACCCGACGCTCGCCTGCGCCGGGGTTTGGCACCTCCAGCCTGCCCAGGCAGGGGTGGATGGGGCTGGGAAGGGATGGGTGGGACCAGGAGGGCACTGGACACCCACCCAAGGGTGCCAAGACCACCCACATCCTGCCTGGGAAGAGCAGGAAGCAGGAGGAGGATGGGGATGGCTTTGGGTACCTGGCCTACAGGATGATGGGCAGCCAACAGCATCCCATCCATGGTCCTTGGATGCATCCCAAATCCCACCCCAAAATACCCATCCCCAGCCAGGAGGGAAATGGGGATGCCCCACATAAATCCAACTGGATGCTCCATATAAATGCAACAGGAGTTTGAGTGCTGTGGTGTCACTAAGTTCCTACAGGGATGATGGGGGGCCAACGTCACTGGGGTCCCTGATCCACCTGGGATGACCCACACCCATCCCCAGTCAGGGAGGAGATGGGGATGCTCCACTTAAATCCAGCTGGGGTTTGGCCACCGTGGTGACACCCAGTGCCTACAGGGATGATGGGGAATCAGCAAGCCCAGAATCTTGTCACTGTGATGCCTGGGTGCATCCTGGGACCACCCACATCCCACCCCAAAACGCCAAGTTCCAGCCACGAGGAAGATGAGGCTGCTCCATATAAATCCACCATGTCAAACCTGATATAGGGACAATTGATGGCCAACAGCATCCTGGAATCTCACACATTCCATGGATGCATCCCATGTCACACTCCCAAGCACAAGGGAGATGGGGATGAATAAAGCAGATAAATATAAATAAAAATAGAACAAAAATAAGATAAATCCAAGCCTGTAAACCCAGGGTTTTGGGGACCACGGCGTCACCCAGTGCCCACGGGGAGGCTGGGTGGCCAACAGCATCCCAGAACCGTGTCCTTGGCTGCATCCCAACCCCACTGC
Source organism: Passer domesticus (assembly GCF_036417665.1). Taxonomy (NCBI): domain Eukaryota; kingdom Metazoa; phylum Chordata; class Aves; order Passeriformes; family Passeridae; genus Passer; species Passer domesticus. The sequence goes on from NC_087485.1 coordinate 1,647,250, forward strand.
AGCATCCCACTGCCCACCAACCCCCAGGGACACACTGCCAGCACTCCCAGCTGCGCGGGTTAAACGAACCACTGGGAAAAAAAAAAATCATAAAAAGGGGGAAAAAGGGAAAAAAAAAAGGCGAGTGAGGGAGAGGGAGCGTGGAGCAGGAGCGGAGGGAGCGTCACTTGCCCGGGATTGCTGGGAGCCCTGCACAGTTATCACCGCACACAGCCTCCCTCGGCTGGCCTGATCTGTCTATTCTTCATTAAGCAAATACGCTGAAATGGAAATGAAAACATAATAGCTATTTGATTCTCGGCGAGATATTTTGCATATTGGTTCAGTGCTGATAGTGGAATTTCATCAACTCCCTTTTTTCATGCTTTAAAACTGAATTACTGAGGCTGGTTTTACAGAGAGGGGAAGAGCCAAAAAACGCTCCCTTCCAAGATACTCCGCTTCGACGATTAACTCTTCTCCCTCCCTCCTTTTTTTTATTGATAACGAGCAAGGATTTCTTTTTTTCTTCCCCCTTTTTTTCTTCTTTTTTCCCCTCAAATAATAATAATAATAAAAAAAGACAGTGACTGTACAAACTTGCAGGGAGCTGAGGCGCCGTGCCCGTGTCAGCAGGGCTGGGCCGAGGGTCGGCATTCCCAGGGAAGCCCGGCGTTATCCAGGTAATGATTTGATCACTGCACTCCAATTAAGGCTCTCCCAGCGCAGGAACAATAAAGCTTTTCTTGATTCTTTGTGCTTAGCTGGTAAATTAAATAAAAGGCAAAAGAATATAGGGAATCAAGGAGGAGGGGGGGGACTTTTCCAGGCTGCCAAGAGCGAGACCCTGGGCGCTCGGAGAGCCGGCACAGAGACAAGAGCAAAGTGATAAGAGGCCTTGATAACAGATAGAAAATAGCAACAGCCACAGACTTTCCCACCGGCTCTGGAGCAGGGAGGAGGAGGAGGAGGAGGAGGAGGAAGAGGAGGAGGAGTTCCCGTGGTGGAAAGCAGGTCCTGGATCGGGAACACGTGCAGGCTGGTGGCAACCTGCCTTCGCCGGCTGGCGCTCCGTGCTGCTGTCAGGTCCAAGTGTTTATTTTTAAATACGAATTTAAATAAAATTTCCCATCCGACTCCTTTCCAATTCCCATCTCTGGAAGCGTTCAAGGCCAGGTTGGATGGGGCTGGGAGCAACCTGGGCTAAATGGAATGTGTCCCCGCCCGTGGAGGGGGAGGAAGCAGATGAGCTTTAAGGTCCTTCCAACCCAAACCGTTCTGGGAATCCACAATCCTTATTTCTAAAAATAAAAATTCCTCCAAGTCCTATCGGGCAGGGGATGAGTCCAGGGAGGGCTCCAGGAGTCAGGGAATGAGGGACAGAGCCTGGGCCTGGGTGAACTCACTCATCCCAAACCTTCTCTCCAGGCACCTCAAAGCTCAGCCTTGGCTCTGGGTGTCACTGGGAGGGACAGTGGGGACATCTCAGCTGTGCCAGGGCATCCTGGGGGACATTCCAACTCCACCAGGCAGCAGCATAATGGAGGATCCCTTCTCCATCCTTCCAGCTCCTCCTCATCCCTGCGCTGGCACCATCCTCTTCCAATTAAAAAACCACAATAATAACAACAACAACAATAATAATGATGATAATAATGAAAACCAACCCAAAAGCAAGTGGGCAAGGCTCCAAACCAGGTTTTGGGATGCACAAAGCATCACCAGGACACTCGTCCATCACCTCATGCTGGAAATGTGAGAATTCCACTCAGGCATCGCTTCCTCGCTGCCCTAAATCACCTCTTTTCCCCCTAAATCATGGAGCCAAGAGCAAAGTGCTGCAGGAACAGGGAAAGATTCCTGAGGGAAAGATGCTCCTGGAGGCAGTCCCAGCTGCTCCCTCAGCACAGGCAGCCCTGGTGGGGTCTGGAGCATCCCGGGATTCCCCAGCTCCGGTGGCGGGGCTGTGCCGCGCCCGCCCCGCTGCCAGAAACACCCGGAGAACAACCCGGGCTGCAAATCCCGCTATCTGATGGGCCACCCGCCCGCTCTTCTCACCCAATTCCTCCCTGGGCCCTGCCGATGTTTGTTTTACCAACGACCTCGGCTGCTCCCCGGTTCCCGGCGGATCGGGAATGCCAAGCCGGGACAAACGAGCCGGCGGTGGGCGCGGTACTGATCCACCGGGAGATCTCCCCCCGGCGATGCTGCACTAAATTTGGGGTCCTTTTGAGAGGAAAAGGGTTTTTGGAGCACAAATCAGCCCTGTCCCCTATCAGCCTGGCTGCAGCATCCCGGGCCAGGCTCTTCCCGTGGGTATCTCCCCACGAAAGATCAGCCCCGTGCACGGAGCCGATAGCGGCTGGGGCCGGCCCCAGGGGGCTTTATCTCAAATTTGGGGCCCTTCTCCATCACCTCCAGATAAAACTCACCCTGACCCTGCCCGTGGTGCCCTGGGGGAAAAGGACGAGGAAAAAAAAGTATGGCTGGAGGATCAGAAGGTGCGGGGGGGGGGGGGTTTATAATATATTGATCATGGTTTGGTATTAAATTATTGCTGGGTTATCCAGGAGGTGGTAGGGCTTGCTGATGGGGGATACTTGTAATAATTTATAAGATGGTAGGGATAGTGGGATTGTTTATGGGGGATATTTATAATAATGTATAAATTAAATTTATAGACTTATTACATTTTAGTATTTAGGCCTAATTTATCCAGGAAGGGAATAGGGGACACAGGTGCTGGGTGATGCTGTAATTCTTGATGGGAAGATGCTCCAACAGCTCATGAGGGGCTTTATAATGATTAGCATTATTATACTGATAATCTATTAGGCCTAATTTATACCAGGAAGGGGAATAAAGGAAGGGGTGGGGGAATAAGAAATGGTGGGGGCATGGAGGGGATGGGTGATGCTGCCATTTCTCAGGGGATGGTATTTGTAATAATTATTAAGTTTATAATAATGATTAGGTTTATAATAATGGTTACATTTATAATAATGATTACATTTATAATAATGATTACATTTATAATAATGGTTACATTTATAATAATGATTACATTTATAATATACTTAGGCCTAATTTTTCCAGGAGGGGAACAAGGACAGGGCGGGACTGGAGGTGTTGGGAAGGCTGGGATGGGATGGGATGCTCCAGTGACTGCTGGGGAGCTGCTCTGCCCCATCCACCACAGCCTGGTCTGGTGGAAGGTCCCTGCCCAGGAACCAGATGAGCTCCACGCTCCTTCCCAACCCAAACCATTCCAGGGCCAAATCCAGAACCACCCGCCAGGGACAGAGCCCCCGGAGCATCCCTGGGTGCTGCGCTGCCCCAGGGGAGCCCCCCAGGGAAGAGCAGCAGCGGGGAGAGGCCGAGCCTGAGAAAGAGCAGCGCTGCTGATAGGGGAGGGATTGGTTTCAGCCGGAGCTGCTCGCGCTGCCAAGCCCAGGCGGGATCGCGGCGGGTGCAGTTACTGAACATTCATCACTGCCTGAACTCTGTAACTTTATCAGCAGCGAGCGGCGCCAGCGCCGGCCCCGCCAGCCCCGGCTCCGATGGGCCGATAAAGCACCGAGAGATTCCGGGAGATTGGGGCGCTCCGGGGGCCGCCATTCCCAACAGGAGCGGCCGGCGGATCAGCCGCGCGCGAGGGAGGGGAAGGAGCCGGGGAAGAAATCCGGGGACAATGACAATGGAGTGACTTTAGGTTTCAGATGGGGTCGATAAGGCCCTGATAGATTTGGAGAGAGGAGAGAGCGAAACGGAGCCGTGCCTGGCGCAGCAGATGGATGGGGATGCTCCAGAGAAGGGATGCGCTGAACGTGGCCTGGAGAGCGCACGGAGCCACAGCGGGGAAACTGAGGCAGCTGAGACCGGCAGAGGAGGAGCAGTCCTTCCTGGGGGCACTGGAGGGGTCTCCATCCAAGCCCCATCCAAGAGCGGTGTGAGGTGTTGGTGCCCATGGTGATCCAGGATGTGAGAGCTCCGGGAGCAGCTGGATACGCAACAAGACGGAAAGGAAATTCCATGCAGGAAGTTCAGGCTCCAAGCACGCCACCCCTGCTCCCTGCCAATTGTGGAACTGGGGGAAAAGCCCTCAATTCGGACACTTCTTCTCCCACTTGGAATAAAGATGTTCCAGGCGGGAATGGCAGGGGGTGGGGATGCTCAGGCAGCACTCCAGCACATCAGTACCAGGTGACAGCGAGGACAGAGGTCAAGCTCTGGGCTAATCCAGCGACAAATTACCCGGAGATGCTGAGCTGGAGCCATCCCCCCTCCTGTGGGAAGCGGCTCCAGGTCCTGCCAGCTCCCAAGAGCAATGGAAAGGGAACAGGGATGGTTTTCAGTGCCACCCCGAGCCCTGCAGTCTGTGACAGCCCTGCGTGACAACAGGGCCTGAGGGATGGGGACAGGGATGGGGACAAGGGGGCCTCAGCAAAGATGCTGTGGCTGGGATGTCCCCGCTGCTCCCAGCCCCGCAGGATGCCCAATCCCAGCTCCCAGGGCCACCTGGAGCACTCCAGGGCAACCAGCAGGAACCGTGGGGGCTCCAGGGGCAGGGAAGGACCCTCAGAGGGCACAGCCAGGTTGGGTGGCCAATCTGAGAGCAGCTGGCACCAAACCTGGCACATGGAGGTCCCTGGCACAGCCCTGCTCCCAAAATCCTTCCCAGCACCTCAACCCTCCTCTTCCTCCAACTCCAGGCCCTTCTCCCACCCTGCTCCGTGGACACCGAGTTCTCTCTGTGCAAACGTGCCTGTGCTGCCTCTCTCTCTTTCTTTTTTCTAATTTTTTTTTCCTGTTCTTGGCATTTTGGTGGAGCGAGATAAGAGCGAAAAACAACAGAGCTGCCCGGAGAGTGAAAAAGGGAGATAGATAACGCAGATACCGACTCCTACACAAAACAGTCCTGGCTTTATCTCTGCTTTTTATCACAGTTCCCCTAAAAAAAATAAAGAGAGCAGCCCAACTGGAATGGGGCAGCACATTAAAAAATGAACTTTATACTGTTTGCTCTTTAGTTTTATATTTAGATGAAACAAACTCAGAGGCTCGTGGTCGATACCTTCTCCAAACTAAGAAGTCTCAAAGCTGTTTGCTCCAGTGGGGATGAGTGAGGAAAGCCAAGGAGCTGAGTATGGACAGGGCAGAGCGATGAGGCTGCTCCAAAGTATCCAGCACCCTGCAGCAGAGACAGGGAGGTGGAAACAGAAATGGAGATGCTTCACGAGCATCTCTGGTGCATCCAGCTGGGGACAGATCCCACCTGGAGATGGCCCAGCCACCACCAGGATCAGCACGTGGCACAGCTGGCAAAGTGATGGGAGCAGGTCCCTGGGTGCCGGAACAGCATCTCCATCCCAGCACAGGGCTGCCCTACGCCCCAAAAATCCTTTTTCCCCCCATTCCTGAGGGCACCTCACAGGGCTCTGCCTTCCAGCTGGGAAGGGCATTTTGGAGCAGCAAAAACCCAACTCCCAGGGCACCGCCAGAAAGAGGGAAGGAAGAGGGAAAAAAAAAATAAAATAAAAATGGACTGGAGGTTTTTCCCTCCCCTCGCACTCCCTTCCCTACCTTCTTTTTGAAAAACATAATTTATCTGTGTATTATCAAGAAATCCAGACACTTTAATCAGTGAGCTATGAAGTCAGTATTTCCATTCTTATCTAGCGGAGGAGTGGAAATGGAGAGCAGATAGGCAGCTCCGAGCCCGGCCGTGGTGGGGAATGTTAATGGCAGCAGCGGCGGAGCCATTGGCTACCGAGCCGCCGCTATCGCTGCCATTATCGCGCCCTTATCGCCGCAACCATCGCAGCGCAGTAATGGGGCCAGTTCAACTTTCCGCATTATCATAGGAGCTGCGAGGAGCATGAGAGGCCTCGGCTGGGAGATGGAGAAGAGAGAGAGAGCGGCCAAACTTCCCGGCGGAGCGGGGAGGGGAGGGAGAGCGGGTTTGCCTCCTGGGGATGCTCTGCCTGCCAGGTGCTGTCCTGGGGGAACAGCTCCAAAGCCCCCCCGGACTGACCCCATAGGGCATCACAAAAGCTCTGGGTATCAATCCTAAGGCACACCCCCAAAGCCAGGTACTGACCCAGAGAAGTATCCCCAAAACCCCAGGCACCAATCTCACCAAGCATCCCAAAACCCTGGGTACCATCCCAAGGCACATTCCCGAAGCTGCAGGGACTGACCCTGCTGAGCATCCCCAAAGGCTCAGCACAGCCTTAAGGTGCATCCTCAGACTCCTGCAAGCATCCATAAATTCCTGGCACTGACCCCAAGGCGCATCCTTAAAGCCCCCAGGCACTGAATCCGCGGGGAATCCCCAAAGTCCAGAGTGCCAAACATGCCCAAAATCCTGGGAATCAACCCCAAAGCCCATCCCTAAAGCAAGGGGTACCGACCCCATCAAACATCCCCAAAGCCTGGGTTTGCATTCCCAAAACTGCAGGCACCATTCCTAAAGCTCCAGGCACTGACTACATTGAACATCCCAAAAAACACAGGCACCAATCCTAAATACTGCCAAAGCTCCAGGCCCCGACCCCATCAAACATCTCCAAACCCTGGATTTGCATTCCCAAAACTGCAGGCACCATTCCTAAATGCTGCCAAAGCTCCAGGCACCAACTCCATTGAACAGCCCAAAAATCTCCAGGCACTGACCCCACCAACCATCCCCAAAAATACAGGCACCGATCCTAAATACTGCCAAAGATCCAGGCCCTGACCCCAACAAACATCCCAAACCCTGGGTTTGCATTCTCAAAACTGCAGGGATGATTCCTAAATATTCCCAGAACTCCAGGCACCGACCCCACTGAACATCCCATAAATCTCCAGGCATTGACCTCACCAAACATCCCCAAAAATACAGGCATCAATCCTAAATACTTCCAAAGCTCCAGGCCCTCGTGCCCTGCCAACAAACATCCCAAAACCCCACGCACTGACCCCAAAATCTCGCAGCCATGACCCTCCTGAGCACTCCCAAAGCTCAGGGACCCCGACCCCACTGAGCATCCCCAAGCCCTGGCTCTGGCTCGGAGGCGCATCCCCAAATCCTGGGGTCAGGCTCCGGCTGGCCAAGGCCGAGGGAAAACAATGGATCCACATTTCATCAGATGAACAAATCCGAGGAGCACATTTCCTCCACGCGCTATCGGAGGGGAGATGTCAAGAAAATATGTTGATGTGAGAAAGAGGAGATAAAGAATTATTTTGGAGGAAAAAAGCCGTGGAAGGCTCTTATCTGGAGTGACTCATAGGCACACACTCCTTAACCCCACTGCAGCCCAAGGTCAGCAGTTGCATTCCTTTCGGCATTTCAGCCCTTCCAAAAAAACATGTTGCTGCAGGAACAATGTGGAGCCTTTGCCGGGCAGCCATCGGAAGAGGGAACTGTATTACCCCGAAACACTTGAACTCTCCTGATAAAAGGAGCAGCAGGACACAGCCCGGCCAAGCTGGGGCGGCCAAAAGCCCTGAGTCAGGCAGCAAAAGCGGTCATGGGATGTGGCGCAGAAAAAAAAGGGAGATACTGGCCTCCTGCTGCCATTCCTGCTCCTCTCCAAAGTGGGGGAGCTGATTTCTTGGCCCCACGGGAAGAAAAATCCACATCCTCAGCATGGAGCAGAGGTGGAGTGCGGTGCAGAGCTGGCAGAGAGGCCTTTTCCAATTCATCTCCTTCAGTGTTGAATTCCGGGAAGCTCCAGGTTCCTCGCTCCTGCCGGTTCCTCACATCCCTCTCTCCGGGCAGCATCAGCTCTCAGCCCTGCTGTGCCTCCATGGAAGCTCTGGGCTGGTTTTCCCTCCACAGCAACGCCCCATCCAGTGTTTTCCAAGGTGCATCACGGGGTTTTTTTGCAGCAGGACGGATGGAAAACATCCTGAAAACATCCTCTTCCTTCGGCCAGCACGGCTGCGTTTGACCCCAAATCCAGCAGCACCACGCAGGGCCCAGCAGCTCCATCCCCAGCCCTGCTGCTCCCACTCTGGGCAGCGTGGTCCCTTCCTTTCCCAGGGTGTCCCTTCAGGGCTGGGAATGTCCCACAGCATGGAGATTCCTGCGCCAGGATGGACATGGACAGGGTGACGCCTTTGGGGTGATGCCAGGGGTCCCGCTGGCATCCCCTCTCCAGGAACCTCAGATCACCTGTGCCGTGGCACTGCCTCCTTGCACAACTCCTGCAACACCCGTGGGGATAGGATTGCTTTCCTCCCGAGCCCTGATTGCCGAGCTGGCCGCATCACAACTTGGCCAAAGGGGAAGCTGCAGCTTGCTAGGTGGCCTCGTGATTCACCACGGAAAATAAGACCTTGCCCAACCTCGCCACTTGGGATCCCGAGGTGCAAATCCCGGCTGGAGGTGGCTTCCCCGGGATGCCAGGGACAGTCCATCACCGTGGCTCCGTGCCCGGGCTGGGGATGGTGTGGGGGTGTCCCCCGGGGGCTCAGGAGGAGGAAGAGCAGCAGCAGACACAAAACCCAACCCTGGCGCCCACGGCCCTGGAAGGAGCTGCTGGCACAGCCTCCCTCACCTCCCCGGGCCCTCAGCAGAACTGGTTTGGCCGTGGCCAGCCCGGCTCCAGCCCTGGCTCCCCGAGCATCCCCCTCATCCTCCTCTGCTGCCCGCTGCAGAGATGGGGGTGCCAGGGAGAGCCATGCTGGGACGCACCCCCAGCACCCCGAAAGGGCCTGCAGGGCTCCCTGGCATTGAGGGATGCAGCGTCCCACGGCTGGCAGGGCACGGGGTGGTGGCACTGGCCAGCAGTGCCATCTCTCCCTTATCCATGGTGAAGGGATTCCCTGCTCCGAGCTGTCCCCTGGGCCACCAGCTGCCAACCTTCTCCTGGAGCTGGGGCCTGCAGGATGCTCACACCAGGAGCAAGAGGAGGGAAAACTTTTTCCAGCACCACCTGAGGCCGGGGCAGACCCTGCTCTGGGCAGGAACGTGCCCTGTGGGAAACACCTGGGCATGGCTGGCACAACTGCCCACGGTGGGCTCTGCTGGCTGCACCCCACCCGTGCCTGCCCCATCCCACCCCACCACGATGCTCCCCAGCCCTGGGAGCCCCCAGTGTCACCCACGGCACGTCCCAAGAGCCGGGCTGGGCAGAGCCCCTGCGGGGGCAGCTGTGCCCCAGGGCTCTGCCACCTGCACCCCTGCCAGCTGCGAGTGCCACCCGCACCCCTGCCAGCTCGGTGCCACCGCGCCAGGGCTGGCAACAGCCCCGGGCCGTTTGCACAAGAGGGGAGGGGTTGGCAGGCAGGCAGCGCCCGTGGGTGTCACAGACATGTGGGACACGGGGATGCCACCCTGGGGTGCCACAAGTGGGGTACAGGGGGGCTGGCAGCCCGAGGGAGCCCCGGGATGTGCGGAAAATTCTGGTTTTGGGAGGTCCTGCTGGGACCCGGCTCATCCTGGGAGCAAACCCTCCCCATCCCACGGAGCACCCCGGGGTAGCACCTCCCCAAACACCCCCACCCCCGAGGCGCGGATGGGGAAACTGAGGCACGGAGGTGGCGGGGATGGAAAAGTGCAGCTGCATCGGAGCGCAGAGGGAAAAACAGGTTAAAAAAAATAAACAAAAAGAAAGCAACAAGCAGAGGAGGTTGAAACACAGTCACCTGGAAGGGAAGGAGCGACTCGGGGAGGGAAGGCAGCGGGAAGGAGCGGGCAGGAGGCGTGCCGGGAGCATCCCACGCCACCGGCTCACCACGCCGCCGCTAAAAATAGACGCTGCCTTGGCCACTGTCATCTTTAAAAGAAAGGCAATTTTCCAAGCTCCCGGGAAGGACGGTTCTCCCACGGCCACCCCCTGCCCGGCTGCAGCGTCCCCTTCCCGAGCCCACGCGGGACCGGGGAGCAGCCGAGCGTGCAGGAGGAAAGGAAAAAAATAAAACCACCCGGCCCAGCGCACCCCATCAAGAGATGCGGCTTAACAGCGCAGATCGCGCTCGTTATCTGACACCATCTAATAGCAATTAAAGAAAATCCACATGCAAAAATATGACGGTGTTTTCACCTCCCCCCGCCCCCCTCCCCAGCCCGCGCGGCGGAGCAGAATGGGAGATAATCATCAAAAAAAGTCAAAGCTCTCATCAAACTAATGCAACATCTGCAGCCGATAACAGGAGCTGGGAGAGCTCGGCTCCTCAAGCCAGCTCGCCTCGCAGAGCACGTGGAGGGGGGGAAACCACCCCACCACCTTGAGAAATAAAAACACACATGCAGCTGCCCCCCATCAGATAATTAAAGTGCCTGCGTTAATCACATTTGCAGTGGAACAAATTGTTGGAGCCCTTTTGCCCCTCTTTGCCGTGTTTGTTGTTGTAGCGAATCCTGCTCCGGTCTGCTGGGGAGAGATAAGTGGTCCTTATCAGCCCTGGCAATCTCTATCAGGATGGAGATCGGGGCTTGGCGCTTATCAGGAGCTCAGATCTACTGTAGCTGAGCGCAGAATAAAAAGGGAAAAGGAAAAAAAGAAAAAAAAAAAACCACCACCATAAAAAAAATATAATAACCACAAACAGGCCCCTGCAACTATGACAAAACATTCGCTTCCAGCTCGCTTAGGAACCAAAAAAATAATGAAAAAATATCTGTATTAAAAGAACAAGGGAGGGGGAGGCACATCAGCGCGATGAGATCAATCTGCCGCTTATCAGGCTCCCCCATCGCAGGACCCGGCGCTGTGAAAGCACCGGCAGCTGCCAGAGCCTCGCTCATCAGCTGGGCGCCCGCGCTCCCATGTTTGAAGTTAATAAATATAACAGGCTATCTGCGCTGGAGATCAGCTCCTGCTCCCTATCAGCTCCTCACATCTATCTACCAGCAGAACAAAAGACAGACACACACACAAAAAAAAAAAAAAGAGAGAAAGAAAAAAAAATGAGCCACCCCATAAGGCAGAAGCAGCTGCAGGGAGGTTGGTGGTACAGGCAGGGATGGAAAGAAACTGTCCTCTGCGGGCAGGAACCCCCAGAAAGGAAAGGGAGAGATGCTCGGGGTGTTTTGTGCGCTATCGAAAGCCACCATCGCGATGCAATCGGCTTGGGGAGCCTCCCCACGGCGTGCCACCGCCGCTGCCGGGGGCTCGGGGCGGGCACCCCGGCCCTCCATCCCCGCGCGGCTCCAGCCCGGAAAGGCACCAAGGGGAGGAAGGTTAAAGCAGCTGGTTAAATATAGTCCGGTGTCTGATCTCGGTCTTATCTCTGCTGGCGATCGCCCGCTCTCCCGGCGATCTCCCCGCGAGCCTTAATCTGCGCCTCGCATCGCGCTTCAAAAAAAAACCCAAAAAAAACCAACAAAACCCCAACCCCACAAGAGAAGGGCGAAGGCAGAGCGAGAACATCGCGTCACCCAGGAAAAATAAAATCAGCAGATACCGATCTGGAGGAGGTTTTTAATGCTCCAGCCGAGATGATAAGGAGGATAGACTTTGTGGAAACAGGTCCGGTCTGTACATGAGAGGAGTCTGGTTACCGGAGCCCTGATTCATGCATACCTTCCCCGACGGAGCAGCGGCAGGGCGCTCTCGCCGCGCTCGCCGCCTCTAATGACTGTTTTCATGTTGACACATACAGGAAGGCTTCCAAGCTCTCAGCTTTTAATCACTTTTGGCCATCGCCGGCGGCCTGAGATCAGCCTCCCACTTTATCATTTCTTCACATCTCTGCAGAAAAGCAGCAGAGGAAGGAGATACGGGGAGCCGCCGCCGCCCGGCCGAGCTGCCACGGCCTCGTGCCGCCCCAGTTTGCCCCAGTAAAGCAGTAAAGTCCGCGCTGGTGGGTGCTGGGAGCGGGCATCCCGCCGGGAGCGGGGGCATTCCAGCGCTGCCGCTCCGCACGCTGCCGGCTCAGCCAGCCGGGCTTACCCAGGCAGGGCTTTCTGCCGAAATAAAGCCGCGGAAGTTGGAGAAAGCCAAAGGAGAAAAGTATCCCGGAAAAAAGGAAAAAAAAAAAAAAGAAAAAAAAAAAAAAGGAGGCAGCTGGGACTATTTTTAACTCTCCCCGGGTAAAAGTCTAGCTGAGCGTTATCACCACGGCAATCACCCCAGGCAGGGAAACAGGTAGGTGCAACTCAGCCTTGCAATTATTTCAGGAGAAAGATAAAGGTAGATTATCACATGGTGGCCAGCCTTCCCTATCCTCCCATCTCCCTCTTATCACCAGCTTCCATCGACTCGAGGGGGAAAGAAAACACACACACACACACACACACACCGGGGAGGAAGGAGAAAAGCCAAAGCTGAGCCCGGCACCAAAAAAACTTCCAGCACTTTGCAGGATTTCTCCGCCTCGCTGGTACATCCTGGCTGGAGCAAAACAAGAGCGCGGCCGATGGGCTGGAGAGCGGGCAGCGCGACCCCCGGGAATGTCCATCCACTGCCCAGGGATGTGCCCAAAGCCCCTGGGATCTGCGGCGCTTCCCCACGGCCGGTCCCGCCCGGGCTGGGATGCACAGCGGGGCCGGGGGGCACTGGGCAGGGCGGAGGGTCAAGGACAGCGTGCCCGGTGGGGAGGATGGCACACGGGGACGATGGGGATGGTGGCACGGCGGGTGCAGCAGCGCCCACGCAAATGGGGGTCCCCGTGCGGGAAGGGGAGCCCCGGCGGGGTCAGGGCGCTGTCCCCGCGGGGAGGAGCCCCTGGCAGGGCTGGGGTACCCCAGGGTGGATGGGGAGCCCCTGGCAGGGCTGGGGTACCCCAGGGTGGATGGGGAGCCCCCGGCAGGGCTGGGGTGGCCTGGCGGCGATTGCGGGGGGGGTTTGGGGAGCCCCCGGCCCTGGCTGCCGGCGCTGGATGGGAGGCAGGCGGGGGAGATAAGATCACAATTTCAGGCCGTCCCGACAGAGCGATGTTATCAGGACGGGACTTGCAGAACGGAATATTTTAAAGCCTTATCGGGGCCCCCATCGGGAGCCGGTACCGGAGCCACCGCGCTGGCGGGGGGGAGGCGGCGCGGGAGGGGCAGCGGCGGCCACAGACACCAAGGCAGGCGAGCGGCCGGTAGCGGGAACGGGCACCCAGGGCGGCCGTCCCGGGTGGGTCCCGGGAGTACCGGGGACACCGGGGGAAGGCGAGCGGGAGCGCTGCCGCCGAAGGGGTGGCGCAAAAAAAATAAGGGGGGGGGTGGAGGGCGGTGCGGCCAGCAGGGACCGGCGGAGAGGCTGCCGGTAGCGGCGACTCACGTTTGATCTGCCGGGGGTTGCTCTGTTTCCTCCTGGACATCGCTCGGCGAGGGGCGAGCCCGGCGCCCCGGCTGGCGGCTGGGCGGGCGGCAGGTGGGTGGCGGCGGGCGGGCCCCCGGCTGCTCGCATGCCCGCCCGCCCGCCCGCGGGGCCGGGCCGGGGCCGGGGCCGGGCCGGGCCGGGGCCGGGCCGTGCTCGGCGGAGCGAAGCCGCCGCCGCCGCCGCCGCGGGATTTTCTCAATGGGCGCCGCGCCGGATCAAACCCGCGGAGCGCTCCGGGGGGCGGGGCCAGCGCCGCCGCCGCGGCCGCCCATAGGCCCCCGCCCCCCGCCGGCCACGCCCACCGGATGGCGCGCGCGAGGCGGGGCGGGGCTAACGGCAGAGGGGGCGGGACTTGCTCCGTGGCCCCCCCCCCCCCCCCCAAGGTCCCCAAAGGATCCCAAAGGATCCCAAGGGTGTCCCCAGCCTCGCTCCGGGAGCCCCCTGAGGCTCCAGCCTCTGCTCCGGGTCTCTGGTGCCACCCCGTTAGGTCGGACCCCCCTTCTGGGCTCCACAGCATCCTGAAGTTCCTCCTTGGGGTCTTCAGTCCTTCTTTGGGGTACCCAAATTCCGCTTTGGGGTCCCTTGTGACGTCTCTGGAAGGTCCTACACTCACAGCACTCCCCCCTCTGGGACCTCAGTGCCATCACTGAGTCCCAATCCACCTTTTATAGATCAAAGCCTCTTATGGGGCACCCCAAACCTTCTGTGGGCTCTTTAGGACCCCTTAGAACCCCTCTCATTTCCAGATGAATGGTCCAACGCCTCCCACTGGTGACTTCCATGGCCACCGTGACCCTGGCGTGGTGTGGGTGTCCTGGGGACCCCCCTTGGCACCATCCCAGCCAGGTGACCCGTGAGCATGAAGAAATGTTGGGGCGAAATGTGGGTTAAACAGGAGCCACTTAGATTTTGAATCCACAGTGGGAATATTGTCCTGTGAAAAACAACAATTTCTCCCAAACTGGACCTTGCCCATGGCTGACCTTGGATTGGGAGGATTTGCCAGTGGATTTGCCATTATTCCCCAAATAATGAAGGAGTTTTTGGATCAATGGAGGGGGCTGGTGGGCTGTGGGGACACGGCACAGCTCAGTCATATCCCTTTCCATCTATCCCCGGACATGGGATGTGCTTTTCCCCCCTTTTCTCTTTCTTTTTTTAAAGGGTTTTTAATTAACTTCCTGTTTCAATGGTGGGATAATGAGTTTTAAGCAGCGCATGATTCCAGTAAAGAGGTCAAACCGGCAATGAGGATGTCAAAAGAAATTAAGTTAGGAATTAAGAAGAGATCCAGGGGAGAAAAAAAAAAAAAAAAAAAAAAAGAAAAACCCTACGGAAGGTGGGAGATGCTGCTGAGGACAAGGCTCTGCTGCCCCCCCGGGGCTGACCACCCCCCAAAACCATCCCCCATCACCTCGAATCGCCGCCTTCCTGGACCCCCCGGAGCAGCTCTGCTTCCAGAGCCCTTCCCTCCCTCCCAGCCCGGCAGTCCTGTTGGTTCTGACCCAGCAGGAGCTGCCGAGGGACCCCAAACCCGGCCCGGCTCTCCCGGGGGTCCCCCCGGCTGGGCTGCAGCGATTTTGGGGCGGGGGGCACGGCAGACCCAGCCGGCTCCTCTGGCCCATCAGCCCCCTCGGTGCTCACCTGCCGCGTTTGCTTACGCCGAGATAATGAGACGGCCGTTTAATTAAACACAGCATCGCTAATTGCAGGGGTTTGAGGGGCTGGGGGCGAGCAAGCAGCGGTGCGCTGCCCAAATTCCCCCTCCCCATCAGGCAGCAGAGGGATGGGGGCTGTCCCCGGCTCTTTGTGCTGGGAGAAGCGGTGGCAGCATCTCCAGGGGATGGGGGGACATTGTCACACCCACGGGGGGCCGCACCCCGACCAAAAAATGCCCCAAAAGCCTGGAGGCGGTGATGCTGCGAAGGGAACAGGTTGTATCCTTCCCTTGGCACTCTCCTCTCCAATATCCCCTTAATTCCCTGCCTGGCACCATCCCAGAGCCACCAAGAGCCCCCCAGGGCTGACAATTCTCGGTCTCCACCACCACCCAAGGGCTGGATCCCGGCGTGGGCCATCCCCAAATCCCGCATCCCGCTGCCCCATCCCCTGGGGACACCCGCACGGGGACCGGGTGTCCCCCTGCTCCCTTGCCGAGGCCGTGGTGTTTGCAGAGAGATTGTTGCAGGGGAGCCGAATAAATCGCGTGTTTTCCCGAGGAGTGAATTACACGCCTGCAGAGCAGAGATAATGCGGGAGCAGCCGTTCCCCCCATTGTGAGCGAGGTGACATCTTTTTATGGAGCTGTGTACATTTGTATTAGTGCCAATTAATCTGGCCTGATATTATTAGAGACGCGGCGAGGGGAGGCGGCGGCGCAGGAATGTCAATGGGAAGAGCCGGGGCGCTGCCTCTGCCGGATTTCAGGGCTCAGGGGTGGCTGGGGGGCATTTTGGGGGGCTGTGCTGAGCCCCCTGTGCCACTGCCCACTGGCACGGTCTGCCAAAGCTCCAAAACCAGCTTTTTTCCCGCTCAAAATATCCTATTTTAGGGTTTTTTTTTGTCCCAAGAGGGAGGACTGGCATCGCGGTGCCCCACCTGCAGAAGGGCCCTGCCACCTGCTGGCAGGAGAACCCGGCCCTGGGTGCCACTTGTCACCTGCCCGTGGCACAGCCTCGGGGGCTGCCAGCAGCCCGGGGTGCTCCGAGGCTTGGGCATGGATGGGACACGGGTGGGACACGGGTGGGACACGGGTGGGACACGGCAGAGCAAAGCCCGGGCATGGCTTGGGCACGGTTTAGGCACGGTTTGGGCATGGCTTGGGCATGTTCCTCCCTGACTTGGGCACGTCCTGGGCACAGACACTGCTGTGGAATTCCAGGCTCTGGGAGCTGCGGTGGCAGCGTGGAAGGGTTTGGGATTCAACCAAATCCCAGCCGTGGAATGATTCAGGTTTGAAAAGCCTCCAAGATCATCGGGCCCCAGCACTGCCAAGGCCACCACTGAACCGTGTCCCCAAGTGCCACATGCACGTGGCTGTTAAATCCCTCCAGGGATGGGGGCTCCACCACTGCTCGAGCAGCTGGGCCAGGGCTGGACCAGCCTTTCCATGAAGAAATGTTCCCAATATCCAACCTAAACCTGGCACAAAGGATGCTGGATGCTCCTGAAACCAGGTGAGAATGTGTGGGTGAGCAGCCCCACACCCCAAATCCAAGGCTGGGGTGTCTCAGTCCTTATTTCCCCCTCCCTCTTACTCATCTCCTTCTGTAGGAATGATGTTCTAACTCCCAAAAGGAGCAATCCAACCAATTCCTGCTGGCAGGATGGCATCCCTGGGGGCTGCATGGCTCCTGTGCTCCTGTTCACAACCAGGGCTCCAGGTTTTCCTGCATGAATTCAGCACCAGGAGTGCTGGTGTGTGTGGTCCCTGTCACACACCCTGGGGAGGAAGGTGGGAGCTGGGCTTTAAATTCCTGCTGTGCAAGGAACGGCCAGATTTGACTCAAAAGCAAGAAAAAAAAAATTCCTAAATCTTCAGCCCCCTAAATCTTGCAGCGTGACAACCATGGTGGATCCCGTTATCCTCCAGGCTTTACGGAGAGGCTTAAAGCACCTCTGGCTCAGAAACTCGGATGTGGGGCTGAGAAAAGAAAGGCTGGCTGGATTTGGGGGGGGGCTTGAAGAGCACACAGCCTGAGGAAAATTTAGGGTGGTGGCAAGAAGCCAAGCAATCCCCCCCGAGGGGCTCCTTTAACGCCAGGCACCTCCCGTCAGACCCACCCTGGGGCCTGGAGCTGTCCCACCCCTGAGGATGTGGGTGCAGACCCCCCACACCCCGGGGGGAGCAGGGCTGGGACCCCTGGAGGTGCTGGGTGCCACGGGAGCCCCCCTGCTCCACTGGCCCCCGCTGAGCAGGAGCTAATCCCCAGCAGGGAGAAGCTGCCTGGCTTTGCATCCTCCTGGAATTATGGTGACAGGGGCCTGCAATCTCCCAAGTGACAAACGCTGCTGGATAATGCAGGACTCAGCAAACCCGGGCGTTTGGGGAGCTCAGAGGAGCTGATGGGTGGGGGGGACTGAGGGAGTGGGATGTGGGTGAGAGCAGGGGGGAAAAACCTACACACATTTAGAGGGGAAAGGATAAATGAAATAATTCAGCCCCCAGAGGTGTGGGGATGATGCCAACATCTCCCTGGGGAGTGGCATTCCAGAGGGAGCAGAGCCTGAGGTGGGCATCACTCTTGTCTTGGGCTTCCAAAAAATGGGTGCAGCTTTGGGAAGGGGTCCCTGCACTCATCCCAGGGCCCTGGCGATGGGTCCCATCCCTGCAGCCTTCCCCTGGCTCCCAGGAGACTCATTTCCAGGTGCCCAGGTGATGAATCTGGAGGTGTGGGAGAGCTCTGGTAACAACCAGGCATGAAATTCTCCTCCTCCGCCCCGCAGGTTTGCTGCCCTGGTGAAATATAGCACAGGGAAAACATAAAAGTCCCATTTCCAGCTCCATAATATTTCCTGCCAAAACAAAGTAAAATGTGCCGCCTTAAATTTTCTGCAAAATTCTTTTGAGGTTATTTTTTTCCCTAAATTAAGCCATACTAATTATTTTCAGCCACTTTATCTCCACTCTGCAACACACCAGGAGGGTGCAGGCGGCAAGCATTTTAAGCCTCCATAAACAAAAGAGTAGTTTGGAAAATAATTCTATCAATTAATCAAATTAATCCTGCAGTTTTAGTTACAAGCCCCGAGTGGCGAGGATCCCAGCCGGCGGTGCCGAGCTATCTCTCACTGACAGCGGCTCCTCGTTGTGATTGCGGCAGTAATTAAAGGATGGAGTACACCGCCGCGGTGGCGGCTCCCACCCCAGCCCAGCGGGGCGCAGAGGTCAGCTCGAGGACAAAGCGGGGATGAGGGGACTGGGCCTTCAACAGCACCGCTGTCGTCATCATCATCATCATCATCATCATCAATCATTGTCATCGTCATCACCAGCAGCATCGCCATCACCAACGCTGTCATTATCACTATCATCGTAAAATGGAGATGAACAAAATGGGCACTCACCATCACCATCATCATCATCATCATCACCAGCAGCAGCAGCATCGCCATCACCAACATCGTGATTATCACTATCATCATCATCATCATCATCATCATCATCATCAATCATTGTCATCATCATCACCAGCAGCAGCAGCATCGCCATCACCAACGCTGTCATTATCACTATCATCGTAAAATGGAGATGAACAAAATGGGCACTCACCATCATCATCATCATCATCATCACCAGCAGCATCACCATCACCAATAACGTGATTATCACTATCATCATCATCATCAATCACCGTCATCCATCATCACCAGCAGCATCGCCATGACCAACACCATGATTATCACTATCATCATCATCATCATCCATGACCAACACCATCATCATCATCATCATCATCATCATCATCATCATCATCAATCATTGTCATCGTCATCACCAGCAGCATCGCCATCACCAACGCTGTCATTATCACTATCATCATAAAATGGAGATGAACAAAATGGGCCCTCACCATCACCATCATCATCATCCATCACCAACACTGTGATTATCACTATCATCATAAAATGGGGATGAGCAAAATGGGCATTCACCAGCATCATCTTCATCATCCTCATCAATCACCATCATCATCATCACCAACAGCAGCAGCATCATCATGATCATCATTGCCATCACCAACACCATCATCATCACCATCATCATAACAAGGGGATGAGCAAAATGGGCACTCACCAGCATCATCATCACATCGTCATTGTCGTCATCATCATCAATCACCACAGTCATTACCAGCAGCAGCAGCAGCAGCAGCAGCAGCAGCATCATCACCATCAAATGGGGATGATCAAAATGGGCCCTCGCCATCATCATCATAAACGGGGGATGAGCAAACTGGGCTGTCACCATCATCACCATCACCTTCACCAGCACCATCATTATCACCATCACCATCCAAAATGGGGAATGGTTAAACTGGGCCATTATCATCACCAACACCATCATCACCATCACTGTTATCACCTTCACCACAAACTGATGATCACACTGGGCCATCAACACTTGGTGATGACCAAACTAGGTAACCCCTAGTTACCTGTCACAAACTGGTGACCAAACTGGATCACCATCATCAGCAACTGATGATGACAGATCAGGCTGTTGCCACTGCCAGTTGGTAATGCCCAAATTGGGCTGTGACAATGGCCAATTAATGATGACCTAACTGTGCCATCACCACCACCAGATGATGACCACCAAACCAGGCCACCACCACCAGCACCATCACCATCACCTTGGGTTTTTCCCCTCAGGGACAAGACTCTCCTGCCATGAGCAGCACTCGCACAAGATCTGTGAGGAAGAGGAGCTGCAGGAGCATCTTCACTGTTGAGAAGCTCCAACATTTTGCAAACCACTGAGAAGACAGCAGTGCCACCAAGGTCCTCCTCAGCCCCTTTACAGAGGACACCTCAAACATCCCCCAAACATCACGCAGACAGGGAATTTCTGTGAAAATATTGGAATATATTTGAAAAGATTAATCATGGATGACTTTACAGTACCACCCCATATTTTTATCTCATACTTTATTTAACAATATTAAAGAGGCACTTTAAAAGCACACGGACAACATCATAAAACGGCATTTCCTGCTCTCTCTCTGCTTCTCTGGACAAAATATCAAAATAAAAACTTTTGACAGAACACATTGCACCCAAGGTAAATTACCTACAATAGTTTTTTATACAATACAAAGAATTGTAAAGATACATATTAACAGAATAAAGCCTCTTTTTTTTTTCCTTTTAACTCTAAAACAAAACAAAAAATCATTGCAGGACAGACGCAAAGTACTTTGACTGTTCATATCACATCAGTGCATTACTTCACCTCCTTGACTTGGGAGTATTTCAATAAAATCTTTCCATGTCCTCATTTGCACCTGAGATTTCTTTCTGGATCCAAAAGTTTGGTTGTAGAACGTGCTTGTTTAATGTGACGTAACCTTTTTGACACTATGGAGTACCAGCATAGAGGAGCTTTTTCCCTAAAGTTGTATTTTTTCCCTAAGTTGTATTTATTCCCCAAAAGTTGTATTTGTCCCCTAAAGTTAATTTTTCTCCCTAAAGCTGAATGTTTCCCCCCTTGAATTGGCTTTTTATTTAAAATTCTCTTTTTCTGCTCCATTTTTTTGACAGATAATCGCTTCTCCCTACCAATTCCCCATTTTTTTTCAATCAAGGAAGTCTGTATTCACATTACAAATGAAGAATAGCACCAGTAACTGCATAGTACAAGCGGATACCTATAGAGCCACTACGTCAATACAGTAAGAGAGTTTAGAAGTGATACCGTTGAGGGCACTCGGACAGTACCGGTTTTTGCTGCGGTAAATTGGCACAGTTTTCTCGTTGCACAAAAAACCCCCCCCACAAACAAAAAGAAAAAACACGCACGCGCTCACACACACACACACACACACAAAAAACCCCAAAAAACCCTAAAAAATCAGAGTTTGTCACAAGTGTCAAGGTGCAGTTTGCTCGCGGGGACGCTTCTCCTCCAGTCCCATCATCTACAGTGGTCAAAGAGTGGCAGCATCCTCTGGAGGGCTCCGACAGCCCCAGAACCCCAGAGCTGGGTCGTTCTTCTCTTGACGATGTAGAAACAAAATTCTTAGGGATGGCTGTCAAAATATAGGACACTTGGGTCTTAATTTAATTTTTTAATTGTATCATCGCTTAGGCCAGCTCCCAATTAAATGAATTGTACGGGATTATTTGTGCAAAATCTTCCACAAAAAAAAAAAAAAAATTTGCTTTCTACAGTGTACTGCACCTTATGAATAAGACGTCTACGGAATGAAGTTCATCTCTTCAAGTACTTTGTACAAAGATAACACAGACACAGACTCAAAAGGGTCTGAGATTTGCAAGTATCCTTATAACCTCAGCACTTCTGCAATAAAGCAATTGCTCTCGACGATTCAGTCTGCCCAAAGCGATTACAATTTCAGTTCATGAAAATCATCAGCAACATCAAAGTTCTAGCATTTGCATGATAAATCAGGTGAATTAAAGTAGATTAGTAGACACAAAGCAAACTATTTCACAGAGGCTGCAGTGCAAGTTCATTTAAGCTAGACAGAGAAATCATGCTACACAAACGAATTTAATGCTTTGATAATTTTTCCCTTGCAAACCCCATGAAAGCAGCTGAGGATCACCATAAGTCACTTCCATAAATTATTCTGAAGTATCTCTTCTTAAAGGAATTTTAAAGCTGGTTAATTTTTGCCCAAAGAGTTGGCTGAGCAGGTTGTTCTGGGACTCGGCACTGCGGTAGCTGGCCGCGCCGGCCGCCTTGGCCCCACGGGCGGCGCGGGGGCCGTGCCAGGAGCCACGCGGGGATGGCGCTGGCCCCTTGGCCAACACTTGGTGGAGGCTCTTGCCCAGAATGGCTTTCCTGCGCTTCACGTCCCCGTTGGCGTGGCGGAGCTCCCCTTTCTTCTGGTTGAAAGAGTCCAGGACCATCTTCTTCAGCTGGGAGCCTGTTCTGGGCTTGGGTCCCAGCTTGGTGCAGTGCGTGTCCCTCCTGCCAGGGGACAGGGCCGGAGCCTCAGTGTTGCTCCAGCTGCCACGTTTGAGCTCAGCAGTGCTCTCGCTCCTGGCCGGGCATGGTGGCCGGGCTTTCTTCTTCTTCCCGTCTCCTTCCATGTTCTCCCGGGAGCCGGAGCTGCTCCGGTGGCTCAAGGACTTGTGTTCTTTCCTCCTCTTGGGGTGAAGCTTGCTGGTGGCTCTGCCTGGCTCAGCGTGGCCGTGTCTTGTGGTGTTGCTGGCCACCTCTTCTCTGGGCTGGTGGCTGCTGGATTTGCCTGGGTTGCCACCTTGGTCCTTGGCGTTAGCGCTACAGTCCTTAGCCTCAGGCACGGATTTCTCCTTCCCTGAGATGGGCTGCTGACCCTCCTCGGGGCTGCCCGCACTGGGAGCAGCCTCACTACCCACAGTCTTCTTTGGTGGCACTGCATCTTTGGAAGCTCTGTTGAGTGTGGGTGATGCTGTCTTGTCCTTTGGGGGCAGGGGCTGGTGGGCACCTTCTGGAGACACCGGCTTAGCGGCACCTTCCCAGGCAGAGGCATCACTGGCACTGGGGCTGCCCCATTTGTGGGTGTCTGTGGCTGGTGGAGACTCTGCCTTAGGGGAAGGAAGCTCTGAGACCTTCTTGGCAAGCTGGAGAAAAGGGATCCCCTCCACGGCGTTGGTGTCTGTGCTGGGATTTTCCAGGATACAGGCCCTGTATTCATCTTTGTTGCCTGTGCTTGTTGTTTTATGGGCATTGGCACAGCCATGTTTCTGGGTCAGGAGGGGAGGGGACAGTTTTTGGTTGGTGGCTTGGTGACAAGCCAAGCCAGCAAGGTCCATGGGAAACTCAGGCGAGTCCAAGAAAGGAAGGGGTTTCCCATCAAAGGCTCCTTTCTCCAGCTCCTCGATGGACAGGCCAGCGATGTGGCCGAGCTCGGGGCTGCCTGCAGCAGCTACTGGCAGAGATGGGGACAGGCAGGGTGGTGGCGGCAAGGGGTCAAATGGGGACTTCTCCATTTCTGCCAGGAGCTCCGAGAAGTCACCCACCAGGACTTCTGCCTTCATGGAGGGCTGGGATGTTCCCAGGTCACCAGGTGCTGTTGGGAAGGAGTCAGTGGGAGCCTGCAGGCTGGGGCTTCCAGCTTCCACCAGCTGAAGGTCACTCGTGGGGTCTAGGTGGACTGGTGACCTGTGTGGGATTGAGCTGCCATGGTGAGCCACCTTCCGCTTCTTGCTCGGTGGCATTCCCTCCCGGAGAGACCCGTCCTCCTTCTCCTTCACCTTCTCCCTGCAGGCAGTGCCAGGCCTCATGACCCCTCGGAATTTGAAAGTCTTGCTGCTGCCCGCCAGGTGCTTCTCCATGTGCCGGTCGTACTGCTCCTTCTTGGAGAAGGTGTAGTTGCACATGCTGCAGATGAAGGACTTCTTGATGACGTGCATGACGTCGGCGCAGAGCTCGCAGGCGTACAGGGTGGTGTGCTTGATCTCCTGCTCCTCCACCACGCCATGCTCCTGGCTCAGGTGGCTCCGGAGCTCTTTGGTCTCCTGGTAGAACATGGGGCACTTGTGGCACAAGTAAATCTTCTGCAAGCTGTGCACGACCAAGTGCCGCTGGAGCTTGAAGGGTTTGGGGAACTGCTTGCCACAGTGATGGCAGTCCCGGGAAGGATCCTTGCAGTCTGGGTGCATGGGGACAGATTTTGGGGTGCTTTCACTTTTTGACGTGTGCTCTGGAGATGGGCTGGAGGATGCTTTGGAGGAGCTGGGTGCAGGTGGCTTCACTTTAACGCTGCTTTCCAGGGGGTCTTTCATCACCTTCTCCTGCTCAAGGGGCAACTCCTTGGGGCTCTTGCTCTCTCTGCTGACCCCATGCCGGCCACCGGGGTCGCCGTGCCGGGAGGACCTGCTGGGTTTCCGACACATGATGGTGTTGAGGAAGTGGGTGACGGCGGCGTTGTCCTCACCGAAGCAGCCCGGCAGCCCCATCACCGACTTCTGCGCCTGCCCCTTGCGCGCGAACTGCGTGGCGTGCTCCCGCAGGTGCTCGTTGTACATCCACACGTCGGAGATCTCCTTCAGGCACATCCCGCACGCCCACAGCCCAGCTTTGTTCCTGGCGTGCTTCTCCTTCAGGTGGTCCCGCAGCTGCTCCCGGGAGCTGAATTTGCGCTGGACACACATGTAGCAGGTAGGAGGAGGGGAAGGGTTGTGGGAGAGCTTGTGGAAGTCCAGCTCCCCCAGCGTCAGGAACCACTGGAAGCAGACTTTGCACTTGTACTGCTTGTCTTTGGTTTTGATGGTTATGTCCCCACGGTTTTTCCCCAATTTCCCATCTTCCAGCTTGCTCCTGTGCTTGCCCGACTTTGGTTTCAAACTCACAGCACTGTCCTCGCCATGGCCAGGAAGATCCTCGCAAGGGCTGAAGAAGCACATGTCTCTCATTTTCAGCTTTGCATTAAGCATCTCAATATCGATGGTGTGAAATTCAGGTGAGTCCGAATCCCCGCTATCTTTGGCATTGTAGGACTCCTCTGCCAGGTCGGGTGGCTCAGAGTTCACTTCTTGGAGCGAGTGCTCATCCTCAAGGTCCATCAGAGGCTCAAACATGTCCTCGGCAGAGAGGCTTTCCCCCTCCTTCTCCAGACTGCCCCAGATGTTCAAGCTGGGGATGCTGTCTGTGTGGCTGTTCTGGCACAAGAAGGTCAGCATGTTGTCCTCCAGGTCAATGTCCTCCTTCTCTTGGTCGGTCACCTCCTGGTCCAACCTCAGCTCGATGCTTTTAGATCCATCTGGAGCAGCATCTCCACTCTTTGCCTTGCTGCCATGGCACATGTTCAGCATCAGGGCATCGTCAACAGAGATGGTCTCGTACTCGCAAGGGTCCTCCCTGGTGACACAGAAGGAGCTGGTGTCGCTGAGGTCAGAAGCCAGGCGGATGGTGAAGAGGTCGATGGCCCCCGCTGGCTGCAGGCTGACCTCGGGGGCAGGTTTGGGTTTCTTGCTGCGCTTCCCATACACCCGCGTGCACTTCCTCCGGACAACCTGGTCATCCCTGGGGAACAGCTGGGAGAAGGTGGAATCATCGTCAAAGAAGCTCTGGAGGTCTGAGGTGGCCGTGCTGTCCCCGCAGTGCTCCCTGCCTGGTGGCACATCTGCCTTCACCCAGCGCTTTGGCTCTGCAGGAGGAGGGCTGGTCCCCGGTGTGGTCTGCAGAGCACCATGCCCAGAAACATTTTGGGTGGTTCCCAAATCATGGTTCTCCAGCAGCAAAGCCCCTTCAGGAGCTGCGGGACCCTGCAGGGCACCACTCCAGTTCCTGGTGTCACTGCCTGCCACAGGACTGTCCCCTGTCCCAGCATCCATGTCCTCTGTGCCATCAGCACCAAAATGCTGCTCTGTGCCCACCTTGCCCCATCCCTTTGCCACTTGCTCCGCAAACCCGCTGATCCATTTTTTGCAAGCCTGTGTGTCTTCCACTGCATCTGGATCTTCCACCTCCCCAGGACAGGTGACCGTGGCTGTGGCTGTCTCCTTGCTGACCATCTCCTTTAGAGACCCCATCCTGCTGCCCAGGTCTTCCTCAAGCTCGGCTGCACAAGAGGACTCTTTGGCCTTTTGGGAGTGCTGGGCTGTGCTGGTCCTGTTTTGCTCCTCTGTGGAGATGCAGCCATCTGGCTCGTGCAAGCCCTCTGTGATCCCGGGCAGGCTGGAGCTGAGGGCAGCAGGACCTGTGCTCTTCTCCAGCTCACAGGGACCATCGGGCTCACTCCTGCTGGGAAACACCTTCGCTTTCCTTCGCCTCACTTTCCTCTTGAGCTGCCTCTCAGAACTGCTGTTCTCCTCACCAAGACCTTTGCTTTGGCTCCTTCTGCCCTTTTCTCCTTTCCTGACCTGCCATCCCAAATCCACCTTCCCAGACGCTGCCTCTCCCGATCCCCTCACCTCCGGGCGCGGTCCCTTTGCCTTCACCTCCCTCTGCAGGTGCAGCTCCTGGGACATCTCCAAGGAGATCACGCTGAGGTCGCTGAGCACTCTGCTCACCACCTCCTGCATCTGCGTGCTGGGCTCTTTCTCCAGGTGTGGGAGGATTTTCTTGGGAATGCGTTCAACGGTGGAGGTCAGCGCCTGTGAGCTGCAGGTTTTGTCTTTGACTGACACCTTCAGGCTCCTCCTTGGCACCTTTTGGGCTGCTTTTGATGTCTTGTGTGCAGGAATCAGAGGGGACCTGGGAGTCTTGCTGGGCTGTGGCAAACCACCATTCTTCACCTGGTGCTTGACAGCTTTGTGCCTGGTCAGGCCGGGCTTGGACCGGAAAGTGGCTGAACAAATGTCACAGGTCACGGGGAGTCCATTGGGCTTTCTTCCTTTGTGGAGTTCATTTTGGGATGGGTCTGGAGTACTGCTGGGTGTGCAGTCCTCTCCTTGGCCTACGCTGTTTAAAACCCCAGCTTCTGCAGCCCCATGGCTTTTGGAATTCTCCCCTTTTAAACTCTTTCCTTCACTCTCTGTGGTTTTGGAAACACCAGGTCTCACCTCTGCTGCCTCTGGAAACTCGTGGCCATTTAATTCAGCAGAATCAAGATCTTCAGCCCTTGTAAGACCTCTGCTGATGGCAGCTGACATGTTCTGAACAGCAAAACCATTGCACAAAGCCTCTGCTTCACTTTGGTGCTTATTCCTGACACGGGAGCAGTTTTCAAGCTTGTTCTCTTGGTTCAGGTTGACCTCCCTTTCTTCCATGGGCGGAAGATCCTCTGTGGGCTGGGTTGGATAATCCTGGGTTTCTGGAGGGGTGGAGTTAACGACAGTGTCTGTGATGGCACACCCTTGGTTTTCTTTAAAATTTGTCAGCATGGCACTGGTGTTTTCGGGGACCTCCTTCCCAACACCCTTTGGCTGGAAAGGCGGCGAGCAGGGAAGAGAACAGTCCTTCCCAGGAGGTTCCTGGGGACCACCCATCTCCAAGGCAGAGCCCAACAACGCATCACCATGCAGCAGAGTGCAGGGTCTCACTGTCCTTTCTCTTCCAGATGATTCATAGCTACCCAAAACACCATCAGGGAGGTGATGGGGACGTTCCTCAGGCGCTTCCATTGGCACAGCCCCGCGGTGATGTGGCGAGGGAGGGAAGGTGGGTGCCCTGTCCCATGTCCCTTGCTCTGCTGGGCTCACGGTGTGGTGGATGTGATGGCTGCTGGCCTCGGGAGGACAACTCTTTGTGATGAATGAACTTGGTGTTGCAGGCAGGGAGGAGCTGTAATTCTTCTCATCTGAGAGCTGGCTGCCTAAACTGGGGACCTCCTCCCCACTGCTCTGCAAGCATTTGAGATTGGAGTATTTGGCTGGTGAGAGCAGGCTGGCTGGAGGTTCACCTGTGTAATCACAGCCATTGAGGGACAACTCGCCATTCCCTTCTCTGGGAACATCTGCACTGACTCTGCTGGCTTTTATCTCCATCCCCAAGCTGTGATCCTGGTGGAGATCCCCCTCAGAGGGACCAAGGGGGCTGACAGGACTCATGGGAGCACTGCCCGGGTGCTGTGCCCCCTTCCCCACCCAACTCCTTTCCAGCCTCTCTCCCTCTTCTCTGCCCAGCGTTTCTTCCTCGAGCAAACCATGGCTGGGGTGGGATTGCTCATGTTTCCTAAATGCCAAGGTCGTTGTGTTGTTATCTCCCTCCTGCTCTTCCCTGAGCTGATCAGTTTTCCTCCCCTGCCCTGGCAGCGAGGTCACGGCGGTGCTGTTGGGTGGTGAGAGGTCATTACGCTCCTGGGGAACACCATCTGCAGGGATATTAATGTCCCTTGGCTCCGGGGCTTCATTTGCTAAGTGCTGCAGCTCTGTTACATTATTTTGCAGCTCCGGCTTTGCCGACGTGGATTGTTTTGCATGGTAAGAGCCCTCTACATCCAACGACTCCAGCTGCTCACATCCACTGGGAGAAAGCACCTCTCTTCCTGGAGCAGCGATATTCCCAGTGCTGCTTCCACTGGGGAGATCCCCTTCCCTTTGGGTTTGATCTTCTCCTTCCAAAGCAGCACTGCTCTGCTCCAGGTGCTCTGTCTGGACGTGGGTGGTGGCACAGGGGTGGCTGGGAGCCAGCAGCCCAGGGAAGCACGGCATCAACAGCTCCTCCTCGTTGTTCTTCACCGTCCGGGCGACGAAGAGCTGGAGCTGCTGCAGGGGGTTAGCAGAGGTCTCCTGGGATGCCCCCATCATCTCCTGGGAAGGGTGGTCGCTCTCCTTGGGCACACTCAGCATCTCAAACAGCAGCACTTTGGGCTTGCTGGCTTTGTCACTGGGTGCAGGGCTTTGATAGGCATTGGGACTCCTCCTCTCCTCTGTCTCCTCCACCAGCGTGGGCCCACCACCACCCCCTTTGAGATCCACAGCATTTTTCACTGTTTTGGGGGGCTCAGTCCTGCTTAAGGGTTTTTCTTCTGTATCTGGGACCTCTTTGACATGAGGTGAAAAGGCGAGATCCAAGGCTGGGGTGGGACCCGGCTGAAAGCCAAATTGGGGGTGAGGGTTTGGAAGATGGGCATCAAACTTCTCCAGCTCTGCAGGATCAGTGTCTGCTTTTCCTGGCACAGGGAAGCCCTCAGCACTGCACTGGCACGGCAGGGATGGTAGGGATGGCAGGGGGTCTTTGGTTACTTCTGCTGCACCCATGGTCTCGGGGAACACGGGGTCAGTGACAACAGGAGGGCTTTTTGTCACAGGGCTGGTGTAGATGGGAGCCTCTGTTTGGTCAGTTGTGCTTGAGCCAGGTACACTTTTGGAAGAAGACCCATTTTCCATCTTCCTGAGGTCTCTTTCCTCAGTGGCCACAACCCCCTGGAGCTGCTCACTGCTGTCTTTGGAGCAGAAATGGTTTGTGGCCAGCGGGGCTGGGATGCCCATCCCGGTTTCCAGCGAGCCCAGCTCCAGCGGGCACGCCCAGGGCTCCCTGGGTCTCTCATAGTCCTCACGGGCAGGCACCACGTCTGGCTTCTCCCCTGCCAGCCTCTCCCCAACGCAGAGGCTCGGTCTGCCCAGCTCACCTGCCAAAAACAGCCCTTTCTCCTGGCCTGCCTCTGGCTCTCCCGGCAGCACCGGGAACCGCTCGGCCCCCTGCGCTCGCAGGTGGACAGCAACGTTTGGCTCGGATTTCTGGAGGGTGACGGACACCTCGGAGTCCAGCTTGCTGGTTTGCAGTTGGCTTTCCAGCTCCGTGACCAAGCGCTTGATCTCCAGCTCGTCATCTGAAATGTTGCTCATGAAAGCCGCGTTGTAATCCGCGATCCTGTCTGGCAGCGGCAGGGAGAGCTGGCTGCTGGGGACAGCTCCTTCCTCGGGGAACTTCTTGGCTGGTGGCTTCTCCACGGAGAGGCTGTGGAACTGACTCATGTCTTCTGGCAGCATGGGAGCCACCTCCTCCATGAGGGACCAGTCTTTCTCCGGCAGGAAGGGTGGGTAGGGCTGCTCGAAGGGCAGCGGCTTGCGGGGAGCGCTCCCAGGACAGGGGAATGGTGTCACATATCCGTCCTTGCTCTCGTAGGGATCGAACTCAGAGACGGGCAGCTCGCCGAATATCGACGAGGAGTCAAAGCTGAGCGGGGAGGACACTTTGCCCTGTGGCATTTCCGTGGCAAAAGGGGAGATGCTGGAGTGTTTCTGCTCGAAGGAGCTGGCGCTGATGTCGTCCCGGCACAGGTACATGTCATCCATGTGGGAGGAGCCCAGGGCCGGGGGCTTTGGGAAGAGGTTGTCCTCGTAGTGACTGGGAAGGCCTTTGGGATCAAAAAATGTGTTGTCACTGCTGGCATACGGATCGGGTGTCTTGGCAGCGAGCATCATTCCCACTGCATCACCCCCGTAGGTGGGAGCTGGTGTGGGATAATCCTTCCGAGTGTCACAGAGCCCCTGTCCCTTTGTGAATTTGATTCCTGCTTCCGAGCAGGTGGCACTCCCACGGCCAGGACTCGATTTGTTACTGCTGTGGGGTGGAGCAGTCACCTCCTCTGTGTGGTATTTCAGCCCTTCACTTGGGAAAGGGGCAAACTGGTGCCTCTGGTGGTCCATGGTGAGCTCAGGAGAGCCCTGAGCCTGCAGGGTGGGCTCTCGAGCCTCACCAGGGAGCTTTGCTGCTCCTCTGGGCTCTTCCACCCCCTCCTTAGAGGAGAAGCTGGCAGGGCTCCTGCCTGGGGTGGCTGTGCCAGGCATTTGCCTTTCCTGGGGCTGTGGTGACGGCTCCTCCTGTGCACAGTCCATGACAGAAATGTCTGGTTCAGTACTCGGCCGTGTCCTGGAGCCTGCCAGCAAAGGTTTGGCTGAGCCAAACCTCCTGCTCCCCCTGGGAATGTCCTCTTTGCTCTCCTGGCTCGTCTTTGGGCTGCTGTGCTGGGGAGGGCTGAGGGGAGTCCTTGGCACATGGGCTGGGCTGCCCGAGCGCCTCCTCCTCTGGGTGCCACCCTTGTCACCAGCCCCACCAGCGCAGGGTGGGCTCGTGCCCATCTCTCTGGGCATGCTGTGGTTGCTGCCAGCAGATAAGTGGCTGCTCCTCCTTCGGGCTCTGGCAGCACAATCCTCTTTCTCAGCATCCTCCTGACTCGGGACATCCCTGTCCTCCTGTGCCTCCCTTTTCTGACTGTCCCTTTTCCGGCTGTAGCTCCAGGCTGGGTCTTTCTCTCTGGCCCTCTCACTTCTGCCCAGGCGTTTCTTGCTGAAGCTGTACTTGCTCCTCCCCATGAATCCTGTGCCACGCTTCTTCCTGCCCCGGGGCTTGCTGCACTCTGCCCCCTCCTCATCCGAGTCGGACACGTAGTCGTATTCCCTCAGCCCGCCCTCCTTGGTGGCTGCCAGCGGCCTCTCGGTGGCCTGGGGCAACTGGGCCTGCTTGCTGCTCTTCACCTGCAGCTTGTGGAGCTTGTTCTTCTGCTGCACGATCTTGTGGATGAGCTCCTTGCTCCACGTCCCGCTCCGGGGCTTCCGCTTCTTCACGTCCTTCATGGAGAACCGCGGTGGCTTGGAGCTCTTGGTGGCAACACCTGGCCCCACCTCGCTCTTCAGCGGAGGGTCTTGGCTGAGTTTCCTGGGATGCTTTTGGCTGGAGGTGCTGGCTGGTGGGATGCTGTTCTTCCTGCCTGCCCTCAGCCGGGCTGTCCTCTCTGCTCCCTCTGCCGCGGGATGCGGCTCCTGCGGTGCCACCCTCCGTGCCACCCTCCCTTTGTGAAGGTGCCGCTTTCCTGCCCCTCTCTTCACCTGCTCCCCACCTGGGTGGCCATCTTCACAAAACCAGCCAGCCTTGGCCTCTCCTGCTGCCTTCTCCTCCGCTGCCTGCTTGGATTTGCTCTCCGAGGCCAGGCCCTCCTTGGCCTTGTGGGCCGTGCCCCCGCCCGCCGCCTTCACGCCCGGCAGCTCCTCATCAGCAAACACGTCGATGAAGCTGCTGTCGATCTCCGGGTTATCCGACTGGTACCCCAGGCCGTTGAGGGCCTCGGTGATCAGGCTGTCCAGCTTGGCATCGTCGATGTCCAGGTCGGAGGCGCTGAGCGGGAGGGAGCTGGTGGCCAGGCCGTGGAAGAGGCCGCCCTTCAGAGCGTCCTCCTTGCCCTCGCTTTTGCCTTCCCCATCCAGCAAGAAGTCGTCGCTCTTGTTCAGCGCCAACAGATGTCCCTGGGGGTCTGGAGAGAGCGCCAGGCCGGGGGCTTTGGGAGGCTCTGCTGGGAGCACCTTCCGCCCCTCGGCTGCCCGGGGAGCGTCCCTGGGCTCTGCCTGGGCAGCGGGGTGGGAGGCGCAGAACTGGCGGTGCTGCAGGAAGGAGGACAGGTTGCTGTAGTTCTGGTCACACTGTCTGCAGGTCAGCAGCACGTCCAGCTGGTCCAGGCTGGCACTGCTCAGGGAGGTGGCCAGCAGGTGATGGGAGGAGTACGGTGGTGGAGGCTGCTCCCCATCCAGCCCGTCCGAGCATCCTTTGGCCGTCTCCCCGCCGGGTTTGTGGAACGGGCTGCCCGGGGCACATTTCAGGAGGCTGTCGTCTTTCAGAGCATCCGGAGGGAAGCTGAAGGACTTGACAGAGTCCGGGGGGTGGTAATGAAGCGAGCTGGGACTCAGAACCTCGGAGGGGTGGAAGGCTTTGTTGGCATCCTTGGTGTGGCAGGGGTGCTGGAAGAAGGGCGAGGGGGTCAGCGCTCCGGACATCTGGCTGTCCTCGAAGTTGAGTGGGCTGCTGGACATGGGGGACAGCGACGAGCAGGTGCTGCCACACGTGGGGTTGGGGACAGGGGACGGCAGTGGGGACTCGCAAGGGGAGGCAGCTGCCAAGGCCGATGGTGGCAGGACCAGCCCTGAGCCCGACGAGCTCCTTGAGGGAGGAGGAGGAGGAGCTGCTTGAGCCATAGTGTAGAACAGGGCTTTGCTTCTCGAGTCGCAGGCAGGAGACCCTGGTTCCTTCCCACTCTCAAAGGAGAAAGCTGCTGTCACGCTGGGATCTCCCCTCTGCAGGCTCTCTCCTGATAACAGCTTTTTGCTGTGGTACCCCGGAGAATTGCTTATGGGGGGCCCTTTCTGGGCTTTCCCGCTGCCCTGCCAGTCCGACGTGCCCAGGGGGAAGGGGAGCTTCTGGCTGCTGATGTGTCTCGACAGCTCCAGCCTGTTGGCACCGGGCACTGCAGAAGGGAGGTGCATCTGCTGCCAAGGCAGCCTGGCATTTTTCTGCCTGTGCTGCCTCTGCTCGGGGCCAGACTGGCACTCGAATGAGAACTGGTTTCCAACAGGGTTTGAATAAGGTGCTGAATTCTGGTCCATGGGAGAAAACGCCTTCGTGGCACCTTCCCAAGCTTGCACAAGCCTGGGGTGGGTGGGTGCCGTAGTGGGAACGCTCGTCTCGAAGGGCACGGCTCCCGCGCCGCCGCTGCCCGCGGGGGAGCTGCAATAGGCCTTGCTCTGAAAGTGCACTTGGGACAGGGAATTTGGTGGCACGGTCCTTCTCAGGGGGCTGCTCTGCACCAGCAGCCGCGGGCCGGGGACGCCGTCCTTGGCCGAGGCTTGCCTCTTCCCCACCGGCTTTGGCATGGTAGGCGAGTGTAAACTAGACGGAAAAACAGCTTGGTTTTCTTGGAAAGTGCTTGGGTTTTGGTCGATAGCACCAGACGACGGGAGAGCACCAGTGGGGTCGGCGGGATGCTCGGCCCTGCCCTTGTAGCATGGCAAGGGGCCGTGGTGCAGGGCGGGCGGCGGCGGGTGCAGGAAGGGCGGTGGTGGCGGCGGGGGCACGGGCAGCCCGTACAGCCTCCCCTCGGGGGACACGCTCTCGTAGGAGCCCCCGCCCAGCGGCTCCTCTGGCCACTCTCTGGGGGACGAGTGGAAGGCGAAGGCACCTGGAGCCAGCGGGGCGGCGGCGGCGATTCCCACCTCCAGGAACTCCTGGCTGCCGCGGAACGGCTCCTTCCCCGCCTCGTGCAGCAGCTGGAAGGGGAGCTGGCAGGGCAAAGCCCCCAGGCCGTGCACAGCGGCTTTGCCACCCTCGGAGAAAGAGCTGGGCTTCTGCACCGAGATCCCGTAGGTAGCACCGGCGAAGCTCTTCTCCGCGGAAGGCCAGGACTCGGCCCGGTTTGCCTGGAACTCTAAATAATGTAGCTGCCCATGGGTGCCGGGGTTCTTGAGGGGGATGCCGGCGGCAGGGGGCTGCCCCTTGGGGCCGAGGGGAGGGCCGGGCTGTGAGGTATAACTGGTGGAGATCCGGCTGCCGGCGGCGTCCGGGAAGCAGCGTCCGAAGGCGATTTCCTCCGGCCGGAGCTCGGCGTCGCGCTGGGGGATGCCGGGCACGTGGAAGCGGTAGCTGCCGGCCGCGGGCGTCACCTCCGGCTTCTTCGGGGGCGTCACCTTCTGCTGCGGGTAGGCGATGCCGATGGTGGGGCTGGGCCGGGTGCCGGCGATGCTGAGCCGGTAGAGCTGCTGGTGGCCCCGCTCGCCCTTCCCCGAGCGCCGGCTGCGCTCCCGGGCTCGCCCCTTCCCCGGCGGGGACAGCGGGCTGCCCTTGACCTCTCCCCACGTGCTGTCATTGCCGAACTTGGGCTTGCACTGCAGGGATTTGAAGTCGATCTTCCCCGCTTGCTGCGGCCGGATCACAGCTTCCCGCTGGCTCTGGGGCTCCTTGTCCTTGGGGAAGGGGGATGTCCCCTCCCCGCCCAGCGCCCTCCCATCCTTGTCCCCGCAGCCTTCGCAGCCCTTGTCGGGCTCTTTGGGGCCGGCCTCAGCATCGCCGATGGTGTAGACATGCTGGGTCTCTCCAGTCATGATACCGAGCAGGGGACAAGGCTACGGAGCCCCGCTGTCCCGTCCCGCTGCGAGCTGCCGTGCCCCCGTCACGGGCATGGTCCTCCGCCCATGGGCACCGGCAGAGGGGCAGCAGCTCCCCGGGGCCGGGCTGCGGGCGGCTCCCGAGGGCCGGCGGGGCTCTGCCGCATCCTTCAGACCTGCAGCGAACAGGAGAGAAGAGGGGAAGGCTGGATGTCAGTCGGGGAAGGGGCCCGAGGAGGCACGGGAGAGATTTTGGCCCCTTGTCTTGGACTGCGGTTGGAGGAGGGGGCATCGCAACCCCCCCGGGGTGAAGCTCTGCAGCTTCGGGCTCTTCAAAGGATGCTCAGAGCGGTTCACCTCTGGCAAAAGCTGCTGAGGAAGCACTTTTTTCCCTCCCGGGAAAGCTATTTCTGGGTTAGTTCTTAGCAACATAAGCAGAAAAAGATGACAGAAGAGCTCCACCTACGGATTAGTGGGAAGGGCTGTCGGGATGGGCTGGGAGAGGCATCCTGGGAAGGGCTCTCTGTCCCCATGTCCCCGAGTGCCCGTGTCCCCGTGTGCCTGTGTCCTCGTGTCCCCGTGTCCCCAGGTCCCCGCTGCTGGAGGGAAGGTGAAGGGAAAGGTTTTTGCTCCTCCACTTTCCCCCAGGAGCTGCCTCTCATTGCTCGGAAATCCCTGGAGAAAGGACTTCACCACCTTCCCTGCGAATTGCCCTGGAAATCTTAGATGTTATTGAGGAGGCAAACCCAGGAAAGCTGAGTCCCGAATTTCCCAGCTGATTTTACAACCCAGACCTCGGGGCGTTGGACACGGAGCACAAGTCAAGCGCAGCCTTTTAAAAGGCGCCACCAGGATTTTATATGAAGGAGGTTTTAATAAAAAGAAGGGTAAAGTTTTGCTTTAAAGAGTCTTTTTTTTGTTTTTTTAAGAGAAGTCTGCTGGAAACAGTGAGGGTTTTTTTCTCCTCCCTCACTGGAAATGTTTCTTTGCCGTCTGCTGCAGTGGGTCAGGGCACGGCACTGCTGGGAGGGGGTGAGGAGCAGGAAATTCAGTTTATTCCTCTCCTTCTGGCTGTAATTCCCACAGATCCACACCCCACCGGGTTCACTCATCCTGCCCTGGAGTGACCTGAGCACAGAAGATTTTCCAAGGAAAAAGGGAGCACCCTGCATCTATCCAGGACCTCACCTCTCCATTCCCACCTGGAATCTGCCGGGACGAGCACCCAGCATTAATAACACTGCAATATTCAGGATAAAGAGGGGAGGCTGCATTCCCCCTGCTCCTGCAGGGATGCGGTTCGAGCTCCCAGGCCTGAATTCCTCCCCAATTTCACACCCTGCCGAGTGAAAGGGATCCGGGGTCGGGCCGAGCGCGCGGCTCCGCGGCCAAAGCTCACACGCGGCCCTTTGGCACAAAGGCTCTGCTGGGAAAACAATGCCCCACTTATGCCTCAGCCAGCCACAACTCCAGAGCCCGCTCGCTGCTGTTTAAATTTGCAAAGGCTCCTTGCCAAGATAAAATACCCAAGGCCAGCGCTCGCTACATTATCACAGTCGGGCTTTTCAGCCACATAAAGGAGCCTTTTTTTGTTTTTTGCGAGGGAAAGGCTCGTCGGTGTGGCTGGAAAGCTGCAGGATTTGCATGGCAAGGGCTGGGGGGGGCCGTGCTGAGCGCCAGGAGACACAAACATCCTGCTCCCCGTGCTGGCAGAGGGATGGGGACGGGGACAGCAGGGCTGGTGGCACGCAGGGCTGTCCCGCTGCTGATGGGACCCACGCCCTGCTGGCGGTGGCAGAGCCTGGGCAGGAAATGGGTGTGGATTTACTCCATGCAAATCACAGTGCACAGGTATAAGGGCAAGGTGTGAATCAGGGATTTGTTCGCCAAAATCTCCCTGCCTTGGGAGGGGGGGGGGTCCCCTGTCCCTGGCTGGGGGTGCCTCCTGCTGGCAGTGGCCACGGGGCATGGCTCTGAGGTGACCCAGCAGCCCTGGCAGCAGGGAAATGAGGGGCCTCATGTGGCTCTGATGGGGCAATTGATAATGAGTGCTGATTTAAAGTGCTACTGCCCAGGCAGCTCCTGCATCCATCCCCCGAAGGGCCATGGGTCTGGCACAAGCACAGGTCACCCCCCATGGGATGGGAAACCCTGGAAAAAATGAAAATTGGGACTGTTCCCTCTGGCTTTTACAGCCCCAGCCTGCCCTCAGTGCCAGGCTCCTCCACTGGCAGCGCTCCGTGGATTTTGACATTTCAGCTCCTGGAAGAGGAGGTGGAAAGGGATGGAACAGAGGCAGAGGGAGTTTGGCTTTTTAAAGCCCCACTGTGGTTATTGGCAGGCTGGCTGGCTGCAGGCAGAGCCATCCTCACCTGCCGGGGGGCTGTGGAGCCTCCTCCCTCTCCTGGGGCCTCCCGCAGCCCCTGGGGGACAGGGGACACGGCCAGCAGCGGTGGCAGAGCCTGGCTGGCACGGAGAGCTGTGCCTGGCGCTCTCTTGGCAGGGCAGGTCCCGTCCTGCCGGGAGCCTGACGTGCCAGACAGGCTGTGATTCACCAGAGCTGGCTGTGCCCGCGGGGCAGGGCTGAGCCGAGGGTCCCCAGCACCTCCGAGCTTCCCAATCCCCCCAAAAGGGTGCAAATCCCGGGGGAACACAGCACCCCCAGCGTGGAGAAAGGCTCCTTCCCACGAGAGAACAGCTGAGATGCCAGCAGCAGCTCACATGGGACACCCTCCAGGGACACACCATGGGCAGGGCACTGCCAGGTGCCCACCACGGGCAGGGCGGTGGGAGGGGAAGGCTCTCCCAGGGTACACCCCCACTGTGGAGCCAACAGAACGGTCGTGTGAGCAGGAAAATCCAGGAAAAGCCCAGAAAGGAAACGCCAGCCCCTGCTCTGGCAGAGGGACCTGCTGCTGCCCACGGCGGGCAGGCAGAGCTGCCTGGCAGGGTCTGGCAGAGCCGGGCTCGGCTGGGCTCGGCTCTCCCCTGCCTGACCTTGGCCGGGCGGTTACTGGCGGTGACTCAGCTCCATCTGGAAATCAGCCCCATAACGCTCCCCCCGCTTATCTATCGCTCCTGTATCGGCCGGGCTGATTAGGCAGGGCAGGCACTGTTCCTGCTCTGCCCTGGACACTGCCCAGGGCACCCTGCTGGGCTGGGACACGTGCAGGGCTCTGGGTGGGGGGCTCTGCTTGGGGGGCTCCGGTGGGGTTTGCTCCAGGGGAGCTCAGAGGCTGCAGGGGGGACAAAGCAGCCCGGGATGGGTCCCTGGGACAGGGACAGCACCCAGGGAAGGGCTGATTTAGGGCAGGTTTAGGGTGGATATCAGGGAAAGGTTCTTCCCCCAGAGGGTGCTGGCACTGCCCAGGCTCCCCAGGGAATGGGCACGGCCCCAAGGCATGCAGAGCTCCAGGAGAGGTTGGACAATGCTCCCAGGGATGCCCAGGGTGGGGTTGTTGGGGTTGGATTGATGACCCCAGCTCAGGATATCCCCTGATTCCATGGAGCTGCTGCTGTCACAGCCAGGAGCGTGGCAGCTCGGCTCAGGGATCAGGGACAGGCGTGGGAGTGGGTGGCTGGAAAATCTCAGGATGCCAACTGGGTGGCAACTGCCAGGGAACTGCCCTTGGCTGTGCTGGTGGGAGGGAGAGGGGTGGGGGCAGCATTCCAGGGCCTCAGGGGGCTCCAGGAGAGGGACTGGGACAAGGATGGAGGGACAGGACACAGGGAATGGCGCCCACTGCCAGAGGGCAGGGCTGGATGGGATATTGGGAATTAGGAATTGTTCCCTGGGAGGGTGGGCAGGCCCTGGCACAGGTGCCCAGAGCAGCTGTGGCTGCCCCTGGATCCCTGGCAGTGCCCAAGGCCAGGTTGGACAGGGCTGGGAGCAGCCTGGGATGGTGGAAGGTGTCCCTGTCATGGCAGGGGTGGAGGAGTTTTAAGGTCCTTCCCAACCCAAACAATTCTGGGATTCCACGAGGGGATCCCACACAGAACGCCCCGGCTCTGTGGGCTTTCAGCAACTTCATGTGGCACGAGGGTGATCTGAACACACTTTGTCCCCAAAAAGAGGCTTTTAACCCCTGCCTAAAGGACTGAAACCCCACCCAGATGGATTGATCCCACCCAGCACGGCTTTGTCTGGAGCTGGGAAAAATCCCTTCCCTTGTGCACCGGCCCCTTCTCCAGCCCCATTAAATCCCTCCCTCTTGCCAGGGCCACAGAAGGTCCCTGAGCATCCCCATCTGGGCTGGGGAGGAGAGTCTGGCTCCCAAAAATAGCCTCTGAGCCCGTGCTGTCAGCTGGCCCCTACCTTGGCACCCTCCGTGCTCAGCTACTGCCGGCTCGCACTTTCACCTCCCATGAAAAATGAATTTCGTGGCTGCAAAGGAAAGAGAAAAATATGTCAGGAATCTGTGCTTGGCTTGGCTGTGGTGCTGCGGCGTGTGGGGAGTGCTCAGGGCCAAAAGGGGGGATTCCACCCCAAAACTGCCATCCTGGCCACCCCCAGGCTGGGGGCATTGACTGGGTGCTGTGGGAATGAGGGAATGGAGGAGATGGGATCCCATTTCCCCCTCTGCTGCATCCCAACTCATCCCTGCATCCCTGATGCCTTTGGGGTGCATCCCATCCATGAACCTGAGAGGAGGAAATGATGGAGGAGGAGAAGGAGCAGGAGGAAGGGGGAATTGAGGGTGGCCAAAGCCAAAACACTGGGCACAGGGAGCTGCCAACCTCTCCCAGCTGTGCCCAATCCTGCTCCTGCCATTCCCAACCCTCCCTGCCTCCCAGAGGGAGCTTTTCCCCAAGTTTGGTTAAAGACGGGGATTTAAGGGCTCGCTGTTCCCTCCCTCCAGCCCCAGCTCCAGCCTGGAGCTGAGCCCTGCTCGAAGAAGAAAACAAGGATCCCATCCTGACACATCACACCCTGCTCTGTTAACCCACGTCCCAGGCAGAAAAAAAGCAGGATCAGGGCTGTGCCTCGTGCCAGGACACAGGGCAGCAGTGGGAGCATCACACCCAGGGGGATGGGACACTTTCCTTGCCAGCCCTGGGCCCTGCTCGTCCCCAGGGAGGGGAGCTGGGAGTGAGGACTGAGGCTGCTCCAAAGGGACAGAAAAACTGGGGCGTCCCTTGGGGAGAAACCACAGCGGGAAGGAGAGAAGTCTTGGTGCTGAGAGCTTGAAAAGGACCTTGGAAGAGAGGCTGGGAAGGATTTTGGGGATGCAGACACACCAAGGGACACGCACAGCCACAAAGGGACACACACAGGGACACACGGACACGGGCCTGGATGCTCTGGTCCAGCTGTGCTGGGGCAAGAAGTGACATCCAGCAGGTTTTTCTGGCCCAGGGAAGTTGGAAGCTTGTTCAGAAAGTTTCTTTCTTGCTCACAATGATCCAAAATTAATTTGCTGGATCTCAGCAGAAAATGTTGAGATTTTTTCTGGGGATGCAGATTTTGCAGAGTCCCAATCCTTCCTCACTTGTCACGCACAATCACAGAGGAGGAGGAAAAGGAGGAGGAAAAGGAGCAGGAAAAGGAGGAGAGGCTGAGCCTGGCGGCTCTCAGGACACCCACGGGATGCAGGGGTGTCACCAGCCGGTGTCACCAGCCGGTGTCACCAGCCGGTGTCACAAGCCACTGTCTCGGCTCCATGCCCAGGGTCCCCTCCCAAGCCCGAGGCACTTCCAGAGAAGGCTGCACGTCTGGGATCCGGCAGGGGGAGGTGGCTGGGATGGGGGAGAGGAGGTGACACCAGCTCAGCCCCAGCTGGAGGCCATCCCAGCCCCGAGGATGGCTCGGGGGGGCTGGCAGTGCCCTTCTCTGGGAGCTGGGTGCCAGCTCCGAGCATTCCCTGCAGCCCCATCCCAAAGGAAAGGGGATGGCTGCACACAGGGGGAGGGCAGGCTCTCCCCGGGGCCAGCTCTGCCCCTCCTCACCCACCACAGAGCGGGAAAAGCAGCTGGGGTGTGCCAGGGATGTGCCAGGCAGGGCAGGGAGCTGCCAGGTGGAGCCTCTGCAGGGAAATCTCTCTCTCTTTCTCTGGGCAACAACAGATAGAACAAGAGGACACAGTCTCAAGCTGCGCCAAGGGAGATACAGGCTAGGCTTAAGGAGGAAGTTTTTCACAGAAAGAGTGGTCAAATACTGGAATCGTCTGCCCAGGGAGGTGGTGGAGCCACCATGATATGTTTAAAAAAAGACTGGATGTGGCACTTGGTGCCGTGATCTAGTTGAGGTGCTAGAACATCTGTTGGACTTGATGATCTTAAAGGTCTCTTCCAACCTAGAGATTCTCTGATTCTGTGATTCTGTGAAATCCAGGCTGGATCCTCCACGGGGGAGCAAGGGCACAGCCAGGAGCTGCATCCTCCTGGGCTGCTTCCCAGTGAGGGGCAGCTCCTAAATCCCCTCAATAAGGGCTGCTGTGTTTCCCTGCCCTTCAGAGCGTCTGCATCCCTAAAAAATCCAGAGGTATTGGACATCTGAGACCTCCTGAGCCCGAGGGGAGCTGGGTTTAATCTCCCTGGGGATCAGCAGCGGGGCTGGGGCTGACAGCAGCATCTTTGTGGGGCTGGAATAAAGCCTGACTTCTTCTGCCATTTATTTGAGGAATATTAATCTTTCATTTTCCTTCTAAATGCTCCTGTTTGCTGAGGACCTATCTGTTACCTAAGTGCTCCGATAAATCTTCGAAGGTAAAATTACATGTTAGATGCTGCCAGAAGGGTACATTTAAGAATACTTCCTAAATTATCAACTGCATTAATCTTAATTACTTGGGTAAAAGTAGAGTCTGGCATTAGGGTGGACTAAATTGAGCGGGTGTTTGTTTGTCTTTATCATATCACATATTTGAGATCATTTAACAGAGCCCAGATAAAAGGGGCAGCCAGGGGCAGAGCAGCTGCCTGGTGGAAATGATGGCTCTGGGTGACAAAGAGCAGCAGGGAGGGGAGCCTGGGGTCCCTGAGATGGCAGAACCTGCCCGGTGCAGGTGGAACCCTGGCAAAAATACCCAAAAAATGCAAATGAACTCCTCAGACACCAGGCTGGGTGAGGAAAGAGTTTTACAGAGCATGGAGGGGCAGGATGGGGAACGGCTTTGAACTGAAAAAGAGGAGGTTTAGATGGGATATTGAGAAGGAATTCTGGGCTGGGAGGGTGGGGAGGGACGGGGATGGAATTCCCAGAGCAGCTGTGGCTGCCCCTGGATCCCTGGCAGTGCCCAAGGCCAGGCTGGACAGGGCTGGGAGCAGCCTGGGATGGTGGAAGACAAGGGCTGGAATGAGATGGGCTTTAAGATCCGTTCCAACCCAAACCATTGCAGGATTCCCTGATGAAGTTGGAGGGTTTGGTGTCCCTCAGGGTGCTGGGGCAGTGCAGGGCTCTGGGAGCAGCTCATCCCTGGTGATCAGCCCCCGTTCTGCTGGGCACAGACAGAACAGGAGGCACCACAGCCTCTGTTCAAGATTTTCCCAACATTTCCTGCTTCTTTGGCTCTGAGATGAGCTCATCCCTCAGTGTTTGAGGGCCCAGAACTGAAATGAAGCAGGGGTTGAAGTGCTCCCTTTCCCTGGGCCTTGCACAGGTATTAAACATCCCTGATGGGAAATGTCCCCATCCCCAGGGCTGCCTGACCTGGGCACATTCCCTACCCAAGAGGGAATTGCTGAAGCCAAAAGGGAGAGATTTCCTC
The DNA here is from genome assembly GCF_036417665.1 of Passer domesticus. Lineage (NCBI taxonomy): Eukaryota > Metazoa > Chordata > Aves > Passeriformes > Passeridae > Passer > Passer domesticus. Next base: position 1,689,110 of record NC_087485.1, read on the forward strand.
TCTCTGCTTCACTTTTATTTTAAATGTGCGGAAAATCTGTCCCTGGAAATCCCTGTGCAGGGGATGCTGAGGGGAGCTGCTGGCAGGAGGGGAGAAATCATTCCGTGCTGCTGGAGATGGGGATGGAGGATGGATCTGGGAGAAGGGGAGCTCAGAGGCCACACCAGGACCAGCCACATCTCCAGGTGACTCCTGGGCATCACCAGGGCATGACCAGTGTCCTGTGATCCCACATTCCCCCACCTGCTATCCCAGGATCAGGTCCTGCTCTGCATTTCCCTCCCAGCCTCCTGTGACCCCCAAAAAAGGGAGAAGAAAAAGGGAGAAGAAGAACAGAGAAGAAGGGAAAAGAAAAAGGAAGAAGAAAAAGGGAGAAGAAGAACAGAGAAGAAGGGAAAAGAAAAAGGGAGAAGAAGAATGGAGAAGAAGAAGGAAGAAGAAAAAGGGAGAAGAAGGGAGAAGAATCCCAGGCAATGACAGCACTCCCAGGCCAGTCTCACATTTCCTTCCTCCTGGCAGAGCCTGGCTCTGCTCCAAGCTCCCCAGGCCTGGTCAAACGGGGACAGGAAACCCGAGAGCCACGAGCACATCCCAGGATTTTCGCCCCAGCCCCATTTAGCTCCCTGTCCTTTTGGCATCCTGCTCCTCAGGGGTGGGGGTGGTTCTGCCTTTGGGCACACACTCACACGGATCACTGACAGAAATTAATTGGCTCCCTGCAATTAATTAAACATCCCAGGCTTCAGCCGGGGTCAGGGGATGAATGGGATCACCAATCCAGAAATTCCTTTGGATGCTGTGAGCCCCTGGAGCGGGAGAGGGGCAGAGGGAGCCACTTCCCTGCAGGTCTCATCCTGGTCCTGGCTGCTCCCAGGGACACGGCCCCTGGGGGATCAGCAGAGCCAGGGCAGGGAAATCCTGGTGCTCCCTCCCAGACTGCTCTGGCTGAAGGGACCCAGAGCCCAGAGATGTGGACACAGCTGGGATTGGGCTGATGGAGAGGCAGGATCTCACCTGGGGCTTGGACAGACCACGGGAAGCACAAAATCCATACGTGTCACAAGGACCATGGGAAGCACAAGGACCAAAGATGGCACAAGGACCACGGGAAGCAGAAGGACCATGAGAAGAACAAGAACAATGAGAAGAACATGATCCATAGGTGGCACAAGGACCACAGGAAGCACAAGATCCATAAGTGTCACAAGGACCATGGGAAGCACAAGGACCAAAGATGGCACAAGGACCACGGGAAGCAGAAGGACCATGGGAAGAACAAGAACAATGAGAAGAACATGATCCATAGGTGGCACAAGGACCACAGGAAGCACAAGATCCATAAGTGTCACAAGGACCATGGGAAGAACAAGGACCAGGGATGGCACAAGGACCAGGAATGGCACAAGGACCATGGGAAACATAAGATCCAAGGACCACACATGGCACAAGGACCACAGGAAGCAGAAGGACTTCCCATGGTCCATCCCATGGGAAGAACAAGATCCATAGGTGGCACAAGGACCATGAATGGCACAAGAACCACGGGAAACAAGATCCAAGGACCATGGATGGCACAAGGACCATGGGAAGCACAAGAACAAGGGGAAGAATACAATCCGTAGGTGGCACAAGAACTGTGGATGGTACAAGACCATGGAAAACACAAGGATCATGGGAAGCACAAGATCCAAGGACAATAGATGGCACAAGGATCACAGGAAGAACAAGACCCATACATGTCACAAGGAGCATGGAAAGAACAAGGACCAGGAATGGCAAAAGGACCACGGGAAGCACAAGGACCATCACAGCACAGACCAGCAGCCCCAGCTGGTTTGGATGACCCTGTCACCCCAGAATCCCGGGATGAGCACAGCCAGAGCCCACCCCTGCACACTCAGATCCCTCCCATCCATCCCAACGCTGTTCCACAAAGTCGGGATGCTCCTGTCCAGCCTGAACCAGTTCCCACAGGATCTGATAGGAGGAGACTGCTGCCAGATTTGGGGGCTTTTAAGCTGTCAACTTTCCTATAATTATTAGCAATGTTTTCAATCAGTTCTCCTCTGAAATTTGCTTCGGAAAGACAAGATTAATGAGCATTTCCTTTGGGGATTCATTGCACTGTTAATTATTCTCTGCCCGAAATTTGGTGCAGAATATTATCAGCTTTTCTTTTTTCCTTTTTTTTTCTTTTCAATTAAAAGTGATTATAATTTGCTCTCTTATAAAAGAAAAGTGGATTTCAAATAAAAATATAATATCCCCCCTTTCCTGATTAAGTATAATAGCCAAGTGATGGAGATAAAAGTAGCCGGTGGCTGTGGCAGGCCACGTTGTGCAGACATGAACTTGGGCCCCCCGGCAGCACTTCATCCCTGCTGGGGTCCAGTTTTTTGGGATAACGGGATTCAGAGAGGCCAACTTGTAATTTATGGAGTTTTCCTGCAGAGGGAAGCAAAGGTGTCTGAAAGGAGCCGCCCGCGCGGTGCCAACTTTGGGCGAGGGGCTCAGGGAGGAGGATGAGGAGGATGGGGATGGGGAGAGCCGGGGATGCCGCTGCTCCTCCCAAAAACCGCCCGGCTGCAGGTTCAGAGGCCGGGAGATGCTCTGGGGATATCAATCACGCTGGGAAGGGCTGGAAAAAGCCACGGCTGCTCTTTCACAGAACAAACGCCTTCTGCAGCGCCAGCCCCGGAGAAGGAAGGGGCTCTGTCCCCTCGCAGGCTGTTTGTCCTCCCCAGCAGACATTCCTCGGGTGTCTCCCGAATGCGAAACATCCCGAAAATGCTGCAGGACAAACCCCTGCTTGGTGGGGGCCGGATCCGATTTCACCGGAGCACGGGCTGGGGGGAGCAGCTCCAGGCTCGGCTTTACTGGGAAACACCCCCGGCCCAGTGCCCTGCTGGGCTGGCTTTAGACCCCGGCTTTAACCCCAAACTGGCTCTAAGCCCAGCTTTAACCCCGGCCTGTCCCTGCAGAGCCCCACTGCTCCCCTTGGCTCTGGGAAAGGAAGCAAAGGAGAAGTTGAGCGGAACCCAGATTTGGAAGATGGGAATGGGCAGATTTGGGGCATTCCTGGGGGGACGTGGCTGGGGTGGCCCCTGGGTGCTGCCTGTGTCCCTCTGGGGGTGACAGGGTGCTCCTGCTCCAGCTGCCACCTCTCCTGAGCCCAATCCCAGTGCTGGCCCCACACCAAAAGGGATGCAGTGGATCACATCCCACGGAGCAGGGGGGGCAGCTTTGGCATTCTGGGCTTTCCCTTCCTTCAGCCGTGGGGCTGGGGTGTCCCCGTGGGTGCCACATCCCAGGGGCAGCTGCAGCGATGGAGGAGGGAGAGGAGCTGTCAGGATTTTGATGGAGAATGACCTGGTTTGGCTTCCTCCATCTGGAGCTGCTGCCTGAAGCCAAGTTTGCCATCACCTTGCACGGTGTTTCCCTGGAATCCACAGCTCTTGTAAGGCAGCAGGGATGTGCCACGCAGGGAAAAGTTTAGGAAAAGGGATGGATAATCAAACCAGGGCACTCCCAGATCTGAGCTACAAACCAAACCACTGCCAGGGCAGAGCCACAGGGGGGAAAACTGAAATTTGGGAAGCAGAATCCTAAAAACCTGTCCTGCAGCAGCCCCGCTGGCCGGCGCTGAGCGATGCTCTCTGTTCTCCACGGGAGCAGCAGCGCCCGGGGCCAAGAAAAACGCCCGGAGCTATAAAAAGTCTGGGGAACAGAGACACATTCATGGACAACTTCAAGGACGCCGCTGCAGCCGGGCGGGATCCAGGGAGCAGCCCCAGCCTCGGGCAGTGCCAGCCTTGCCCTGGGCGCTGCCAGCCTCATCCAGCTGTGCCAGAGCTGTGGAAAAGCGGGATGGGCTCGCACAGCCCGCTGGGTTTGGGGTGGGCAGCAGCTGTGCTCAATCCTGGTGTGTTTCCCATCAGTTTTCCGTTGGTGTTCCATCAGTTTCCCATCCGTGTTCCATTGGTTTCCTATTGGTTTCCATCTGTGTGCCATCAGTTTCCCAGTTTCCCATCAGTTTCCAATCAGTGTTCCATGAGTTTCCCATCGGTTTTCCCATCCTGTTTCATTGGTGTGCCATCAGTTTCCCATCAGTGTTCCATTGCTGTTTCATCCATTTCCATTGGTTTTCCCATCGGTGTTCCATTTGTGCTCCATCAGTTTTCCCATCAGTTTCCCACCGGTGTTCCATCATTTCCATTGCTTTCCCATTGGTTTTCCCATCTGTTTCCCACTGGTGTTCCATCGGTTTCCCATCAGTTTCCCATCAGTGTTCCATTGGCTTCCATCAATTTCCCATCAGCTTCCATCAGTTTCCCATTGGTTTTCCCATCAGTTTCCCACTGGTGTTCCATCAGTTTCCACTGGTTTCCATCAGTTTCCATCAGTTTCCCATCAGTTTCCCATCAGTTTCCACTGGTTTCCATCAGTTTCCCATCGGTTTCCATTGGTTTCCCATTGGTGTTCCATCCGTTTCCCATCCATTTCCCATCAGTTTCCATCCATTTCCCATCCATTTCCCATCAGTTTCCATCCGTTTCCCATCAGTTTCCACTGGTTTCCATCAGTTTCCATCGGTGTTCCATCCGTTCCCATCCATTTCCATCAGTTTCCACCAGTTTTCCCATCCCCTCTCCAGCCCCTCAGCCGGGTCAGGTTTGCTCGCAGGTGCCGAGCACGAGCCCGGCACATGCCTGGAACTTCAAAGGGCCAGGAATGAAAACCATCCCGCCCAGGGATTTCCAGCCCTTCCTGCTGCTCCAGCTGCTGGGTGGCAGATGTGGGACATGGCCGCATCCCTGTGCTGCGCCACGGCACGAGCCATCCCGAGCTGGAGAAACCCCTCTGCGCTGCTTCTCCTGCTGCTTTTCCTGCTTTTCTGCTTCCCCAGGCCCCATCCCGGCACGAATAATGCCAATATTCATGGCCCAGACAAATCCAGGCTCTGTTTGCTCCCAGGAATGTTTTCTCCAGAGACACTCCGAGCGACAAAATCCCCTTCCTCACGCTGCTGGATTTTTCTTTCATCAGGCAAAAATAAAAATGAGCCGAGGGTTGAAGAATGGCATCCTGTCAATATTTTCCTTTTGCTGGTGCTGAATGAGCTGGAGAAGCTCTTGGAGTCCAAGCTAACTGTGCTGATCCAGGTACAACATCCCTCTGCAGGGATGCAAAGCAAGGATTGGGAATTTCCCTCCTGCTTTGGGATATGGGTTTCAGGCAGAACAGGGAGATTTTAAAGCTTGTCTCAGAGGTCTGAGGAAAGGATCCTGCTGCTCTTCCCACAGCTCCCAGAGCTGAATCCCAGCACTGAGGGATGCAGAGTGGGAGAAGGTGCTGGGAAGCACAGAAATGATGGAATCTGGGAATTTCCCCCAGCCTGGGGTGGGCAGCACCACCAGGGAGTGGGATCCATGTGACTCATCCCTGTCCTCATCTTCAGCCACTGAAGGAGGAATGAAACAACCCAGCCCTCTGGGAGTCTGGAGAAAAAGGGATATTTTTATATTTTGGCTGGAAAATGGAATTCTTCCCAACAGTGACAATTAAAAACAATAAATATTAAAAAAAAAAAAGGTGAAAACAACTCCTTAATGGTTTCTCTCTAGCCCCATAAGGCAGGGAAGAGAGGGAAGGGAGTCAGGACAGCACTCCCTGTCTGAAGGGCCACACTCATCCCAGGAACATTTTTCCTGCCCACAGAAAGAATCCCAGACAATACCTAATCCCATGGACACCGGAAAGGATTCCTTTCCCTCAGCCCTTCAGCAATGCCACCAAACCCCACATATTTTCCCAATGAATTCACAGACCAAGAGCATTTTGTCCTTCACCTGGAGATTTAAAGCTCTGGAGATTTAAAGTCTCTAAAAGAGATTTTTTTTTTTTTTTTTTGGGAAAAGTCATGTGGGATCTTCATCCCGGAGTGGGGATGAGGAATAACTTTGTACATCTCTCATCTGTGCTGCTCCTTTTCCTCCCTTTTCCAGCCAAACGTTGCAAGTAATAATTTTCCCACATGGAGCAGGAGCTGCTGTGAGGTGGCTGCTTCTTCCATTAAAACCCAGGCTGCTGCTGGATTTTGGGGAAGGGGGTGTTGGAGAAGGGCCTCCCCATGGGGTATCGCTTTTCCCCGCTGCTTCCTGCCCAGGTGATCCCACACAAACCTGCCTGTGTGATGGAAAACATTCGGGATCTGGGCCACGTCTCCAGCCCGAAACACAGCCTGGATTCAGCCTCCTTCCCCTGCTCCCAAGACATCCTTCTTTTGCCACAGAAAGTGGCCTTCATCCCGGGATTCCTCAAAGCCACGGGGTGAAAAACCAGGGAAAACGTTCAGTCTGGGTGTGGGTGCCTGCCTGCCACGGCTGTGCCCACTCCCCATCTCCTCTGGGCACAAAAGTGTCCCTGGAGCAGCCAGAGCTGCTTGGGGATGCTGCGGGATGATCCCAAATAAACCAACCCTACAAGCCAGAGGGAAATGGATTCACCAGCGTGGGTTGCCCCCAAAAACAGCTGAGCTGGGGACAGGGACAGACAGCAGGACAACTCCCTCCTGGCCCGGTGTCTGCTCCCAGCCCGTCCAGCATCCTGACACCCAGCCCGGCTTCCCAGGCACCCTTTAATCTTCCTGGCCGCTGCTTCCAAACTGAGACTCGCAAGGATTGACCAGGACAGGACCTCCCCGGCTTGTTTTTTTTTTTAAAGCTGCTTTGCAAAAAAACCCCAAAAAACAACCATTAAAAAGAGGAAAAAGAGGAAAAAAGAAGCAGAAGAGGAACAAACGCTGCCCCGGGAGCCCGGCGGGGGCTGCAGGGGCTGCGAGGGCTCTGCCCAGCGGAGCCTGGGCTTGCTTTTCCCTTTCATCCCATGCCAGGCTTCAGCCCAGGATTTAGACGGTCAAATCCAAGAATCCCTGGAAGGCAGGGCTTGGCGCGGCGGGGCCGCAGCTGCTGCCTTTCCCTGCTGCTGTAATTACGGCCCCAAACTTAGAAAGCAGCGGAAGAGCCGCGTGTAGCGCTGCAATTAAGAAGCTCTTTAATTGCGGGGCTTTGTTTTCCTCTGCCTGGCTCCGGCTCTGCTGAGCACCGGGAGCCGCGGCGAAATCCCGGGAATTGCAGCTCCACGGAATCCTCGGAGCTCGGGGGACAGCAGGTTTGTCCCCAAAGGTGACCCCTGGGTCAAGGGCAGAGCATCCAGAGCATCCAGCTGGGGAAGGAGCCGCCAAAATCCATCTCTGCTCCATGCAAGGAGGTTGTTTTGAGGGACAAACATTCCCCTCTCCATGGGAGTCCCCTTCTCCTGCTGGAGAGGCCTCTGGAGCAGCCAGGAATGGTTGTCCCTGTCAGCCCCGAGATTTCCATGGATCTGTGCGTGTGGGAATCTGCAGCAGGCGTGCAGAGCTGCTGATTTATATCCCCACGGATGATCCCATAAATCCACTGCTTCCCAAGGCCAGGCGGGAATGGGAACAGCTCTGCTTCATCCCCTCACTGCCTGACTCATCCTCAGGGCATTGGGCATCCTGTGGCAAAGGGTGGATGGCACAGCCAGCAGGCTGGTGTCACAGCAGGGTCGTCAGAACGGTGCCACCCCCAAATCCAGCTCTGGAGAAAATGGGGATCCACGGGCAGAATCCCAGTTGTTCCCAGTGTGACACAGGCAGGTGCACGCTGGCTTGGGCAGAGCCTCCTGCCACATCCTTGGGTTTGAGGTGGAGCAAAGCTTCCCCAGATTCCCAGCAGCTCTGCAGGAAGCTTCCATGGATTTATCCACCAGCAGAAGGGAGGAGCAGACCTGGAGCACATTCCTGTGTTGGGAGCTGGTGACAAACACAGGGAGAACGTGGTGGGATCTCCAGCAGGATGGCTCCAGGATGGCAGCAGTGCCAAGAGCAGGGATGAGATCCTGAAATGTGTGGTTTAAAACGCAGGAACAGATTTGGGGAGAGAAATGCGAGAAGCTTCGTGTTCCCACCAGGACCTGTGTGTCCTCTGAGCCTCTCCCTTTAAAATGCATGGATCCAGTGACTCAAATCTCCCATTCCACCACTTCAATCCCAGAATCCTATATCTGGGAGCTGGCAACGAGGCTGGGCATCCTCCAGTGGCCAAAGCTGAGCTTCCCAGTGCTCCCAGTGCTGGGAGCCTCAGCCCCTCACCCCAGAGCCCCAGCCGTGCCGGAGGGGCCGTGCAGGAAGGGGCTCCTCGTGTTTTCACAGCTGACACCGGGGCTGGAGAGGATTCCCGGAGCTCGGAGGAGGAGGAAGCACAGCACAGGAACCCCCAAGGCTGCTGCACCTGGGCTGGGGCTGGCCCTGCTCCCGGGGGCACAGGGAGGGCACAGGAGGTTTCCCGGGATCAGCTGCTCGAGTCCTGCAGAGCTCTCCAGGAGCTCCTGCAGGATCACTGGGTGGGAGAGGAGCAGCCAGAGCCTGGCATTGTCCCTGTGGTGTCCACCATTGTCCCCTTGTCCTGGGATATGCCACACGCTCCTGTCAGGGAGGCTCCTTGGAGGTGGGGATGGAGGGAAGGTGGGAGAGGCACGGAGGGAGGGATGTGCCAGCAGAGCCAGGGTGTGCAGCCACCCCAGGTCCTGGTGGCAGCAAGGACAATATTTGGGGAAAATCCTGGCTGCAGAAACAGCTCTTCCTTCAGTGATCTGCCCTCAACAAAGCCCCAAAAGGAAACCCACGTATATATATAAAAATAAATATAATGGAATCACAGGAGGGAAGGGACCTTAAAGTTCATCTCATTCCACAGGCAGGGACACCTTCCATTGTCCCAGGCTGCTCCAAGCCCTGTTCAGCTCAGCCTGGAACACTTCCAGGGATGCTGAGACTTAACTCTACCATATATTTTAAGAAAAAAAAAATATAAAAAATAAAAATAAAAAAAAAATATATATATATAAATCTCCCATAATATGTATGAACTGGATATAATTAATAAGAAAATGACAATGGCTACAATGATACCAACAGGATTCCCTCATATATGTAAACCTCCCACAATCTGTAAAAACTGGATATAATTAATAAGAAAATGACAATGGCTATAATGATACAAATGGGATTCCCTCATTTATATTGGTAAACCTCCTATAATATGAAATAACTGGATATAATTAATAAGAAAGTGACAATGGCTACAATGATACAAACAGGACTCCCTCATATATGTAAACCTCCCATAATATATAATACCTAAATATAATTAATAAGAAAATGGCAATGGCTGCAATGCTACCAGCAGGATTCCCTCGTTCCACCCCACTGCCAGCTCCTTCCTGGAAAGCCAGGGCTCTCCCGGCACACCCCTGTCCCCAGCAGCCACTGTCCCAGCGCCAGTGCCACTGTCCCCCTGCACAAACAGAGGCAAGAAAGAGCCCCTTTGTTCCTGCTGCTCTATTGACACAGCTGGGAGCTGCAGCTTCCTGCTCCGAGCTCCCCAAGCTGGGGAAGGGGCAGAGCCCCCCGGCCGCCCCGCTGGGCACGGCCACACAGCCCTGCTGCACCCCCTGGGCCCGGGCACAACGGGGATGGCACCCAGCCGCTCCTGGGGGGTGCCCTGGGAGCTGGAACGAGGGGGGTGTGCACCCAAAGGAGCTGCCAGCTGCTCCTGCTGTGCCACATCCAGGGATCCCAGGGCAGGGATGGCCCTGCAGTCCCTGGGGGTGGCACTGGGGCCGTGCCACGCTCAGGTCCCTGATGCACAGGGGCTGCCACTTTCTCCTGTCCCACGGGATCTTCCCAGCTCCTCTGGAAGCACACGGATCCAGCTGGATCCCACAGGTTTCTCCCTGCCTGGAACATGAAGGCGCCAACCCCTCCTCTTCCCTCCATTCCTGCTGCCTTCCACGGACACCCAACGACCCCATTTCATTCCTGCTTTCCCCAAGCCCTCCAATCCACGCCATGGGAGGAGACTCATTAATAAATCCCAGGAATTTGCTATTTTCCCCCATAAATACACCCTGAGGAGTTGCTGTGTCTGCATCCCCAGCCAATATTTAAGAGCATGAAGCATCCTAAGCATCACTTCCGAGCATCCAGGATTTTCCAGGGCCCAAATCCATCCACCTGGTGATCCATGGGGTTGCTCCTCTTTGCCTCCAGCCTCTGAGCATTCCTTTACCTCCAACCTCTCCCAACTGACAGGCAAAGCAAAGCAATAAAGTGCCTTTTTTTATAGAGCTGTAAATTTAATTTCCTTTAAAACCATTTGCTTCCACTTAGAACTCCATGGAAATCCTGCCCTCCTGGCAAAGCTGCAGCATCCCAGCCCTGCCACCAATGTATGGAGCTTTTTTGGATGAGCTTAAAAGTTCATGGAAGGGAAGATGGGGGAAGAGAGGTGAATTCTTAGGGCATTAAGGGCCTATTTTCCATCCTCCTCATGAGCCTTCCTGGAGGGAAGAGCTGGAGCTGCTTTATGGGGCACAATTAAACCCAGCTCTGTCTGCAGGGCAAAAGTTCAGCCCCAGACAGAGCTGAGGGTGCTGGCAGTGAGGGAAAAGTTGGGATTTTCTGGGCTGAAAAACCACCTGGAGCTTTAAATCTGGGACTGGGATCCAGAGGAAGCGGTGTGGGCTCATGGACATGTCCAGGATCCTTCATCCTGGATGAGGATTCCCAAGGCACAGAGCTCCTCCTGAGGCTGGAGCATCCTGGAGCACCCCTGGAGCATCTCCTCTGTGTCCCCTGGGATTCCTCAGGAGCTCTGCACGGGCAGAATTCCCTGGCACAGCAAATCCCAAAGGCTGCAGAGGCCACTCCTGATTGTCCAGCTTGCTCCATGCCACTCCCAGGTGGCTTCCAGGGCGTGGATCCGTGGGAGAAGGGAGCACCTGGCTCAGGTGGGAACGGCTTCCCAGGGATGCTGGAGATGGCTCCAAGCTGTCCCTGCTGGGACATCCTGGGGACATCCTGGCCTTGAAGCTCTTTGGGGCAGCTCTGATGGGAAGATGCTCCAGGAGTCAGGGATTTTGGGAAAGTTCCCAGGCAGGCAGGGGGATGCTGTGGGGCAGCTACAACAGCATCCTGTTTTTTTTATGGAATACTGAACAAAAAGGCTCCAAACAGACCCATGGGGGGCTCTTCTGTCCCTGCCACTGCCTGCCCCACATTCCACGGTGTGGGACTCATTTGGGAACTGACCCAAACCCATCCACATTCCCACGTCTCCAGCCCAGGATCCCAGGGATGATTAGTCAGGGATGATCCCATCACAGAGTCATTTCTGCAGCTTCCAGCTGGATCCACACAGCTCCAAATGAAGAAGGTGCCTTTTTTGGGGTGAATTTTAGGGCAGGCAGCCACGGCCCCAAAGCACAAAGCAGTTTCACAATGACCCAGACAGGCCCAGCCCTGAAAACCTCATCCCAAAGGCGGGAGCTCCTCCGGAATCAGGATGTGACCATTTCCAGCGCCCCAGGACACAGTGGCAAGGCCAGATGTTCCCAAGAGCAGCAGGACCCAAATCCCACCCAGCCACATCTGGGCTCCTCCAGGCACTAAATCCTCTGCTTTCCTCCCAAAATGGGGTGTGAGCAGCGCCCTGGGCACCCCTTGGTGGCCACAATCCCTGGGTACGGGGTTGGGGTGATCCAGCCCTGGTGCCAAAGGTTCCCTGAGGTTCTGGGCCCACTTCCAAGAGCTGCAGCTTCCTCCACGAGAACATGGGAGTGGGGATCAAAGGGGGAGCCCAGCAAGGGCAGGGAAATAAAATTGCTTCCTCCAGAGCATTCCTGGCTGCTGGAATCAGCTGCTGCTTCAGGAAAACTCAGCCACTGTGCTAGCAGCAGGGGGATGCTCAGTTGGGTACCCTGGTGGATTTGGGTGGGGTGGGATTTCATCCGCAACATCCAGATCCTATTGGGATTTCATCCCCAACATCCAGATCCTATTGGGATTTCATCCTTTAGCATCCAGATCCTATTGGGATTTCATCCTTTAATATCCAGATCCTAGTGGGATTTCATCCCCAATATCCAGCTCCTATTGGTATTTCATCCTTTAACATCCAGATCCTAGTGGGATTTCATCCCCAATATCCAGTTCCTATTGGGATTTCATCTGTCACATCCAGCTCCCCTTGGCTTGTGCATTCCCACATTCCCACACCCAGCACTCCCTGGGATGTGCATCCAGCCATTCCTGCCCCTTCCCAGGAATTCCAGCACCCAGGATGGGCTCGGCAGCAGCAGCAGCACTTTGCTGGGAAAATGTGGGAATCCTCGCTGTCCATCTCCCTCTGGAGTGCGGCCAGGGGAAATCCCGCTGTGCCGGGAGCAGGCGGGGCTGGAACCGCGGCTCTTTGTGCCTCGGGCACCGGGGCAGCCCGGGAGCAGCTCCTGGGGATGGCAGGGAAATGGGAAACACGGCAGGGAGGGACAGTCATCCTCCTTCCCAAGGAGCAATGCCACGGAGGTGGGAATTGCCTGCCCCATGCCGGGTCACAGGGATGCACAGGCAGGTTTAGGGATGCTCCAGCTCCAGGGATCCATCCCTGGCTCTGAGCGAGGTCAGGAAGGGGGTGCTCCAGGCCAGGGATTTGTGTTTATCCCTGATAATCACCGTGGGAATTGGGATCCCAGTGGAAATCATGCTCTGGGTTTATCATCTGATCCATCACTAACGGGTGAGGGAGGAATAGACTCTGGCAACGCTCAGGAAAACATTCAGAGAAGCCAAATTCCCTGGTTTAGAGGAAAAAATACCCAAAAGCCCAGCTGGCCCAGCCACCGGTCTGAGGACACTTGGCCAAGGTTGGGCTGAAGGGCCAGGAAAGCAAAAAGGATCCCAGAAAAGATGGAGAAGGGATGGGAGAACACGTGGATCTGAACCAGGCTGCCTCAGTTTCCCCTCCAACCTTCTCCCTGCCATGGCTACTCCAGTTAGAACTTCCCAGCTGATCCACCCCTGCCTCCCAAGCGGGAGGGACGGGCAGCTCCCCTTAATTAAAAAGCAGCAGATTCAACCCAAAAAGAGGCTGGGCTCTGAAGGGGACATTGGTCCTTGTCATGGTCCTTTTGATGCTTTTTCCAGGAGCCTCTGGAGAAGATCTCCCTGCAGGAGAAGCTGCTTTTGGCTGGGAACACACACGGGACACGGGGCTGGAAAAGACCAGGAGAAGGGAAGGAGCGGGTGCCAGGCCCGTGCCAGCCTGGAATGCAGGTGGGAACGCAGGGAGGGCTGGCATGGGAGCAGCTGGAGGAGGCCAGAGCAAACACCTGCCCCTGGCCCTGCCAGCCCCGTGCCGCATTCCCGACCCCGCTTCCTGCCCCAGCGGCGACAGCTGACCAGGAACCAACCCTTAATCCCAAAGAAAACAGATTCAAACCCAAAGGAAAACACAGGGGACAGCGCCAGGCCCTGCTGGATCCCATCCCTACGGAGCAGGATCCCGGAGAAGGGGGCGAGCAGAGTCCATCCCACACTGGGTTTGTCCATCCCGGTGTCTCAGTGCATCCCACAGGGAATGGTGAGGGAGCAGCCCCAGGCAGGACCCTGCTCGTGGGGGTGCTCATCACTAACTGCATCCAAAACTCTGGGCTGGAAATTCCCTTTGCAGCTGGAGCTGGGATAAAAACTGGATGGCTTTCCTGGATGTGAACGACCTGTCCTCTTCTGGGATACTTCAGGTTCTGGCTCTGAGCCTCTTCCACAGGGTTTGATCCATGGATTCTCTGTTCCAAAGCCTGAGGCAGCAGATCCTGGTGCCCTTGGGAGATGCTCCAAAGGGAAGCCCATCGCTGGTGGCTGCAAGCCTATGTCACAGCCGAGATGGCCACGACACACGGAGTGTCACCACACGTTCCAGAAGGCTTTAAGCACTCACCCAAACAGAGGAGCAGCACAGCAGAAAGCTCCTGGCATCTGCTCCTGCTGTCCTGCAGCCCAGCCTTTCATCCCCTCACGTTCATGCCCTGTGTGCCCTCTGCTCCTGGGCACCCCTGGGCACTCCTGGCTCGCTGCTGCCAGTGCTGCTCACAGCTGTGCCCTGGGATGGGGCTGGGCCAGCCCCACTCACAATCACCCAAATCTGTGCCTACAGTCCTGGGAACCCACACCAGGCAATCCTCACACCACCCAAACCATCTCCCAGCCATCCTGCTGTCCCTGTTTCCCACAATCCTGGCCCTGGATCTCCACACCTGGGCTTGGATGCTGCTTGGATGTGGAGAGGGGGGACACAGATCCCTGGTGCCACAGGGAATTCTGCTCCAGGCCTTGTGAACCCTTGGCTGAGCTGACCACACACAGCCCCCAGCAGTGACTGTTGCAGGAATTCCCACATTCCAGCAGCTGGGATTCAGAGGGAAACCCCAAACAACCCCGTGGGGTCTCGTGGCCAGGCTGCTCCCTCTCCACAGGCACCAATCCCTGCTGTGTTTGGGATAACAGGCTCAGGCTCCCCAGGAAGCCACATCCACACGAGCGGGTGTTGAGTGACAAGGAACAGCACTGGCCATTCCCTCCAGGACTCATCCAGTCCCCTTTCCATCTGCCCTTCTTCAGGAGAGACAGGAAACCTTTCCCGTGCCTGAGTGGGAATTTAAACTGGGTGCCCAAAGCAATTCCTGTCGTGATTATCCCACATTTGCCAATTTGGGATGTGGACCACACGCCTTGGATGTGGACAGCACAACCCCCAGCTCCCCCTCCCAGGCACGGGGATCATGGATACCTCCTGACCCTCTCCATAATCCCAAAATCCCTGAGCTTCCCCTTCCATGCATGGGGATACCCCCGACCTTCTGCTCATCCCCAAAAGCCCTGAGCTTCTCTACTATGCACAGGGATCATGGATACCCCCTGAACCTTTCCATAATCCCAAAATCCCTGAGCTTCCCCTTCCATATGCAGGGATACCCCCTGACCTTCTGCTCATCCCCAAAATCCCTGAGTTTCTCCTCCAGGCATGGGAATCATGGATTCGCCCTGGCCTTCTGCACATTCCCAAATCCCTGAGCTTCCCCTTCCATGCACGGGGGTAACCCCTGACCTTCTGCTCATCCCCAAAATCCCTCAGCTTCCCCTGTCATGCACAAGGATCATGGATACCCCCTGATCTTCTTCTGCTCATCCCCAAGATCCCTCAGCTTCTCTTCCATGCACAAGGATCATAGATACCCTTGACCTTCTGCTCATCCCTAAAATCCCTGAGCTCCTCCTCCCATGCATGGGGATCATGGATACCCCCTGAACCTTTCCATAATCCCAAAATCCCTGAGCTTCTCCTCCATGCACAGGGATACTCCCTGACCTTCTGCTCATCCCCAAAATCCCTGAGTGTCCCCTTTTATGCACGGGGATCACGGATACCCCCTGAACCTTTCCATAATCCCAAAATCCCTGGGTTTCCCCTTTTATGCACGGGGATCACGGATACCCCCTGACCTTCCGCTCCTCCCCAGACCCCTCTGTGTCCCCAGGTGTCCCCGGTGACTGTCGGTGACACCAGCCCAGCCCACCGGCGCTCCTCCAGCCGGCAGGTGAATTCCCAGCTGCAGGAATGGCCTCTCCCGAGCTCCCCGCTGCCCATCCCCTCCCTCCCCGCGGAGCCACCGCCGGCTGCGGCGCTGCCCGGCCGCGTTCCCAGCTCCGCGCGGCTCCGAAGGGGTTAAGGGAGCCGAGCCGCTCGGATTCCTCCACCTACCCCTCCACAGTCCCGCACAACCAGACTTGGCACTTGGAGAGAGCTCCACAAATCCAGAGGCTCAAACAGGCTGCTGCCTTCCGTTGGTCGGGAGAAGGCAATTCCCAGCTAATTGAGGAACCAGAGCCTTCCCCAGCCCCTTCCAGGCCGATTATTTATTTAGGGGCTTTTTTTCCCCCTCCTTCCTCTTCTTTTTCCTCCTTTCTTAATTTTCGTTTTTATTTTTTTTCACCCTTCCTAGGGCAAACATCAGGAAAAGAAAGTGTGAATTAATTTGGGGAACGGCTGCGATTTATGATGCTCCCCAGCTGGTGAGGGCTGTTAACCCCTGGGTACCCGGGGTGCTGCATCCTCCCAGCTCCCTGTAAATCCCATTTCCCTGCTGCCCAGGCAGGGATTTGGGAGCAACATCAGGAAGCCAAATGGAAACAGTAGCAGATACCTTTTCCCTTCCCTAAATCTCCTTTATTTTCTTCCCTAAATCTCTTTTATTTCCTTCCCTAAATCTTTCCCGCCCCCCACAAATCTCAGTTGATGCCCTACACATCATTTCCCCCCCTTTTTTTTCACCTCTGCCTCGCAGTCACTGAAGGCTCCCCGAGTCATTTTTAACTCCCTCTGCCTCCTGCACACAACTCAGAGGAAATCTGGGAAACCGAATTCTCGGCTCTCCAAAACAGCAAATGGAAAGTCACTTAAAGGGACACTTCTGCCTTAAAGCGGCAGCGGCGCTTTTCTCCAGCGGCGGAAAAATGGGGTTAAAACCCCCTGAAATCCCCCCTCAAGGAAAAATCCCTCCCCGACAACACCCAGCACCTCCGAGCTCAGCCCTCCCGGGCCACCACAGGTGACAAGGCGCTCGCCACCCCCTCCCCTGTCCCCGGTGTCCCCGCAGCGCTCCCGGGGGATGTGCATCCCGGGAATGGGGTGGCAAATAAAAAGGAGATTTCAGCCCCCCGCCTGTCCCCCCTGCCACGCACACGGAATTCCCGGGGCTGGGGGGGCCGCAATTCCAGGCAGGCACCGGCAGAAGGGTTAAGGGGGGAAGGAGGGGAAGGAAGGACCGACAGCAGGACCGACATCAAAGCAACTTCTCTGCTCCGCAGATGAGCGGATCCATCCTCACTTCATATTTTTTGCAGCTGAAGTCGAGGGAGGGGGGAAAGGGGGGGTTGGATTAACTCCTGCTCTGCCAGGGGTGGCTCCGCCGGGGCACGGGTGACACTTTCCCGGCAGGGGTGGCACGGTGGCGGGCGGTGACAGCGGCCAAGAGCAGCCGGGGGGGGCCGGGAGCAGCAGCAGCCCCGAGCGGGGGCCCGGGGGCAGCTTCGGCCCCGGGAGGGAGGAATGGGAATGGCAACGATTTTCCTCCGCAAGTTCTGGGATGACACAAATATCCCAAATAGTTCGAGCAAAGAGCATCATTTTTTAACTGTGACAAACCTCGTTGAGTCATTGAATGAGGCAGAGAGGGGGGAAAGCGGGGGGGAAAAGTTGTGTCTGCAGAGGGAAATGCAGGAGATTCCAGCCGGGAATGCCGAGGGGAAGAAACCCTGGGAAAGGGCTGGAGTGAACCCCCAGCAGCGACGTGTGGCAAAGAGCACATTCCCCTTCCCCCCCAGGCTTCCCCCGAGGTAAAAAAATCCCACTTTTATGACATCAGGCAGCAAAGCGGCGCTGGAAAAGGGAATTCACTCACCTCATCATCAGGCGGCCGGAGGGGAAGGCTGCATTCTGCTGGAAAGGGGCTGGAAAAGGCGAAAGTCGGGAATCAGGAGCTGCCGGCTGGCCCTGAGCGGTGGCTCCGTGCTGCGGGGATGAAAAGAGCAGAAAGTCTTCATCACTGACCACAGGCACGGAGCTGCTCACGCCCCTCGCGCGGCACCAGCCAGTAGCGCACAGAAGTTGGGATACGGGAGAAGGAGAGGAGCGCAGGAGACCGGGAATGCTCCGGCACCGGCCGGGGGGGAAAGGGGCACGGGGGAGAGGGAGAGGAAAACGGGGGGGAAAGGGAAAGGGGGAAAGGGAAGGGAGGGAAAAAATGGGGAGAAAGGGGAAAAGAGGAAAAGGAAAGGGAGAGAAAAAATGGGGAGAAAAGGGAAAAGGGGAAAGGGAAAAGGGAAAATGGGGAGAAAAGGGAAAGGGGGAAAGGAGGGGAGAGAAAAACGGGGAGAAAAGGGAAAAGGGGAAAAGGAAAGGGAGAGAGAAAATGGGGAGGAAAGGGAAGGGGAAAAGGGAAGGGAGGGAAAAATGGGGAGAAAAGGGAAAGAGGGAAAGGGAAGGGAGAGAAAAACATGGGGAGAAAAGGGAAAGTGGGAAAGGGAAAGGGAAAGGGAAAGGGAAAGGGAAAGGGAAAGGGAAAGGAAAAGGGAAAGGGAAAGGGAAAGGGAAAGGGAAAGAAAAAAATGGGGAGAAAAGAGAATGGGGAAAAGGAAAGAGGAAGGGAGAAAAAATGGGGAGAAAAGGGAAAGAGGTGGAGGGAAAAGGAAAGAAAATAGGGAGAAAAGGGAAGGGGGGAAAGGAAACAGGAAGGGAGAGAAAAAATGGGGAGAAAAGGGAAAGGGTAAGGGAAAGAAGAATCGGGTAGAAAAGGGAAAGGGGAAAGGGGTAGAATAAGGAGGGGGAAGGGAAAGAACTGGATAAAAAAGGGAAAGAAGAAAAGGGAAAGAAAAAATGGGTAGAAAAGGGAAAGGGGGAAAGGAAAGGGAAAGAAGAACTGGGGAAAAAAGGGAAAGAGGAAAAGGGAAAGAAAAGATGGGTAGAAAAAGGAAAAAAGGGGGTAAAAAGGAAAGAGTATAAAGGGGGAAAGGGAATGGGAAAGAAAAATGGGTAGAAAAGGGAAAAAGTGGTAAAAAGGAAAAAGGGAAATGGAGAGAAAAACAGTAGGAAAGGGGGAAAGGGAGAGGGGAAAAGGGTAGGAAAGGTGAAAAAGAGAAATTAAAAATTGGTAGGAAGGGGAGAAAAGGCAAACAATATAAAGAAGAGGGAAAGGGGAATAAAAACAGGGTAGAAAAGGGAAAGGGGAAAGGTTAAAGAGGGGTGAGGGAGGGAAAGGGAAAGGATGGAAAAGGAAAGAGGAAAAAAGGGTGGAAAAGCGGGGAAAGGATGGAAAAGGGTGAAAAAATGGATAGAGGGGGAGGAAAAGGATGAAAAAGGGATATAAGGTGAAAAGGAATAAAGAGGAATGGAAAGAGAGAAAAGGAAAGAAGGAAAAGGGGAAAGAAGAAATGGGGATAGCCAGGGAAAAGAATGGAAAGGGAAATAAAGGTGACAGAAAGGGAGGGAAGTGGGATACAAGGGGGAAAGGGAAATGAAAGAAAGGGGGGGAAAGGAACAGAAAGGGGGGAATTGGTACAGAAAAGGGAAAATGGAAATGGGATAAAAAGGGCATAGGAAGGAGGGGGGGAAAATAGAAAAGGGTGAAAACAGGGGACAGAAAAGAGAGGAAAAGTGGCTAGAAGGGGGCAAAAAGGCTTCATTCCAAATGTGACACCGGAGGAAAAGTGAGCCCTGGAGCTGCCCAGGGTGCCAGAGGCCGGGATGTGCCAAACCCCGGGGACAACCCCCCCTCCCCAGCCAGCCCCTGGCCAGAGCCTTAATTAAAAAAGCTGCTCCCAACTATCAGATCACGGATTGCATTTCCAGGCCCCTCTGGAAGAGCGGCTCTGCTGGCAACGCTTCCCAAGCGCTGCCCGAGCGGGGAGCGCGGCCAGCCCCGGCTCCGATATCAAAGGAGCTCATCCCGCGGCTCCGGAGTCACTCCAGAGCCACCCCTGGGAGCAGAGCCCGCCGGGGAAATGCTGGGAATGCTCCCTGGGCAGGAGGGGCTGGGAGGTTCCCCCCATCTCAGGGTAAATGGGTGGAATAATTGTGAAATATGGAATGTTTGACTCCGGGCTCAGCGCATCTGTCACAGTGCTGTCTTCCCGGGGAATTCCAGGGGTATTCCCAGAGTATTCCCAGGGTACTCCCAGAGTATTCCCAGAGTATTCCCAGGGTATTCCCAGACTATTGCTGGGGTACTCCCAGAGTATTCCCAGAGTATTCCCGGAGTATTCTCGGGGTATTCCAGGGGTATTCCCGGAGTATTCCCAGGGTACTCCCAGAGTATTCCTGGAGTATTCCCAGAGTATTCTCAGGGTATTCCCAGACTGTTGCTGGGGTACTCCCAGAGTATTCCTGGGGTATTCCAGGGATATTCCTGGAGTATTCCTGGAGTATTCCCAAAGTATTCCCAGGGTATTCCCAAGAGTATTCCCAGAGTATTCTCAGAGTATTCCTGGAGTATTCTCAGAATATTCCTGGAGTATTCCCAGGGTATTCCTAGAGTATTGCTGGGGTATTCCCGGAGCATTCCCAAGAGCATTCCTGGAGTATTCTCAGAGTATTCCCAGGGTATTTCCCAGAGTATTCCCAGAGTATCCCCAAGAGTATTCCCAGAGCATTCTCAGAGTATTCCCAGGGTATTTCCCAGAGTATTCCTGGGGTATTTCCCAGAGTATTGCTGGGGTATTCCTGGAGAATTCCCAGAGCATTCCCGGAGTATTCCCAGGACATTCCAAGAGTATTCCTGGAGTATTCTCAGAGTATTCCTGGAGTATTCCTGGGGTATTTCCCAGGGTATTCCCAGGGTATTCCCAGAATATTTCCAGAGTGTTCCCAGGGTATTCCCAGAGTTTTCCCAGCACTCCCTCAGCACTGAGAGCCCTCCTTTAATCGAGTGCAATTGCAATCAAACCCCTGGCCTGGAGTCTATCCAAGCCCCTGGAAGAGCAGATCCCTATTTACAGCAGCGGCTGCAGAAATCCTTGGGAATCCTTGGGAATCCTTGGGAATCCTTAGGAATCCTTGGGAATCCTTGGGAATCCTTGGGAATCCTTGGAAAATGCCATTTTTGATGGTGATAACTGGGATGCACCAACTCCTCACTGGGTTTGAACTGCTCACATTTAATTATTGGGAGTTTCACAACTTCTTTTCCCCCTCTTTTCTGGTGTTTTCCAGCCCCAGAACAGAGCAAACAGCTCCTGGCAGCTCTGGGATATGGCTGGGACATGGAAAAGCTCTGATCCCTGGGTTTGCTCTCCAGTCCCCTCTAGAAATATGGGCTGTGTGTAAATAAATATATTAAAAATACAAGATCTAGATAACAGATGATGTGTGGAAACACAGAAAAATATGGGGAATATAATCTATGATGTGTATGGAAATATATTAAAGTATAATATATATAATATATATGGTCTGTATAATACATGGGGTATATATATGAAAAACTATATATTAAAAATAAATCTATAAAATTAGAGCCACTCTTTCAGATCCAAAGCCTCTGCAATTCCATCCAAGGCCTATTTTGGATGAAACCCAGAACTAAAATATTCTTTTTTCCCCCCCACTTTGCCTCCAGCACATCCCAACAATCCTGAGCTCTCCATGGGGGAACATTCCTGGATGCTGCTGGTGGCATCCCAGTTCTCCCAGTATCCCCCCCAGTGCTGCACTGGTTTAGCTTCTTCTCCAAGTTCAACATATGTGGGGCTCTTTCCCTGATTTTTCCTTGAGGAAACATCCCAATCCATGCCCTGAACAGCAAATCCATGCATCCATCACAGATATTCCAGGGAAAAGGTACCCTGGGCTGGATTTTAGCAAATATCCCTGAGAATGGAGCACTCCCACCCAGGAGCAGGGATGGAGGAGGGGAAAACGCTCCTGAGGTAAATCCAGAGGAACTCTGGGGCTGCCCTGGGTCTTGGCTCTGGATTCTGGATATTTTTGGAAGCCTCATTCCGAGGGCAAAATGATGCAGTTTAAAGTTCACACTGGATCCATGGATTTGGGTTGATCCCTCATGGGATTGCCCCAGAGCAGCTTCTCCTTGTGCACACCAAAATCCCTGGGCTGGGTCTCCCCTTCCCAGCCCTGCTCCCTCTGCCTCGGCCAGGACCTTCCTCACGGATCAGAAATCCAGCCCAGGAGCCTTTTCCTGCAGGAATCACCTCACCAAGAAATACTCCTTAAAAACTGCACTCAAAGAACACCCACACCACCCTCTGGAGGCCTCAGAATTCCCTGTTTCCCAAGGAATTGTGGTTTTTTCCCCCAGAGGGGTGATGACCCCATCAGCTTTGGATGCAGGATGGAAATGCCCTGGTCCTTGGCACACGGAATTTCTTCCATGCTCATCTAACTCATGTGGGAATTTCCAAGGAGTCAGGTGGGCTCAAAACCATCTCCACCTTATCCTTGAAAATGTTTTCCAAGTACAGCTGGGCGTGTAATTTTAAATTGATTATAATAACGTATTAATTATCCACCGTGAGTGCACTGCAGTGCTGGCTCATATGGAACATTTTCCCTCTGATTTGATCCCGTTTATCCAGAGGCTGCTGCAGGACAGGGGCTTTGCAGCTTCACTGCCACGAGATCAGCATTTGGCCTCCTGGTTCTCTGCTCCTCCAGGATGTTCCCACCACTGGAGTGAGATGGTGCCAAGGAAGGGGCTGAGGATCCATCCCAGGGGCTGATTTGTGGAATTCCGGGCTGGTTTGGGTTGGCAGGGAACTGAAAGCTCACCCCATTCCATGTGCAAGGACACCTTCCACTGTCCCAGGCTGCTCCAAGCCCATCCAGTCACGGATGAGAATTTTGGAGGCAGCTCCAAAACCACTCATCTCCCCCATTTTCTCGCTCTCCCAGGCACCTCAAATCTCCAATCCAAGCAGCCCCAGGCTGGAAATCAGGACCTTGGCAGGACCAAGGCAGGGGGATTATCCCTTTGCCAGGACAGAGTTGGAGCATCCCTTCCCAGCCCTTCCAGGCTTCCATCTGGGAATGCAGCTCTGCAAGCAGAGCAGAGGCCCAGGGTGTGGTGAGTGCAGAGGGAAGCAGGGCAGGGATGAATGGAACCTTTCACCGAGGAATTCCCCAGCTCCAAAGCGGGCGGGGAACGTTCCCTGGGACACCGGGACACAACTCCCTTAAAGTGGGGACAGGGAGAACCACGGAGGAGCTGCAGGAAGGGGGGGAAAATAATCCCTGGAGCAGCAGTGGGGGGCTGCAGGAGGCCCTTCTCCCAGCCCTGAAAGCTGTCCTTATTTTTCCCTGCAATTCCGTCTCCGAGGGCTCCCGAACATTTACATTTTTTCTCGGAGCTGTGGAGTTTATTCAGGGGGGAAAAAGCTCCGCTCATAAATGGCTGCATTGATGCTCTCACACTTCCATACATCCAGCTCCATCCACCTCAGACAACCGGCCTATTTTTCCCTGCTCCACATTGTGCAGGAATTATTCCCGTCTCCCGCCCGGCCACGCGCCCCACACACCCCCAGCCGAGCCATGAATGGCCGCAGTGTCCGCAGGCTGCTCCCAGAACCCTCGGAAAAGGGGGGAAAAAGCTCCAAAAAAGCCGAAGGACGGGGTATAATGATCCCTTCACGCTCTCCAGACAGGATTATTTCACCTCCACGCCCTCCTCCAGCTCTTTTTTCCCTGCTTGAAAAATAAATATATAAGGGGAAAAAGCCGAGGAAATGATCCCTTAGTGCTGCCGCACAAAAATGCCGTGGCCTCGCTCGCTGTTGTCTCCCTCCTGCAGCCAGAACAAACTCCACACGCTCCTTTCTCCTGCTCCTCACGGGGAGATTACTACGGGGAAATGTTTTCCCTCCCACACTCTCAGCCGCCCTGGAATTCTTTCTGTCAAACTCAGCTGGAAGCTTCTCCCCGTTCCCAGAAGTTCTGGGTACCTGCAGGCAAAGCCTGGGTGAGGCTGGCAGGGGGTGGAAGGAGCTGGGGAGGTCTCAGCCCTCCCCTCCATGGCCTGCATCCATGGATTTGGGGAGCAGGGAGATGGGAACTCAGCGCTGAGCCCAGCTTTTATTGCTTTTTCCTGGAGCCAACACCTTTGTCTGACCTTTCATCCCCCCTGCCCTGCACACCCCACTGCCCCAGCAAGATCCCCCAGCCCCAGACCCCTCTGCCAGGGCAGAGCAGCATTCCCAGCAGCTCTGGGATCACTGCTGCAGCCCCCCAGCCCCAAACCCCTCTGCCAGGGGGAGAGCAGCATTCCCAGCACCCCCAGGATCACTCCCAATATCCCTGCTGCATCCCCCCAGCCCCAGACCCCTCTGCCAGGGGGTCAGCAGCATTCCCAGCACCCCCAGGATCACTCCCAGCATCCCTGCTGCATCCCCCCAGCCCCAGACCCCTCTGCCAGGGGAGAGCAGCATTCCCAGCAGCTCTGGGATCACTCCCAATATCCCTGCTGCATCCCCCCAGCCCCAGACCCCTCTGCCAGGGGAGAGCAGCATTCCCAGCAGCTCTGGGATCACTCCCAATATCCCTGCTGCATGCCCCCAGCCCCAAACCCCTCTGCCAGGGGGTCAGCAGCATTCCCAGCACCCCAGGATCACTCCCGGCATCCCTGCTGCAGCCCAGGATGGCAAAGAGGAGCCCTGTGTGCCTCCCAACGCCGCCCCACGGACACATAGGTGCCATTATGCTCAGCTGGCTCCAAAAGCTCGGGGATAATATTTTTTTTAGCACTGGACTAAATATTTTTAACATATGCAAACATCCATGACTGAGGCAGCCACAGAGCCCGGGAGCTGGGATGCTGCTGCAGCTTCCAGGATGGAACAATGTCACCTTTCTCCTCCCTGTCCCAGCACCAGCAGAGGCGAGGGGGAAAAGGGGGCAAAGCCAAGCGTGGCAGCTTTCCAGGGTGGATTCTGCAGTGGGAAAAGGGGTCTGGGCTCCTCCAGGGATGCACAGAGCAGAGGTTTGTGTCTGCAGCAAACATTCCCCCTGTGTGAGGGGAAACGTTCCCGGCTTTAGGCAAACAAAGAGGTGCTGGGTCAGGTAAGTGGAGCAGAAAGTTCTGCTGGAGGGAAGTAGGTCAGGCCTGGATGGAGCAGCACGGCCGGGAGTGTGCCAGCCTGGCTGGGTATGAACCCAGCATTCCCGATTTATGGATGGGGAAACTGAGGCACGAGGCCAGGGATGTGCCAGCCAGGCTGGGTATGAACCCAGCATTCCCAATCTACAGATGGGGAAACTGAGGCACGAGGCCAGGGATGTGCCAGCCTGGCTGGGTATGAACCCAGCATTCCCGACTTATGGATGGGGAAACTGAGGCACAAGGCCAGGGATGTGCCAGCCAGGCTGGGTATGAACCCAGCATTCCCAATCTATGGATGGGGAAACTGAGGCATAAACCAAGGAAGTGCCAGACCCAGCATTCCAAATTTATGGATGGGGAAACAAGGCCAGGGATGTGCCAGAGCCAGCATTCCCTCTTTCTGGATGGGGAAACTGAGGCACAAGGTCAGGGATGTACCATTCCCCAGGACTGGGATCTGGCTGCTGGGAGTGACTGGGATTGGGATCTGGCTGCTGGGAGTGACTGGGATTGGGATCTGGCTGCTGGGTGTGACTGGGATTGGGATCTGGCTGCTGGGTGTGACTGGGATTGGGATCTGGCTGCTGGGTGTGACTGGGATTGGGATCTGGCTGCTGGGTGTGACTGGGATTGGGATCTGGCTGCTGTCCCCGGGCTCCCCAGCTGGAGCTGCTCCTCCAACGTGAGCATTTTGCTGCTGGCTGTGCTGGCCCGGCCGGGACGTGCGGATTTGGGATGGGGACACGGAGCCACGGCTGCTCTCGAGCTTCCTTTGGAGCTGGAATGAAAACAAGCAAAGCTCGCCCGGCCTCTGCTCCTGCTGAGCCAAAACCACTCCAGCCGTGCCCGGGAGCGGGAACAGCGGAGCTGGGAACGGCCAGGGGGGAATGTGCCTCTGGGATTTGGGGGCACTGCCGGGGTCACCGGGGGGAGGCCCCAGAGCTCTGCCCCATCCCCGGGCTCCTGCTTGGTCTGGGGGATGTGGGACCCTGCTGGTGCCCCCATGGCACTGGGGGGTGAATGCCAGCACTGTGTCACTGTCCCTGCTCCCAGGCTGCTGTCCCCTTCCTGCAGGAATGCCCCAGGCATACAGGGCTCAGAACAGGTCTGACCCTGCACATGTGACACTCCAGGGCATGGTACAGGTCTGATCTCACACATGTGACACTCCAGAGCTCCGTACAGGTCTGATCTCACACATGTGACACTCCAGAGCTCAGTACAGGTCTGATCTCACACATGTGACACTCCAGGGCATGGTACAGGTCTGATCTCACACATGTGACACTCCAGGGCATGGTACAGGTCTGATCTCACACATGTGACACTCCAGAGCTCAGTACAGGTCTGATCTCACACATGTGACACTCCAGGGCATGGTACAGGTCTGATCTCACACATGTGACACTCCAGAGCTCCGTACAGGTCTGATCTCACACATGTGACACTCCAGAGCTCAGCACAGGTCTGATCTCACACATGTGACACTCCAGGGCATGGCACAGGTCTGATCCCACACATGTGACACTCCAGGGCTCAGTACAGGTCTGATCTCACACATGTGACACTCCAGGGCTCAGTACAGGTCTGATCTCACACATGTGACACTCCAGGGCTCAGTACAGGTCTGATCTCACACATGTGACACTCCAGAGCTCAGTACAGGTCTGATCTCACACATGTGACACTCCAGAGCTCAGTACAGGTCTGATCTCACACATGTGACACTCCAGGGCTCAGTACAGGTCTGATCTCACACATGTGACACTCCAGAGCTCAGTACAGGTCTGATCTCACACATGTGACACTCCAGAGCTCAGTACAGGTCTGATCTCACACATGTGACACTCCAGAGCTCAGTACAGGTCTGATCTCACACATGTGACACTCCAGGGCTCAGTACAGGTCTGATCTCACACATGTGACACTCCAGAGCTCAGTACAGGTCTGATCTCACACATGTGACACTCCAGAGCTCAGTACAGGTCTGATCCCACACATGTGACACTCCAGGGCTCAGTACAGGTCTGATCTCACACATGTGACACTCCAGGGCTTGGTACAGGTCTGATCTCACACATGTGACACTCCAGGGCTCCGTTTTCGGGCCGTTGAGGCGCAGGAAGGTTGGGATTGTGCCAGAACAAGCACCACAGAGGTGGCAGCACGGTGCCAACCCTTTCCTGCGCCCGTGGGATGAAGGGATGCTCTGCAGCATCCAGCCAGGATGGGGCTCAGCCAGACCCAGCTCCTGCTCCCTCCCCGTGCCCCCAGGGCTGCTGGCGTGCAGATCCTGTGCCACAGGTGGCTCCAGGTGACAGCTGGCACTGGCAGGAGCCACCTTTGCCAAGGGTTCAGCATGGATTCCATGGCAGAGCTGTCCCCACTTTGGGATTTATATCTTGCTCTGGGATTCCTGAGGGACATCCGGAGTGACCTTGGAAAAGAAAAGCTGGGAATGTTGCAGGAGTGAGGCAGCACCTCCCCCAGGGCAGGGTGTCCTGGAGCCTGGCACCCTCTGGCCACCACGGGGTCACCTGCCCGGAGGTGCCACCACAGCTTCCAGCTCTTGATTCCAGGATTGTGCCTGGCACAGCCACAGGACTGACTGTCCTTTTCCATCTCCAATAAACCAAATTAATCCTGGATTTTCCAGCTCCATCACTTCCAAACAAACCTCCAGGGTGTCACCTGCAGCCCCCAGCCCGTTCCTGCCTCCATCCCCCTGAACCTGGCTGCAATTCAATCCTTCTCCTTTCTTTTCCTGGCGTTTGGAGTTGAACAGGAGCAATGAGGAGGGAACAGCACCTTCCTCTTCCTCCTGTCCTGGACCTGGCCGTGTCCCAGTCCTGCAGGGATCATCCAGAGCCACTCTGGATGGCTCATGGCTGATCCAGAGCTGGAACAGGGATGCTCTGGGGATTTGGGACAGCCCATCCAGTCCTGCTGCATGCCCCGATGTCACCACAGCCAGGAGCTTCCCCAGATTTCTCCTAACACCAACCAGGCTTTCCTTCATTCCCATTTCCATCCCAGCTCCTTCCCACCACCAAGTCCAGACCCTCTTTAAAGTTTTATTGGAGCCACAGTGGCTCAGCCTGAATTTTTTTGGAGTATGTGAATCAAAAGCAGCTTTTCAGAGGGTTTTGAGCTGCTGGAGGGTTAAAAAACCATAAAAAGAGGAGGAGGAGGAGGTGGTTTGTGCCCTGGTCTGGGTCTTTGCTCTGCACAGACTTCATTCCCACCCTGAGGTGCTCAGGAAGGAGGGACAGCCCCCAGTCACTGCAGAATTCCAGAGAAATGCTTTTCCTCCAAATTATGGCAGAGGAAATTCAATATTTTTTTAGGACTTGGCTTTGCATAACAACAACCAGCGTGGGGAGAACAATTCCAGCTCCAGACAAACAGCTCCCAAGAACCTCCCAGCAGCTCCAGCCCCACCACGGCCCTGCCTGTCCCCAGCTGTCACCTGCAGGGCCAGCACACGGCCCCAGGGCCACCCGTGGGAGGCAGAAGGGGACAAAGTTCTGACAGGACAAAAGGATGTGGCCTGAGGCTGTGCCAGGGGAGGGCCAGGTCGGACATCAGGAGGAATTTCTGCATGGAAAGGGGGTCAGGGATTGGAAGTGCCCAGGGAGCTTTGGGGTTCCCATCCCTGGAGGTGTCCCAGGCCAGGTTGGATGGGATTGGAGCAACCTGGGATAGGGGAAGGTGTCAGGGCTGGAACTGGATGAGCTTTAAGGTCCCTTCCAACCCATCCCATCCCATCCCATCCCATCCCATCCCATCCCATCCCATCCCATCCCATCCCATCCCATCCCATCCCATCCCATCCCAGATTTTCATAGGGAATGGGGACTGGGAAAGGAATGAGGACACCCTCACGGGTGAGAGGAAAGACCTCGGTGGTGGGAAGAGGAAGGGATTTGGTGCTGCTTTGCCCAGAAATGCCCCATTTCCACTGGCACAGACCCAATGCCAGCAGAAATGTTGGGAAAACAATCTGGAACATGGCTTTGGCCAGTATTCCTGGAGTTCCAAACCAAGAGAGAACAAATCTATGGATCCATCCCAATGGATGGAGACGAGGTTATTTCAGCCACCCAAAACCCACTTGGGAATCTGGAGGTGGAGACTGAGCCACTTTTGGGCTCTGCTGCCCCAAAAGTCCCTCCATGGCCACGGCCCTGCCCTGTCCTCCCCCACGGTGCCCCCCAGCCCAAATGCCAGACCCTTCTGAGATGTTTCTGCAGAGCTCCAGGAGAACCCAGCACATCCCCGGGGCTGTTCCCGGGGGAGCAGGACATCCATCCCCCAGCAGCTGGGCCAGGACCAGCCCAGGCACGGAATTATTTGTGTTTAGATAAACACTGACACATCTTCAGAGCACAAACAGCAAAGGGAACACCAGGAGTGAGTTCCCCAACCAAAACTCCCCGGGAGAAAACGCAGCGCAGGTGAAGGACCCCAATCCATGAACCTGGCCTTATTTCTGCTTCCTGCACCAAATCCTGGAGCTTCTTGGCTCCAGCTATTCCCTGAAGAGGGAATTCAGCCCCCTGTGAGCAGCTGGGAAGCAGCCCCAGCCCCAGGGCCGCTTTCCCAGCCCTAAAATCCCACTTGGGGCTGTTTGTCCTGACCAAACAGTAGCAGATTTGTGCCATAAATCCCCATTAATGAACAATCCCCATTAGCCCATTCCCGTTTTCCAGAGTTTGTGGGGATGAGCACTCAGCTCCCTCCTGCAGCAGCCAGAGCTTTCCACTCAAGGGCTGCCCATTAAATGGGCTTATCCACAGAATCCAAATATTTCAAATCCTGACAAATTTAAACACACAGAGGTCTCGTGGAGTCATTTTCCTGAAGGCTTCTTTCAAACAAAAGCCTGACACTTAATCCATGAGCACGTTGTCCATGGGAACGGGGGGAGCACGGGGGGTTTGTGCCAAGGTTTGGGATATCCTGCACGTGCTGTGCTGGCACAGAGCAGCTTTGAGCTCTGAGGGGAAGGAGGACAAAATCCCATGGACAAACCATGGGGGGATCCTCGGTTTATTGCCACGTATCCAAAATATCCCAACTTTTTAGCAGGGCTTGTTGCAATAGGACACAGGGAATGGCTTCCCATTGCTTGAAGGCAGGGATAGATGGGATTTTGGGAAGGAATTCCTCCCTGGCAGGGTGGGCAGGCCCTGGCACAGGGTGCCCAGAGCAGCTGTGGCTGCCCCTGGATCCCTGGCAGTGCCCCAGGCCAGGCTGGACAGGGCTGGGAGCAGCCTGGGACAGTGGAAGGTGTCCCTGCCATGGCAGGGGTGGCACTGGATGGGCTTTAAAGTCCTTCCAACCCAAATAATTCCGGGATTTTATCTGGAGGCTGTAAGGGCTTTCAGTGACTCCCCATGATACGAGGGTAACCCTGAACTTTGAGTTTTCATCCTGATGCTCTCCAGATGGACAGCTGTCCCATGGAATGCACCCTGGTGGGATTTATCCCAGTGGGGTTGTGTCCTGGTGGGATTCATCTGATTTGGGATTTCCAGTGGGCTGCACCCTGATATGGGGCTCCTTGATGGGGCTGAATCCTGGTGGGGCTGAATCCTGGTGAGATTTATCCTCATGGGATGAATCCTGGTGGGATTTATCCTGATGGAGCTGAATCCTGGTGGGATTTATCCTGATGGGGCTGAATCCTGGTGGGATTTATCCTTGTGGGGTTGAATCCTGGTGGGATATATCCTGATGGGATACAACCTGCTGGGATTTATCCTGATGGAGCTGAATCTTGGTGGGATTTATCTTGGTGGGGCTGAATCCTGGTGAGATTTATCCTCATGGGATGAATCCTGGTGGATGAATCCCGGTGGGATATACCCTGATGGGAATGAATCCTGGTGGGGCTGAATCCTGGTGGGATATGTCCTGATGGAATACATCCTGGTGGGATATATCCTGATGGGATGCAGCCTGGTGGAGGGATGTTTGATGGGGTGCATCCAGATGGAGCAGTCCCAATGGAATTCATCCTGATGTTTGCACCCTGATACGACTCATCCTGATTTGGGGCTGTCCCAGGGATTGGTCCCGGTGGGCTGTGTCCTGAGGGGCTCTTCCCGCTGGAGCTCATCCTGCTGGGATCCATGCCCGAGGGGTCGCTCCTGGCCGGGATCATCCCGACCGCCGTGCATCCCGGTGGGATCCATCCAGCCGGGATTCTTCCCGCTGTACGTTCTCGTGTGGCAAACAGGTGGCGATGTTGTACTCCAGGATTTCAGCTTCCCGCCCCAAAACGCCGGCTGCTGTCCAAAACCTGCTCGGGAGCCTCCCTGGCCCATGTTCCCCCCAGGAATCCTTTGGGAACCGAGGGGAGCGGTGCCGCGGTGATCCCAAGCTTTATGCCGCGCTTTAATTAGGATAAACTCAAGCTAAAGCCTCTCCTTCCATTCCCTTTTAATCAAGGCATGGGACAGAACTCCAGCTCTTGCAAGTGCATTTTTCCCTAGAGCCTGGAAGAGGAAAGTCGGGATGCTTTGGGAAAGGTGCACCATGCCATGGATGCAGACACAGGAATTGTGTTTAGGGTGCCAGGATGGGACACACGAGGGTGGAACACCCAGGGATGCAGAGATCCATCCTGTGAGCTGATCCCATGGACCTGCACTTCCCAGGCTGGCATTCTGCAGGATCTGTGGGCACTGAGGCTCTGGAGCAGCAGGAATGTCACCAGGATGTGGGGATCTCCCTCTGGCATGGCAGAAATTCCTCATCTCGGAGGGAAGGAAGCTCCTGTGATGTGCTGGATGCTCCCAGGGATTGCTTCACGTGTGATCCCAAGGGATGCAGCTCCGAGGGGACAGGGCCATGCTGGTGTGGCCACCTCTGCCCCCACATTCCCTGCGGAGCACCCGGAGCGATGCCACCCCAAATTCCCACAAAACCAGAAGCTTCCAAGGGCTTTGCATCCCCTCACCCTGATTTCCCAGAGGAGCACATCCCACAGCGCTGGGGTCACTCTGAACCAAGCCCCTGCGCTGGGTCTGTCTCCTACTCCCTG
Organism: Passer domesticus; assembly: GCF_036417665.1. Classification (NCBI taxonomy): domain Eukaryota; kingdom Metazoa; phylum Chordata; class Aves; order Passeriformes; family Passeridae; genus Passer; species Passer domesticus. The sequence continues at coordinate 1,720,746 of NC_087485.1, forward strand.
TCCTTCCCAGGGAAAGGTGGAAGCTCCGGAAGAGGCTCCTCCAAGCCTGGCCCACCCCCTGGGACATGGGGCAGTGCCACGTCCTGCAGTGATGTCACCTCTCAGCCAAGTCCTCGTGACTGTCACTGCAGCCAGCCAGGCCCGTGGGTGATGCCAGAGGGTGGAGGGCAAAGGGACAATGGCTCCAGAGGCACCTGGACAAAGATCTCCATCCTTTCCACAAGTGTCGCCTGCCCAGGAAAAGCTGGAGGTGCAGCCACAAATTCCAGGGGTTCCTTGGCAGCTCTTGGGATGACAGGGACTGGGAAGGTGAGGAGTGGCAGGATGGGGATGCTGGAATGCAGCAGCTGTGACAGCAATTCCCAGGGTGAGAGGAACGGGCTCTGTGCTGGGATGTGTTGGAAGGGTGCTGGGAAAAGCAGCTGCACTTCCCTGCCACAGGGGTTTCCTGACTTTCTGCTGCTCCTGCAGGAGCTGGGTTCTGCTGCCTCAGCCATGCTGCACAGCCCAAGGTTTCCATCCTGGAGAGGGCACGGGAGTCATGGAGGCACAAGCACACACTGCAGCAGCCAGGTCCCACCACCAGCCCAAATCCATCCTTTTCCCAGCTGGGATCACTGGGAAGTCAGAGCCTGCAGCACAGCCTGTGGGATGGTGAAGCAGCTCTGGCATGGACACTTTTCCTCCAGCAACATTTCTTTCCTGTTCCCAAATCCTGGGAGAATCTGGGAGCACAACATTCCAGGAGATCCGGGGAATGTCTCTGCAAATGGGCTCGGACAGACGGACAAATGTCCATGGATGTTGTTTATATGGAGCTAGGGAATGGCAGTCCAGAGCTGAAATAAATCCACCTGCCCATGGAAAATGCCTTTCCAGTGGCTTCCAGCCCTTCCAGCAGCAGCAGGGCCATCCTGGGAAAGCTGCCTTGGGATAAAATCACTGATTTTTAGAGGCTTTGAGTAAATGTCAGTTTTGTGCTCTCTTGGTATTCCCTGGAGTGGGAATCAGCAGCGGGATGGGCACCTCCAAAAGTGATTCCTGGTTTCCCACCTTTGGACGCAGCCCAGGCATTTCCCTGGGAATACTCAGCCCTGCGGGGGGAATTCTGTGGAACAGAATCATGGACTGGTTTGGGTGGGAGGGGACCTTAAAGCTCATCCCATCCCAACCCTGCCGTGGGCAGGGACACCTCCCACTAGCCCAGGTTGCTCCAGTCTGGCCTAGGACACTTTCAGGGATGAGGCAGACACAAATTCTCTGGAAAAAATGTGCAAGAGCCTCCCCAAAATTATTCCAGAGCGATGAATTCCTTGAGAATCTGTGTCAAACACCGCTGGGATAACGCCCTTCCTTCCACACCTGCACTTCCCTCTTGGCTGGTGCCTTGATGACCTTCAAGGAGCCCAAAACTCCCATGAAAAGAGCACATGGCACCAGGAACATCCCATAACAGCCCTACAAACCCAGCCCAAAGGACGGGAACGTGCAAACCCCAGCTCCTCACTCCCGCTCTGCCGGCAGCCAGAGAAACGCTCCTTCTGTGAAAGCATCATAAATATCCCAGGATCTGCAGCCCCCAGGGGCTGCACGGGGGATGCTGTCATCGAGGAAGGAGCAGGGAGCAGCAGCCACCCGCTCCTGACTCAGCCAGGGAAGCGGCCCTGTTCCCTGTTTCCATCATCTCCCGCGTTTTATTTGCCTGAGGTTGTTGGTAACTGTTGCTTAGTAGTGGCCACGGGCTCTTTAACACCTTTCTGCTCCAAGCCCCGCCGGCCAAAAGGGATGGGGGACATTCCAAGAGGGTTTGAAGCCCACGGGGAGCTCCCCATGGATGATTTTTGGGTTCCAGAGTCCTGCAGGAGCAATCCCTACGGCACAAGGAGTGACCGGGATGTTTGCATGGGATGCACAACCAGGGGGTTATGGAGCAGCTCCAGCTGAAACGGGGCTTGGGAGATGGACAAAATCCATGTGCTGGTTGGGGAGAGGAGCGTTCCAGCATTCCAGGTCCTGAAATGTGCCCCCATCTCCCTCCAAAGGCAGCCGGAGCTGACCCAGGGGTCAGGCTTTGCCACCCGCAGCTGGCCACAGCTGGACCCGCTGCTGAGTGTGGAGACCAGACCCTACCCACACGAAAAAAGGAGGGATTGGGAATTTTAGCTCATTCCTTGGGCAGCTCGGTGCAGCCACGAGCCCGGATCAGGCAGGACGTACCAGGGGAATCTCAGATTTGGGAATGCCAGGGTCACCCCCAGAGCTGGGAGAGGGAAGCTGGGCTGGGAGGGTGGCACGGACATGGCACACATCACCAGGGATCAGGGAATTCCAGAATCCCAGAATGGAATTGGAAAGGACACTGAAGATTATCCAGTCCCACCCTGGACAACTCCCACTATCCCGGGGTGCTCCAAGCCCTGTCCAACCTGGCCTTGGGCTCTTCCAGGGATCCAGGGGAGCCAGAGCTGCTCTGGGCAGCCTCACAGGGAAGAATCTCTTCCCCAAATCCGGCCTTGCCACCACAGGGTTGCAGAGATGTCACCTTAAAGTGACTTTCCTGGGAGCACAGGGATCCTGAAAAGGGACAAACCTCCCAGGAAGGCAATCCCACGGGACGGCAGGGGAACACTGAGCTGTTTTCCAGGGATGGGCTTTGCAGGGCTCGGCTTTGGGACAGAGATGTTGTTTTTAGAGTAACTCTCACTTTTTGGGATACGAGGAAACGATGCTTCCACAGAGGATTAAAAATGTAATCCTGTCACCACCAACCCTGCTGGGAGTGCCTAGGCCCAAAAATCCAGTAAATGCTGATATCCCGCTAACCCCACATGGAAAAAAATCAGATTTTGTTTTTCACAGATGCATTTTTGCAGCGAGGAGCGGGGTATTCAGGAGATCTCCAAAACACAGGAGCTGCCTCTCTGCCTGCCTCGAAATCCTCGCTGTGCCACAAGCTTGGACACTTCTCCGAAAGGAAAATTAAAATTCCATGAGGCAGAAAACACAAAATTTGGGAACAGCCAGACAGAGGATCTGCACAGTGCTAAACCCGAGGCAGCCACTGAGTCACCAGCTCGTTTCTAACCGCTGGAAAGTGATCTGTGCTCAGCTCATCCCAGGAATAATCCTGGAACCATCATCCTGAACGGGTTAACCTCGGCTGTTTAGGAGCAAAACCTCGACTGCATATTTTTCTTGCATTTCCCATAAACAAAACTGCAATGTTTTCGTGGGGGGACTTCTCATAAATTAAACAGCCCCGGCGACTCATCAGCTCCACCGTGAATTTGGCCACGCTGGAGTTACTGGGTTTAGCCCTCAGGCTTAAGTAAAACTTTGCTCTGTCCTAAGTTTCTGAATTATTCCCAAAAATCCAACTTTTACAGCCAAGGTAGGACCTGTGAGGCGCCGATCCCAAGAGAAACGATCCAACCTTTGCACAGCTTCTTTGCAAAGTCCCAAAAGAGCAGAAGGATGTTTTTTAACGCTCTAAAAACTGCCCAGGGATTTTTCCAAGCGGGACTAAGGCGGCTGCTCCGAGCAGCTCTGTACCTGGACACCGCCAGGACATCTCCATCCCCCAGACCCCGCTTCCCAAACTTTCCAGCTGCACAGCCAGCACCGTTTGCTTCCCCCTTTCCCCACCCCCAGCAGCACCAGCGATAGAGAGAAACCCAAGGGATTTCCCAAGAAAAGAAGGGATTTTCCAAGAGAACGCCCTCACCTTTCCCGCAGAGCCGGGAGCTGCCTTTGCTGCCTTTCCAAGCCTCTCTCTGCACTATCTCCAGTCTTCCCGCAGCTCCCGCCGAGCTGGAAATATCATTAAGCTCCAGTGAGGCAGAAAAAAAAAAAAAAATCCCCGGGAAAGCGTGGCAATATCCAAAGGGAGGGGAGCGAAGGTGTCGGGACGGCCGAGCCGCGGGACCCCGCTCCACCTGCGCCGGGCTGCGGGAATCCTCCGGCGTGGAGCAGGCATGGATACTCCTCTGCTGTGTGCGGATGACTTCACTTCATTAGCATGCTCCTGAGAGTTCTCCCCGACTGTCTTTTTTACTGACTTTAAGGCTCTGCTAATCAAAATCCTGGAGTGGTTAACTATTTCCTGGCGCCGGGGCTTGGGGAAGATGGAAATCCTCGGGACAGCGGCGGCCGAGCTGCAGCACAAGCGAGAGGCACCGGCTCGCCCACGGCAATTCCTGCTCCCAGGATTGGCAGCTCATGGCTCCCAGCACGTCCCGGTTTTGTCTCCTCAACCTCCGAGCTCTGCCGGGACCTTCCAGCGGCGACGGAGGGAGAGGGAAAGCGGGGATGGGATTGCCAGCCCGAAATTGGTGTGTTTTGGGAGAGGGTGAAGTGGGTCAGGCACTCGTTAACCTGTGGCACGGCAGCAAATGTCCCTTCCAAAGGGGAGGTGGGATTCCAGGGGCTTGGAACAACTTGGGATGGTGGGACATGTCCCTGCCCATGGCTCAGGGAATGGGATGAGCTTAAGGTCCCTTCCGACCCAACCCAACCCAACGCATTCCATGGTTTTGTGACCCAGCCACGTCCCAGGTGATGCCACCCTCCAGAAACGCCACTTCATCCTCCTCCTCATGTATTTGGGAGCAGAGCTGCCTTCAAGAGGGAAACCCACTCCTGGGATAGAAAAGGGGAAAGCAAAGCATGGAAAAATAGAGCAACTCCTCCGTGAGCACACCTAGAGTGTGTGACAGGGCCAGGGACAATTCCCAGGGCTCCCAGCTCCAGCCTCCTGCCTGTCCTTTGGGATTCTGCCTGGTTCCGAGTCCAGAGTGGGTTTTTCTCTGATGAGGAAAAACGGGAGTGGATTTTGCAGTGGTGGGACTGGACAAAAATTGATTTAAAAGTGGGACTTGCTCCTATGGCCAGGGGGCACACACGGACACGTGTGACCATCAGTGTGTCCATGGACATGAGTGACCATCAGAGCATCCACAGACACGTGGCTGTGGTCACCCTGTCCCAGCACACACAGATGTCATACCAAGCACACGCGTGTTCACACATCCATGGGTTGGGAATTCCTGGTTTAACCACTTGGATCCCCGCTCCCAGCACCAACTCCATCCCCAGGGAACAGCCCCCAGCCTCACAACCCATCAATCCCAGGGGTTTGGGAGCCTTTCCTGAAGCCTCCAGAGTGGGACTGGGAGCAGCTGTGGGGTCTGAGCCCGGATTCCTCCCCGGCACAGTGAGGTCGGGAGCAGCCGAGTCCGGGAGCGTTCCCCGCTCCCTTCAGGAGCTGACCCACATTTTTTCCTCCTGATTCACGGCTCAGCTGCACTCAGGGCTATCTTTAGCCCCAGAGAGAGAGACAAGGAGAGGGCCCCTCTGCAATTCCAGCCTCCAAGGGCTGGGATTTTTCCGGGATATAAATATGTGTACACACCTTCCCTGCTTCCTACGGCGTCTCCTGGAGCAGAGCGACGCAAGCTCCCGGCGCAGGTTTGATGCATGGAGGAGAATCCCAGAATCATTCCGGCTGGGAAAGACCTGCAAGACCATCCAGCCCTACCATTAACCAGCACAAAATCCCACATGGAGTCCAAGGGCCTCCTCAGGATCAGCTCCCACCCAGCCAGAGCTGACTGTGACCCGTTTTGGGACCCCCTGGAAATGGCGCGGGCTGCGGAGGATCGGAGCCTTGGGAGAGGGAGTTTTCCAAACCCATCTTGCTGACGGAGCCACCCCGCAGTCACCCCTGAGATGGGGCCCCCCCAGAAGATGGGGGGGGCTGGTTTTAAGGGCAGACAATGCCAAACAAATCCGTTCCCTGCTCCAGCTGCTCCCGGCCAAACTCCCAGGCACTTTCCCGGGCTGGGGAGGAACTCTTGCGGTCGTGGCCGCGTCCAGCACCCCCTGCACAAACGATAACATTGGAGCACTGTTTATCCCTGTCCTCCAGGGCGGGTTTTTTGGGATTTAAGCTGTTTCAGAGCCCTAAAGCCCATGTTTACTTTCCTGATGAGTAAAGCCCCAGCGCTGGTGCGGGGGAGCCTCCGGAGCTGGTGTGAGGTTAAGGATGTGCTTAAAGGGCTAAAAATGGATTTTCTTTCTCTTTTCTCCTTTTTTTCTTATTTTTTTTTTTTTTAAGCAAAGCCACAAAGCAGCAAAAAAACCATCCCTGGGACTGCTACATGAGACCTGCAGCCACCACCACCCCCTCCTTGGGCAGAGCCCTGGCGACAAAAATGGACTGTGAACCTCAATTTGGGATTTTTTTGGCCCTAAACAGCCCTGATCCAGATCTGAATCCTTTCACCTGAAGATGTTATTTGGTTTCAAGTGCCAGCACCCAATTTAGGCACAAATCTGTCACCAACCTTCTTAGAGACCAAGGGGTCTCCAGGAGAACTGAGTCAGGAACCTGATCAGAGTTTCCTGGATCCCCAAAAGGAACTTGGACAGGATTTTGTGGACCCTCAAAATCAGGTCAAGTCATGCTTAGAGGAGATCAGGAATGGACCCCCTTCTCCCACTCCATGAAATCCACAGGGGCTTTCCCAGGAAGCCAGGTTAGGTGGGATTTTTACGTGAGAACACCTCTTACCAAAGTTTATGTTTTCATTTCCTTTGTAAAATTAGAAAATAACTCCTCGGAGGTAGGACAGATCTCTTGGCATCCTGAGATCCACCCCCACTGCCAAGCCACTGGTGACACCTCAGTTCACCTGCTGGGACGGATGGAGGGAGTTTGTCCACTGGGATTTTCACATCCCATCAGGAACCAGGCTGGCACTCTCCCTTACAGTCCCAAATCTTTAAAAATCTCCTTTTCCCAGCAGCTCTGCTGAGGTCAGGACATCAGATCCTCACCACAACCTCAATTCCTCTCCTGGGTTTGGGTGATTTCCCTTTGGAAATGTGTACCCCAACAGTTCCTCTTCCTAAAGTCAAGAATCGGAGGTTTAAAAGCCATAAATCCCAAAAAATGCTGCTTAAACCAGAGGTGTCAGATCAGAAAGTCTCTTCCAGCCCAGACTATTCTCAGATTCCATGATAACCATGGGAAGAAGGTCCATGGAGCTTCTCACACTGATAGTGTAACCACCAGGAAAAATAAAGCCAGTCTGGGAATTTGAAGGCCATCTGAAGTTATTCCTGACTTATTCCATGCATGGACACCAACCACAGCAAGCTGATGCCCCACACAATCCCAGGTGGAGCAGGTTGGGATGGGTGGGTGCTCTCCATCCATCCATCCATCCATCCATCCATCCATCCATCCATCCATCCATCCATCCATCCATCCATCCTTCCCCCTCCCTCCCACGGAATGTGACTCAAGTCTTTCATAACAAACACAAGTTGGGGAAAACCAAGAGAAAACTAAAAAAAAAGCCCAACCCAGGCAGCGGCAGCAGCACAGGCTTTCTTCAATAATAAACATCTAAAAATGTTAATTAAATCATGCTTTTCATGGAAAACGATGGGAAAATACTTTCACACAATGCTCAAATCAACACAGCTTTTTTTTTTTTTTCCCCCTCCGTGTCCTCACAGCCAAAGGGATGGAGAGTGGGATGAGGGGCGGGAGCGCTGCGGATCCGAGGGAGCCACTTTGTGCAGCAGGGAAGCATCTCCAGAGGACGCCAGATGACTTCACGTGCCATGAATGTGGCTCCCAATGAGCCTGTGGTAAACAGAGATATCAGACCCAGATGTTTGATACTGGCCGCTCCTTTTGGGCGGCCACGGCCTCCCAGTGGCGCTGGAAAACCGCAGGAAAGCTTGGAGCCTTCTCATCTGGGAGCTTCATCCCTCCAAAGAGGGCACGGGAGAAACTCCAGCCTTGGAATTTGGGGTGGATAAGCCCAAAAAAGGGCAAGGTGGCACCTGGGAGGGAGAAGGACTCCTGCAGTTTGGGGTTGCTCTCCTCAGATGTGCGAGCTCGGGGCAGCAGGGGCTGAAATCCCTTCCAGCAATAGCAAGGTCTTGGAGCACATCCACCCTTTTCCCTAAAACCCATCCTCAGGGGTGTTTTAGGGACAACTTCCAGGGTGTCCTAATGAGGTGAGCACCCCTTGCAGAGGGCTCTTGGTCTTGTTGCTGCCCCTGCACCTCCCCCAGAGCTCTGCAGTGTTGCAGCACTTCAAAAAGGACTCCTTCCACGTGGAGGTTTATGGAACAAATCCTGCCTGGCTGCAGGAGACATCACAGCCTGTTTTCCTCATGTCTCCTTTCAATCCTGGGTTCCAAAGAGTTGCCTGCAGAGGAGCTATGAGCCCTGTGCTCATTCCCAAAGCTGGGAAATGCTGGATCCGGGTCCCTCCTGGACACAGCTGCTGTCCCAGCAAGACCAGTGTCCTATCTCCAAGGGCAGCAGATGGAGACGGGCAAGCATGAGAGGCCAGGAGCAAATTTCTCTGTTGCCACTCGTGAGAATTTTATGGTCCAGTCATTCCCACATGAATTGTTTCTGTGGCCTCTCCTGGTGAGGGCTCAGTCCCAGGCTGGATCCAATGATTTTGGAGCTCTCTCCTAACCTTGGTGAACCTGTGATCCTGTGGATTTACAGCCTCTGCCAAGGTCACGTGGGGATGTTTGGGACCACCAACCCTCCCATCCCAAGCCCATTCCCAGTTTTAAAGCTGGGAAACACTCAGGGGGTGGGGAAGGCTGGGGTGTCTTTGGGTGGCTCCTTGGTGGCTCTCCAGCAGCTCTGTCCTTCCTGAAGTGCCTCTGGTGACCAAGTTGCAGGAATTCCCATGGAGTGTGCCCAGGCTGGGCAACAGGGGGTGGACTCAGCTCCTCACCAGCTGCTGCCATTCTGGAATTGCTATTTAAAGCCTTGAGAATTCCTGGAAAAACCAACCCAGAGCGAGCAGAATGGCAAAGGAGAAGGAGCAGAAAGGGCATGTCTGGCACTGTTAATGGGCTCTGACACTTCCAGCAGCCACATTTTCCTGATTTTCTGGGATTCTCCGAGTGTCTCCTTGAGAACAGCTCTCACTGAGCCATCCCCAAAAAGCAACCAGACAAAAGCTGGTTAGGAAGCAGTCAAACAATAGGCCAGCAGATCCCATGGATGGGCTCCAAAATCCCATGGATGGGCTCCAAGACCCTGTGGATGGGCTCCAGCCTGCCCCAAAAGTGGGAGGGTGAGGAAAAGCCGACTGAAAAGAGACAGGGAAGCAGGAGGCTTCCTCGAAACCCAGCAGCCACTGTGCTCCCGGGTGGGAGGAGACTGGGAGACACTTTGGGGTGGGACTGGAGTGGCCTGAGTCAGACAAAAGCATCCTGACAATAACGCTCCGGGGCCAGGAATTCAATGGGAACCGAGCGCTGGAAGTCGCCCAGCAGGATAATTCAGAGTGTGTGGAGCTGGCTGCTCCCAGCTGCTCGGGGAAAGCCAAATCTCTGCCACCATCCCCTGGGCGCTCCCTCCACCCTCTTGGAGGGAGCTCATCCCAGTTCTCATCCTCTCAGTCCCACAACTGATGCCGTCATTCCAGAGAGGAGAGAGCCTGGATCCGCTGCCTCCGCCCCTCGTCTGCTCTCCTTATCCTTGGATTGATGGAAGGATCCTCCTGGGAATGCCGTGGTGGAGCTGCCTCCCAGAGCAGCCAAAAGGAGCTGATGGAACCTTGATGGCAGGGAGCCCATCACTGAGAGGCTGAGCTTTGCTTCTCCAAGAAAATCCCTGCAGGAATGCTCCAACATCATCCAAGCACGTAGAGAAGAACAGGTTGGAGCATCACATGGAGCATTCCCACATAATCCAGGAGCATTCCCACATAATCCAGGAGCATTCTCACATAATCCAGGAGCATTCCCACACAATCCAGGAGCATTCCCATGTAATCCAGGAGCATTCCCGCATAATCCAGGAGCTCCACCCCAAAACCAGAGATGCAACCTCAAAGTGAAGTCCTCCTATCCAGCCTCGTTCTCTGCATCTCAGAGAGAATTCCTTGAGGAATTTTTCCAGCAGCAGCTCCTTTCTCCCCACACGTGGCAGAGCCCTGCTGAGGAGGAGCAGCCCCAGTTGCTGACCCCAAATGTCTTCCAGTGGGATCCCAGGAAACCACTCTGTGCTCCTAGAACCAACCTCCCTGCATCCCCAGCTCCAAGGCCGGCACCAGCCAGGAAAACTCAACATCAAAGCCAGGATCCATCCATCCATCCATCCATCCATCCCTCCCCTATCCATCCATCCATCCATCCATCCCTCCCCTATCCATCCATCCATCCATCCATCCATCCCTCCCCCATCCATCCATCCATCCATCCATCCATCCATCCATCCATCCATCCATCCTCCATCCATCCATCATCCATCCATCCATCATCCATCCATCATCCATCCATCATCCATCCATCCATCCATCCATCCATCCATCCATCCATCCATCCATCATCCATCCATCATCCATCCATCCATCCATCCATCCATCCATCCATCCATCATCCATCCATCCATCATCCATCCATCCATCCATCCATCCATCCATCCATCCATCCATCCATCCATCCATCCATCCCCCATCCATCCATGCATTGACCTGGGACAGCAGCAGGGGAAAAACCGCCCCCAAAACTGGGCAGAAAAGGGTCAGGCTGCAGTTTTGGGAGCAGAGTTTTGTTGACACCGTTGCTGCCAAGGGGAGGGGGACGAGGGAAGGAGGAGAGGCCACGGACAGTACAGAGGGTCACCAGGAAAAATGCAGATTCTGTGAGGAGCAGCCGGCGGACGCGCTGGGAAACAATTCCAAAGCGCTCCAGAAGCTTCGCCCCAGACTAAAGTAAACAAACCCCACAGAGGGACAGATCCAGCCCCTTCCCAGGATGTTGTCCAAGCATCTCCAATTCCTTCACTGCGGGCTGAGAAAGGACAGGATTCAACCACGACCCAGCCAGGTCACATCAACTTTCTCAGCACGATTTCAGCAGCCAGAGCCCAATATTCTTTGGATATCCATCACCCTTTGGAAGCTGGAAATGCCTTTTCCCCCCCTCCTTTTTCCATGCCAGGGTTTGCTTTCTCCCATCACCTAAGATGTAGGGATGGTGCTGAAGTTTGGCTGGGATTTCATCAGTATGGAATGGGAAAAGCTTGGAAAAATTGAAGGTTTTGTTCGGTACAGTATAGTTCTAGATTTGCTTTTGCCATTTTATTCTGTTTAATTTTATTTTTTTTAAATTTTTTTTTATTTAAGCCTTAATTAAGAAAATATCATCTCTGGGATCCAGCACAAGCCCCAGGAGCAGTCATGGAGATGCCAGTCCCTAGCCAAACCCACCAAAGACCAATAAACCACGGAAGGTTTGCCGTTCCCAACAATTCCTGCTTAGAAGCCCAATTCCCATGGAGAAAGGGGTCTTGTCCAGAACAAGAATCACCACTCGTCACTTTGCAAATCCAAACTCACAGGAAATCATCCCAGTCTCAGGTGGAAAAATGGATTTTTTTGGTTCACTGTGAATTCCAGTGAACTTGGAGGGGGAACACTCTGAGGGCAGCTCTGAGAGTAAACTGGAGGCTGGATGAGCTGAAAAGCCGTGGGAAAAACCTGTTTTGGGGAACAGGGAGCCTCACCTAGGCCAAATCCATCTCAATCATTGTGGCATTTTGACCTTTTGAAAGGAAACTGAGGGTGCTCCCATTCCCCAGTGGAATTTTGTGATGTTCCAGGTATTTTAGGATGTTTTTCCCTCCAGTGCCCGAGGGAAGCAGAACAGGATCTCTGTCCTTCTTTTTCCCTTCAAAAAATTGTTCCGACCAGAATTTCTCTTCCATCCACGCTGCCTCACTAAGGGACAGCCTGGATTTCTCAGGACTCTCATCTTTCCCTTTGTTTTGTTTCCCAGGGATTTCTCCTTCCCCTGTCTTAACTCCTGGAGTTTGGGGCACAATAATTTCCTGCAGGCGGCCAGAGCCGTGTGACTTTTATGAAACAACCCAGGGAGCACCTCCATTCCCAAACCTGCATTCCAAAATCTATTTCCTTGGAAGCAGAAGGGAGCCTGCCACCAGCCAGGCCCAGCTTTCCAAAGCCACGGCACTGAATGGGTGCAAAATTCCTGCTGGAGCTGCCGGAGCCAGCGACAGGATCAGAGCACAGCAGCAACACTTTGGGAAAAGCCAGTTTTTGTGGTTCCTCCATCCCTGCATGGCTTCAACAGCTCTTCCTAACCACAATATCCAAGGAAAATCTGTCTTCCCCAGGTGGGAAACGCCACTGTGCAGAGAAATGCAGCTCCACCCATGCTCCATCATTCCTGCATCCCAGCGCTGTGCCAGAGACCCTGGATGGCAAAAAGTGACCCCAAAATGCAACCCTGGAACATTTCCAACCCCCACGAGCCTCTCTTGCTCTCCCATTCCTCTTTTCCCGGCAGCTTTCCCAACATCTCCTGTGCAAACCCAAGGGAACTGCATTTCAAAGGAGCTGTGAGGGTGAGTGGAGCTGACACCGCGATCTGCCAGGGCGTGAATCACGCTCACGTTATCAGCCAGTGGGAGAGAATTCCAGGATCCAGCCGGGAGCAGCTCGAGGCTGTGGGGTTGTTTGGACAGGAGAGAATTCCAGGATCCAGCCGGGAGCAGCTCGAGGCTGTGGGGTTGTTTGGACAGGGCTTGGCACGATCCGCTCGGCTCCTCTCCCGCTGCTGGTATCATTTCATTTCAAAGCGTTGTGGAAGAACAGAAATCAAGGAAAAAAGGGGAAGAAAAGGATTTTCTGGGGCCGGCCCAAGGTGGAGAATTGAAATCTTTCAACACAAAATGTGTTTTTTCAAGATATTTGTTTTGCTTCCCATGGTGGGAAAGGGGTTTATTTATGAGATTATTATCCACTAAAGCAGGAGGAATTTGAGAATTCCTTAAGTGGCATCTTGGCCTGCTGGCTTTAGGAGCCTTCAGATTCAGCTGGATCCATGGAAAAGTCGCTTTTCTCTCCACACACCACCCCAAAAAGCCGCTCTCCTCCAAATCCACCCAAACTTTCCAGGGCTTCTCCTTGCTCCAGCGCTCGCCCACATCCACCCTGCTCCAGCAGATCTTCCCCACTTCCCTGCCAGCTTGGAGCAAGTTCACGGGAGCAATCCAGCCAAAACAAGCCATTTCTGGGATATTTTTGAAAGGTTTGGGTTGGAATTTTTGCTCCCTTTGGACAGATGGAGCAGCAGCTCTGCCGAGGGAGAACTTGCTGCTCTGAGCTGGGGCAGAACAGTTGATTCTCAACAAAAATGTGGTGATTTCCCGGTTTTACAGAGGAAATGAAAAGGTAAAGTTTGGTCAGAGGAGGTTTTCACTTACAAATCCCACCTAACCTGGGTTTTGTGGAGTGGGAGAAGAGGGTCCATTCCCTCATGTGAGCAGAGGACATTTCCCACACAGAGTCTAAAAAGGTTTAGATGGATTCTGGGAATCTGAGCCAATTTTGCATCCTCTGCTGCCTGGTTATTTTATTCCTGATAAATATCTCCCTCTCCCACGCCCTCTTCCCTTACAAGAAGCCACCTGCCATGAGGATCAGATGGGACACAGGGACATAAAGCAACTCCTTGATTTTACAGCTGAATCCCAGGGCACTGTCCCAGTTTCTTTTGCTTTTTCCAGATCTAAAGATTATTTCAGCCACACAAAGCCAAGATGCTCATTCTACCCAAACCTCTGGATGTCATCCCATTGGGATTGACATGGACATTGACCACAGGCAGCTGGAAAATCCCATTTTCCACTTCCCCACATGAGCAAACCAGTCCCAGTCTGCACCAGAAATAAGACCAGAGGAATATTTGGGATGAAGATTTGTCTCCCAGGACCAATGGATACTTTCTTCCCTGGGAGGGTGGGGAGGCACTGACAGAAGTTTTCCAGAGCAGCTGTGGCCGTCCCTGCATCTCTGGAAGTCTCCAAGGCCAGGCTGGACGGGGCTTGGATCAACCTGGGATAGCAGGAGGTGTCCCATGGAAGGTGGAATGGGATGAGCTTTAAGATCCCTTCCAATCCCAAACCATTCCATGATTCCAAGGCTGCCCCACCTCAGGAGGAGCGGAGAAGAGCCAAACTCTTCATCCCACATGGATGAAGAGTTCCAAAGGCAGAGCCAGAAGGACAGGTACCTCCCGGGAGTGTTTGTCACCGTGGCTGCCTGCCAAGCCCTCCTCCTGCTCCCGCTGGATTTTCCAGCAGCCTGCGGCTCCGCGTTTCCAGGGGAGCATCTCCCGCCTCCACCATTGTTCCCGGTCCCACCTGCTCCCGATCCCCCTGTGCCCCCAGGCCTCGGGAACGAGCCCCGGCACGCGGGATGTTGTTTTTAGCAGCCTGACAGATGCCAAACCTGAGCGCGGCGCTTGATAAACCCAAGGTCAGGAAGGAATTTTAACTCCACTTAATTGCTGGGAGGCACCTGGGATCCGAAACACACCCAGGCAGGCCGTGGAAAGGCAGCTCGGGAGGGAAATCTACAGAGAAAATGAAGGGATTAGCTCGATTTCTTGTTTGGGTTGTGTTTTTTCAATGGAAATCCTGCTTTCTGCCAAGTTTTCTTGGAGCAAACATTTCTGTCCTGCTGCCAGCCCTGCCAGCCTCAAGGAGGCAAAATTCCTGAGTCAGGTTTCGCCAGGCAAAGTGATGCTGCCTTCAAAATAATTCCACTGGGGAAAAAAGGGGTGGATTTTCTATTCTCTCCTCACTCTGACAACGTTTTCTTGGGCTTCCAATTCCACCATTTTTAGTCCAAATGAACCTGAGAATCTCCAGGAATCTCTGGCAGCTGAGGATTTGAGAGAGTCAGTGAGTACTATGGGATTTGAGGTGCCACTGTTGCAGGATTTGGGGTGCCACTGCTCCAGGATTTGGGGTGCCACTGCTCTAGGATTTGGGTGCCACTGCTCCAGGATTTGGGTGCCACTGTCCAGCTGGGGACCTGAATTCCTGCTGGGAGCTGCTTCCCATGCTCATCCCACTGCTCCATCCCTCTCCCCATCCTGGTCTGGATCCAGCCACTGGAGGGGAATCCTCCCTGGAGTTTTCCAGCCCAGCACCCATCACAGCTGTGGCCTCCAAGCCAAAGCTGCAATCAGGGATAAATCCCTTTCCCTGCTCTCAGCTGCTGGATGCAGGAATCTGGCCGGCGGATCCGAGCCCTCGTTCCTCGGCCGCCGCCTCTCGCGCTGCCCTCCCTTCCAAGAAAAATGGAAACAGGAGACAAAGGAACTTTCCTACGCCGCATCCAGGCCTGCCTGCTGCCAGACGAGCATCAGGAGGTTGTCTGAACGTGCAAATGCTGATTGCTCCCAAGGAAAACCAGCAAAAGCCAGAGCCCGAGCACAGAGCAGGAGCTCCAGCTCAGCCTTTGGCAGGAGCCGCCGCCACGGCCAAGTGCAGAGTTGGGATGGTGTCACCAGGAGGGGCTCAGGTGGGATTTTCCCCCCAGCCTAGAATTCTAAAAGAATACTTTTAGCAGTCTAGAATTCTCTCTCCTGCCTCTCCTTGTGCCGAGGTTTGCCCGGAGGGGTTCCTGGAGCTGCTGGGATGTGTTGGGCCAGGAGTTTGAGCTCACCAGGGCTTTGCCAGAAGGGAGAGGATTCCTGTGCTGGAATTCCCAGAGAAGCTGTGGCTGCCTCTGGATCCCTGGAAGTGTCCAAGGCCAGGTGCTTGGAGCACCCTGGAATAGTGGGAGGTGTCCCTGCCCATGGCAGGGGGTGGCATGAGATGAGCTTTGGGATCCCTTCCAACCCAAATCATTCCATGTGAGATGGGATTTCTGGATTTGGTTTGGAGGGATCCAGAACAAGCTGGATCAGATTGAAATTGTTTTTCTGTTGAAGAAATCATGATCTCCAAATGGAGAATCCAGCTAACAGCAGGAACAATTCCCCTCAGGAATGTTTGGGATGAGGAAGCATTGCAGGTCCTGTCCCCAAACTGGTGTTCCCATTTTTCCATCACATCCCCATTGAACCCAAGGAGCCGGTACTGGAAATTCGATTCCTAATTCCAATTATTTATGGGTGTCTTGAGATGGCCCTGAGCTGGAGCCCCATCCCAACATCCCCACCGTGGATCTGAGCAAAGCTTTATCTCCAGCCCATGAAAGAGAAATTAATGAATTGCAGGAAATTAAAAATTCATGGGATTTGTCACCACTTCCACCCCACAACTTCCACTTTTTGCTCAGCAGAACCAGGCAGGGACCATTGCTTGATCAACCTTTTGAAATTCTGACCTTCTTGGGAGGAAATACAGTAAAATCTGACCTTTCCTCAAACACCCATAAACCTTCTCAATTTTTTTCATTTTGCTTTAAGATTCCCTGTTTTTATTGGGCCCCAAATGCCGAGTTATTCCTCATTTTTATTTTCCTGCCCTTTTATTTCCCTCCCCTTTTCTTGCCACCGAATCCGGCAGGGAACATCCCAGAGGAGGGGGAATTTTCCACCCTTTCTGGTAGCAAATTCCTTAGGTTGCATTTGAGCCTTTTGTGGCTTCAAAGGAACAGCTTGAGCTCCACAAGGCTCCGGATTGGCCAAGGAAACCTGAAACATCCCAAGATTCCTAAGGGCAGAAGAATTTTTAAAAGGTTACATCGTGGAAAAAGAAAATCTGGAAACCTTGCAGAAGCCAGGAGCTTCCTTGGATGCTCCAGCAAAAAAAGGGCAGAAGGGGGGGAGGGAACATCAAAATTCCCCCCTGGAAGCAAATTCCAGCCGACAGAAGGAAAAGCATTTGATGTCCTGCAAAGCCAAAGTGGTAAAGAGCTTTCCTGACCCTTTTCCCAGATCCATGTGGAGAATTTTCCCTCTCTTTTCTGGCACAGCATTCCAAAGGACCCTGTGCTGTCCCTAGGGACTTCCAAACCCCGTTTTCATGGGAATATTTCCATTTCCCATTCACTTTCCAAAGGCCCTTTCAGCACAAATCCCTAAACTTTGGGATTCCCTCTTCTGGGGTTTGGAATCTTTGAGGCAAGTCCTGAGCGTGAGGCTTTGGGATGGGAGGAAAATCCAGTGATCCTTCCCTAATATTCAGTCTAAGATGTATTTTTGCCACTTGGTTGGGGAATGGAATAAAATAAGAAAACAAATAAATAATAAAGTAAATAAAATAAAAATGGAAATAAAATTTAAAATAAATAAAAATAAACAAAATACATTTAAAAGAGAAATGGCATCAAAAGAAGAATGAAATAGAAAGCAAAACTAAAAAATAAAATAAAAATAAAAATTACTGAAATAAAATGAAAATGAATAGATAGAAATTAAATAAAAGAAAAAAGTAAAATTGAAAAGAATTTAAAATTAAATAAAAAGTAAAAGAAAATCAGGAGTAAGATAAAAAAATCAAAATGAAAAATAAAATAGAAATAAAAACATAAAGGAAATAAGTAAAATAAAAACACAGAAATACAAATAAAATTAAAATTAACGAAAATAAAATAAAAATTAAATTAAAATGAAATAAAACTTAGGGAAAATAGAAAAAATAAATAAAAATGAAATGAAATGAAATGAAATGAAATGAAATGAAATAAAATAAAAATTAAATTAAAATAAAAGAAAACTTAGAAAAAATAGAAAAATTAAATAACAATGAAAGGAAATGAAATAAAATAAAATAAATAAAATAAAATAAAACAAAATAAAATAAAATAAAATAAAATAAAATAAAATAAAATAAAATAAAATAAAATAAAATAAAATAAAATAAAATAAAATAAAATAAAATAAAATTCCCCCTTTCCAAAAGCGCTGGAGCAGCCCCTGGATTGCGCAATCCCATAAAAGCCGGAGCGAGCGCTGGGCTCGGGAGCGAAGTTTCCTATGGAAACCGAGGAGCTGGGGGAGCTCGGGAATGGCTCCAGCAGGGCCGTGCCAAGGGCAGCCGCTGCCTCCTTCCCCTGGAGCAGGGAATGTGCAGGAGCTGAGCCCCGCATCCCTGCGCGATTCCCATTCCCTCCCGCCGCTTCCAGCAGGACCGGGAGCCGCGATGCTCCAGGGGCAATTCCCGTCTGCTTTTCCAGGGAAATCTCCCCAGGAATGGGGAAGGCAGGCGGAGCAGAGCTCGGGAAAACCCTGGAGCTCCGGCAGCCTCGGGATTCCCAAGGAACCCTGGAGTTAAGCGGATCCTTGAGCTCCCTCCTATCCTTAATCGCGTCCATCCATCCCGGGAATCGCGGCTCTGCCCCATGGAATGAGGAGCTGGGAAGCCTAAGTGGGACAGGAGCCGGTTTTGGGAATGAAGCCTTGAATCCACATCCTATCCCTCCAAACCACCCAAATCCCACCAAACAGATGGAAAATCCTTTCCCATCCCCGTAAATAAACCACTCCAAACTGGAAAAAAGCTTTTTTTTCCCTTTTCCCAGGGCTGATGGATTCTGATCCTGATTTTCCCTCTATTTCCTGCCATGGCAGCCCAAAGCCACCTAAGCTGTCCCCAAAGCTGCCTGGGGATGCCAAATCCCATTTTAAGGCTCAAAAAATGGGGGAAAAGTCCTGGAATCCATAATTTATCCTTTGGCAGCAGCCAAAATGAACCATAAATGAGACTGAAACCAAATCTGCCCCAAAATCAATGAATTAATGGGTATCTTATCAATTAAAATACCCACAGGTAGATGTTGTCCTGCTTTCCTGCTTTCTCCTGGAGCTGGGGATGGAACAGTGGGACAGGAATTGCTGCTGGAGCACAAGATGCTTGGAGTCACTCCTGTGTCCCTGCCCAGAGGTGACAGCGTGGGAGAAGAGGCAGAAACTTCCCTCAAAAGATGTGGAGAGGCAGGAAAAGGGCAGGAGAACAGCAGGAAAGCTCCAAGGGAACTCCCTGGTTGCCAGGAATGCCGAGGTGTGGAAAAGCTCCCTGGTTGAGATAAATGGAAGTGTGGAACGAGAGGTCTCTGGCTGTTGCTTCCCACAAATAAACAACCCTGGAGCTGATGGCACAGACAGATATCCCTGGAGTTCTCCAGAGCCAGGGATGCTCCACGAGCTCCAGCACCTCGTTCCTTAATTAGGGATTGCCACTGCATAATCAAGGAAAACACAACAATGCTAGAAGCAGGAATGGGATGGGGGGAAGGAGAGGGAGAGTCAGGATGTTGTGCTTGGGAAAAGCTCGTTAGTGCGGCTGCAATTAGCGCTGCTCTGGGGTGATTGGATCCCAGGACAGCCAGGAATTCCCTCCTTCCCACCCAGCACTCACACAATTCCTTCAATCTGCAGTGTGGGAACAGCCAGAACTCGTTTGGGGTTGCCCTTTTTCCTTTTGGGCATCTCCAAGCCCAAGCTCCAGCTCTCCTGAGATCTGGGATGTCGGGAAGACGGGATGCCAGAACCTTAAAGGATTGGAGATTTTTTCTTTTTTGGCTTTGTTTCTCAATCTTTTCCCAAAAAATCCATGAAAAACATTATTATCCGGCAAAAACCAGGAAAACCCCCATGGTTTTAGGAGCCTACGTCCTGCCTGTGAACTCTGCTCACCGAGGGCATTTTACGTCTGTGTTTTATGACTGAAAACCTCCTGGATCTGTTTTCTCCATTGCTGTTTTCCACGGATGAGCCTCTGGAAGCTGCGCAGCCAGAAACACCCGGATCACTCAGACAAAGCGTTTTTTAAAGCTGAATTCCGGCGCTGAAAGAACCAAGGAGCAGAGCTGGGGGCACGCCTGGATCCCATGCTGGGCCTGAGCAAGGATCCTCTGGAAAAGGACGGGAAGGTCATGAGAGGGAAGATTTCCCAGCCCTGTTTTTGGGAAGGAAGCCAAGGCGGCTCCTGGAGGGGAGCTCAGGTGCATCGGAGCGGGAGGAGGGGGGATATGGGATTGTTCAGAGGGCTTGGAATTGTGTTCAAAGACCTTTCACGATGCATTACAGGAAAAGAAGCAGGAGAATGGGTTTGGACATTTATTATTTTGTCTAAATCTGTGTCTTGGCTTAGCTGGAATAAAGCACCGGGGTTTCTTTGGGATTGGTGGAGTTCTCCAAGGCAGAGCTGGCTCTGGAACAATCCATGCTGGGATCATCGTGTCTGGATTCCCTGCTCACTGCAGAGCACCTGAGTGAATCCCTTCATCCATTCCCATGCACAGAGCCAGCTTTCCCACGGATCAGACGCTCCTGACAAAGCTCAGCTTGGTCCTACAAAGAGCAGAGCTCAGGGGGGACAAGAATGTGGGACATGGGGATGAAGGATAAGGGACATCACACAGAATTTGGGATCATCACACCTGGAACAACACAAGCAATCAAACTCTGATTTCAATCTGATTAACTCTGATTAAACTCTGACTAATTTTAACTCTGCTTTTTCTGGCAGGTCAACCACAACCATGAGGTTTTAACACACAGTGGAACATTTAACTGGGGATTGCTGGAATGCTGGCACCGGGAATGACTGGGAGACAGGATGCACTGGGAGACAGATAAGAGATAAGAGATAAGGACCAGGATCCCGCCCAGCACTCGGCATCCTCACACAATAAAGAGCTTTATTCCACTGCTCCTGGGACTGGTGTGCACTAATTTAACCCAATTAAAGTGCTATTGCAGCAGATTGAATTAATGACTCCACTGAGGGCAAGGCAGATCTTATCCAGGGATTGGGAAACCTCATTTGCTGCAAAAAATGCACGGGATTGGGAATAACCTGCAGAGGGAGTGGCAGAGCCAAGGAGAAGCCCTCGTTTTGTCCAGGTTTGTAGCCCTGCAGGTTCCAGTGGATGGAGGCACAGCAGGACCAGCATCACGCTGGGATTTCCATGGATTTTGCTCTCTTTGGGGGAAATCTCTCTTTATTCCAGCTCCAGGGGAAGATTTCCAGCTGGACAAAAGGCTGCAAGGTGCGGGGTGCTTTCCCAATCCCCTCTCCTGGGGAAGCTGCCCTGGTGTCTCCTGGCCCACAGGAAATGTCACCCCACAGCCCCTGGCTCTGCTGGGGCTCTGCTTGGGACCTTTTCCATGCACTGCAGTTCCCAGGCTGGAATGCTTCGTGCTTCCCTGGGAATGTCCAACCTCAGTGACCTGCTCCAGGTGGAGGGGTCCCTGCTCCTTGCAGGACCAGATGAGCTTTGGAGTTCCCATCCCAAACATTCCATGATTCCATGACCTGATAATGCTGGAAATTCTGGAATTCTGGGACACAACCAGTGCCCAGCCCAGCCCCAGAGAGTTCTGTCCCCAGGAGAAGGACACGTGTGCCTGATGGCCACATCTGAGCAGAGATTGAGGAATAAAACTGGGATTCCTTCCAGGCTCCCAGCAGATCCTGGTGGGTGCAGTCCAGCTGCACCTCCTGCGTGTTCCTCACCCAGCCCAGCCCCTGCAGGGTCAGGGGTGCCTCTCCTCAGCCCCATCCCAGCCATGGAGCCTTTCCCATGGTCCTGGAGTCGAGTCCCAGAGTGGGAATCACTGCAAAACCAACAAAGCCTTGGAGAGCGTGGAATGATGCCAAAGAGAGATGGGAAAAACTCACAATTCCAAGTGCCAGAGAAGACAATGAGACATAACAAAGCTTTGTTTGGGAGGGGGATTTCTTTAGGGAAGAGAGGAGAAGGCTGGACAGGGCGTGGGGGGAATTTTAGTCCATCCTATATCCAATCCAGCACTCCAATAATTCAGAGGAAGCCAAAAATTTTTCATATCCAACGACCACATTTTGGTGCAGGAAACAGCCTGTCCAGACAAAGTCCTGGAGCAGCTCATTCCAAGTGCTGGGAGCTTCACTGGGATGGTGCTGGAGCAGCAAAATGTCCTGAGACAGGGAAACCTTCCTGCCTCATCCAGAGGGATTTCCCTTGGGAATTTTAAGGAGGTCCCAGTGAAGTCAGGAGTCCCTGCACTGAGTCCTGTCCCTCCCCTGGGGACCCAGAGGCTGCTCAGACACATCCAGGAGAGCCTGGAATTTGCATCCTGGGGACTCCTGATGGTTCCCCAGCTCCCACAGCCACCTGTTTTAGGACATTCCAGGTGCTTTTCCATGGTTATTCTGGGATGATCAGCTCAGGTTTGGCATCTGCCTCAGCTGCCTGAGGTGAGGCAGGTGAATCCACGCTTCACCTGCCAAGGAGTTTCCACTGGGAGCAAAGAGAGGCTGAGCCAGAGAATTCCTCACTGTGACAGCAACAAAAAAACTCCTCTGGAGTGCATTGACCTCGCTGTGAACTTTACAGGGAGAAAAAACATTCCAGGAGTTGGGAGCTGCTGCTCCCTGAGCCTCACTGGCGGTACCTGCGTGGTGGAGCTGGCAGATCTCACCTGGCAGCAGCCACAGCCCTGGCACAGGGACCAGCCCTGCCCTGGCCCCAGCCAGGGTGGCTTTGGAGGGAGCAGCTCCCAGCCTGGAGTGCCCTGGGATGGGAGGGCACAGCCAAAAAGCAGCAGGAATTCCACAGGGAACAGCCACAAATGGGGTTTGGGGTGACCAAACCAGCAGGGCACGGGCACCCTGTACCCCAGCAGGATGTGCCAGCAGCAGGGTATCCAAGAGATTGTGCTGGCTCACAGAATTCATGGAAAGGCCACGGGCAGGGACACCTCCCACTGTCCCAGGCTGCTCCAAGCCCTGTCCAGCCTGGCCTTGGGCACTGCCAGGGATCCAGGGGCAGCCACAGCTGCTCTGGGCACCCTGGGCCAGGGCCTGCCCACCCTCCCAGGGAGGAATTCCTTCCCAAGATCCCACCACCAGTGGGAAGCCATTCCCTTTTATCCTGTCACTCCAGATCTCTCCCTGAAAAGTTTCCCTGCACTGGAGAGCAGGATCTGAGCAGCTGGAGGAGCTGAACCCCATGGAAAAGGCAGCTCCAACATCCCCCTCCCCAGGAGCACAGCCACTCTCCCTCCCTGCACCTCCCCTGCTGCCATTCCAGGATCGTTATTCCAGGATTGCCATTCCAGGACTGCCATCCCAGGATTGCTATTCCAGGACTGCTATTCCAGAATTGCCATTCCAGAATTTCTACTCCAGAATCACCATTCCAGGATTGCCATTCCAGAATTGCCATTCGAGGGCTGCCATTCCAGGATTTCTATACCAGGATTGCCATTCCAGGACTGCTATTCCACGAGCGTTATTCCAGGATTGCCATTCCAGAATTGCCATTCCAGAATTGCCATTCCAAGATTTCTACTGCAGAATTGCCATTCCAGGATTGAAATTCTAGGACTGCCATTCCAGGATTGTTATTCCAGGATTGCCATTCCAGAATTTCCACTCCAGAATTGTTATTCCCAAACTGCCATTCCAGGATTGCACCTCCAGAATTGCCACTCCAGAACTGTTATCCCCAGATTGCCATTCCAGAATTGCTACTCCAGAATTGCCATACCAGAATTTCCACTCCAGAATTGTTGTTCCAGGATTGCCATTCCAGGATTACCACTCCAGAATTTCCACTCTAGAATTGTTATCCCCAGATTGCCATTCCAGAATTGCTACTCCAGAATTGCCATACCAGAATTTCCACTCCAGAATTGTTGTTCCAGGATTGCCATTCCAGGATTACCACTCCAGAATTGCCATTCCAGGATTGTTATTCCCAGATTGCTATTCCAGGATTGCCATTCCAGGGCTGTGCTGTGGCTGCCAGGAGAACAGGGATCTGTTTTCCATGCACCTGATGCAGGAGGAGTTTGACCTTTCCTTCCCTCCCCTCCTCAGAGCCAGCAGGACACTGCACATTCCAGCAGGAGGAATTGGAGCCCAGCTGGAAAACACAGCTCAGAAACTCCAAAGGCTGAGCCCATCCGGAGCCAGCTCCGTGATTTTTACTATAATCCAAAGCATTGCTTGGGAAAAGCTCTGGGCTGGCCTTTGGAGCTGCCACTGGCACCTGCAGCCCCAGCAGCTGGACCAGTTTTCCCTGAGCCATGGGACATCCCTGCTCCAGAAGCTCGGGATGATCAATCATCACCCAGAGGCTGCTCCATCCCCCAGGATCAAGGGCATTCCCCAAACCTCTTCCATCCTCCCTGTTTGTCCCGCTGAACTTTGTGCTTCTCTCCTGGCAGGAGGAATTTCCTGCTTCCCAAGGCAGTGAATACTTAAATATCCCAGATATCCCACATTTGGGGAATGTGTGCCTGGATTCTGGAAGAGCTGCCCCCATCACCATCTCAACCCTCCTGGTTTTCCCTCCGTCCTAACTGGTGCATTTTAAATTCATTTTTGGCAACAAATTCCCATTTTTTTTTCTGGTACCAGCAAATACTGATGTTTTGGAGAGAATTCTTAATTCAACAGAAGAGAATTCCCAATCCAGCAAGATTTCAAGGAGCTCAAGAACAAGTTCACTTTTCTTTCTTTGTATTTTTTTTAATAATATAAATAGAAATCTTTCTCCCTGTTGACTCTCTCCTTCTAATTCCTAATTGGACAAGGCAGGCTCTTTCCTATTTCTAATAGGGCTGTGCAAAATGATGAGATCCATTAAATTTCCAAATGGAAAAAAAAAGCCTCCAAGCCTTCTCTGCTGATTTCCAAACCCTCCCCTGAACACACGTGCTCTGGGCAGGGTAATTTTGTTTGGGGTAATTCACTTCTGCTAATTTCCTGGAAGTCTTGCAGGATACATGACTCCATTTTTGGGTGTTTTTCCACATAAATTCAGGATTAATTTCCCTGAGAAATATTTAAGTGTAAATTATCTTGAGAGAAAGCAGAGGGTTTTTTTTTTGTTTTTGTTTTTTTTGGATTGCAGGAACAACGTGGCCTCCTGGAAGGTGGAATTGGAATAATCAATTTTAACCAAATTCCAACCCAATACATTCTGTGGATCAAATCCTGGGCTCATCCATTGCTGGGTTTTGGAGCTAACATGGGGCTGTTATCCCAAAAACCACCTCAAACAACACTCCCAACTTTCCCTGAAATCCTGAGAGCTTGGAATTGTAATTCCAGTTAATCTGGGTGACTTCATTCCCGTAAATTGCTCCGAACTGAAAAATGATCATTCTATAAATGAGCTGTGAGAAGGCTGAAGGGTGAATATCAGATATTCAGGATGGGTTCATTAGGGATATTTAGGATAAATGTTCCAAATGGGGAAAATTTGAGGAGGAGGCAACTTTGGAGTGCCCAGGGAAGGAACAGCTCACACAGAGCTGCAGAGCAGGAGCAGGAAAATTCAGCCCCCCACACCCAAAGGGAATCTGTGCCCTGAGAAGGCAGATCCCTAATTCCAACCAGGGGAGATCCTTAATTCCATCCAGGAGAGATCCCTAATTCCAGCCAGGAGATCCCTAATTCCACTCAGGGAGATCCCTAATTCCAACCAGGAAAGATCCCTATTCCAACCAGGAAAGATCCCTAATTCCAGTCAGGAGATCCCTAATTCCAATCAGGAGAGATCCCTAATTCCAATCAGGAGAGATCCCTAATTCCAGTCAGGAGATCCCTAATTCCAATCAGGAGAGATCCCTAATTCCAATCAGGAGAGATCCCTAATTCCAACCAGGAGAGATCCCTAATTCCAGCAGGAAAGATCCCTAATTCCAACCAGGAATTCCTAATTCCAATCCCACAGCTGGACCCAAGGAGCTCAGCACTCTCCTGCAGAAGGAGCAGGGATTGGGATGGAGCCTGGGGAGCAGCAGAGCAGCTCCTCACACTTCCACATCCCTCTGCTTTTCCACCATGGATTCTTTCCCTCAGTATAACCCCACCAGGGAGATCTCTCCCCTTTGGGATTTTTGGGATCAGCTGCTGCCCTACAAATCCCAGCTGGCCCCGAGCTCTGCTGGAATTTGCTTTCACCTCCAGGTGGAGCAGGGCTGCTGTGGCAGGCTCAGTCCTGCTGTCCCTCCCTGAATTCAGCCTCCACTGGATCCCACACTGGGAAAATCCCACCCCTGGATCCCAAATGTCACCTCTGGAGCCATCGTTTGTCAGGACAGATGGACAGAAGACATGAGGTCCTTGAACCTTGGTGCCCACCACCATCCTGGGAGGTTCTGCAAGGGACTGGATTTTGGGATATCCCAATGCCAGGGATGAGGGGATGCAGGTTTGGAGCATTTTTCCCATGGCAGGAGGAAGATTTGGGGCTTTCCAGGAGAAAGCCTCTTGTTCCAGGGTGCATTTTCACACTCAGAATTTGGAAGCTGCTCGCAAGCCAGGAAGGGAAAATTGCAATCCAGGGAGGAGGGGAGGAAAACCTGGATCCAAAGCAACCCTCCTCACTTACAGGAAGGCAACTGGAAGGACGCAGTGTGGAAATGAACTTCCCAAAATAACGGGAATTTAACGCTAAGCAAAACACCCGGCCGCAGACGGACTTAATCACTCTGAAGTGAGGGAAGGTCATTAAATAAACAGCACAATCCAAAGTGTTGATTTTGGGGATATATCCAGCTATCAGCTCTTCGGGAGAGCAAATAAACCTCGGGAATTGCATGGCACAAAGGTTCCTGGAGCGCTGAGACAAAGGGAAAAACCCAAACCCGAGCCTTTGCTGACACACGAGTCCATAAAGGCTCTTTCACAGGGATGGAGGCAGGGCTGGGAAGGGAATGGGGATTTCCAACGGCACTTTATGGGCATTTTTCTTCCCTGATTCCTTATTTTTCTGCACCATAATCCCAATTCCACCATAAAAAATGTTGATGTGGATTGTGGTTGGTGGAACCGTCCCTGGCCAAGAGCGGCTCCTGGGCTGCTGCTTCCCTAAAATTGTGATTCCTGGTGGCTCAGCCACTCCAGCCACTCAACCTTTTCCCTGTGGTAGAACCTGAGATATAACTTTTTATCCTCCTCCTCCTGTTTTCCTTCCCATCCAGCTCTGTTTTCAGAACAGATGATCCAGGGATCAGGGCTCACTATGGAGTTTCCCGTTCCTTTTGCCAGCACAAGGAAATCTGTGCAGAAAGGGCACAAAAAGTTCAGCTTTTCCATAAATCCAGTGTCCTGGAAGTCTCTAATTGGCATGGTGGGATCCTTACACTGGGCTTGATGGGAGTTCTGCACATGGAAATTGTTCCCAAAACTTGTGGGACCATAAAATGGGAATTCACCCAGTGCTTTCGACCTTGAATCCCTCCCCAGTCTCCTGGATGGGGAATTTCACTGGGTTTGTAGGAATACAGCTGGGTAAAACCTTTGGAATGATCTTTTCTGTCACACCTACGTTTTGCAGAGCAGGAGAGGGATTTTCCTGAACAAGCAAAGATCCTTTACAGGGATTTAGGAGCGGGAATGACGCAGAATGGCTGTGGAGCCTCTGGAAAGAGGATTTTCATGGAACAATCACTTGGAATAAATCATCCTCTTGGAATCACAGAGGTGCCCAGATGCCAATGCATACACTCAGCAGAAGTAAAGAAATCAAAACCAGAGCTAAAAATCCCAGGAAAAATCCCACCAAAAACCAACCAGGGATGTGAATTCACCTCTGGAGCTGCTTTTGGAAGGATTCCTCAGAGCTCCCCACGCCAGCAAAAGCTCTGCTGGACCCTCCTGATTTTCCTGAGTCACCAGACGGTCAAGCAAACATCAGGCACAGGATTGCTGTCCAACTCCAGAGCAGATCCCCACAAAGGCGTTTGTTCCATACAGGAATCAACCCCGGCATGGACAAATTCCCACTCCCCAAACAACCCCGATGATTAGCATTGATTAATGGGGCTGTTAGAGGCTCATTCATCACCAGTAACTCACAACATCTTTTTCCACACCAGTTCCAACTCCCGAGGAGCTGGAAAGGGAATGGTTCTTTTTCATGGCTTTTGTTGCCTGTTCCCAAACACATCCGGGTTTGGGGTTTTTTTAGGGTTCTCCACAAGACCTGCCCAGATCCAAAACCTCTGCACAGCACAGGATCCTGCATTAGTTGGCATTTCTCTTCCATATTTTCTTATAATCATGGAATCATTTAAATTGGAACAGCCCTCTAAGACTGAGTCCAACCCTCAGTGCTGCCAAGGCCACCACTGACCATGTCCCCAAGTGCCACATCCCCACAGTTCTCAAATCCCTTCAGGAATGGGGATTTACCACTGCCAGGGTTGGACAACCCATTCCAGGCCAAGATTTTCCCTAAAATCCAACCTAAAACTCCCCTGGCACACCTTGAGGAGGAGCACCATTTACTTGTAGGTTGCTCAGTGTTGCTCAATTTCTAAAATGATTTTGTTCCCCCTCCACATTTATTTTTCCTGCAGGAAAGAAAGAACTGCTATTAAAACCCTGGATTTGGAAACTAGACAGTCTGGGATGCTGGACTGGGAATGATACAGCACAAGGAAAAACTAGGTCAGATTTTGGCCTGCAAACACATCCTTCCACCCAAAACCACAGAGAGTGTCCCACGCACGGGACCCTGAGCTCGGCTCTCTCCTGGAGCACCCAGGAAAACACGGGAGCAGAGTCACAAATCCAACCTCAGTGGCCAAGATTCCACCTGAGATATTCCCTCCTTCCCAAATGTGGGATTTGAGTGTTGGATTTCACAGGTTCCCACAGAGGAATTGTTTGGGAAGGCACAGGATAATTTGGGCTCACCCTATAAAAGCCATCGCATCCTAAGGACACACAACCCAACAGATCCGTTGGGAAAGGACGGCTCCATCCTCATGGATGTGGGAATCAGGGAGCAGCCATGGGGCTGGCAGCAACCAAAACCTCACAAGCAAAGGCCATAACATGGAAAACTTCCTCCACTGTGTTATTTGAGTTACCAATCCCGGAAAAGTAAGGAGCTGTTTCCTTACCTTCCTCGCTGGATCCACACTCCGGTGGGGATCAGAGCTGTCTAGGATGGCTTCAGTGTAGATCCAGGCTCCTGCTCCAGTCCCAGCCCCTCATCTGCCCCTGGACACCTTTGGGATAAATAAAAAAAAAACTCATTAAGCCATTTATTTTTTAGCAAGCAGGAAGATCTCTGTTGCTGCTCCTCTGTTTTCTCTTTATCCAGGGATATCAGCAATGGGACAACAACAAGGCAAAGCACCTGAGGAACATAAGGAGAAAAAGCTGCAAGCTGTCACAAAATCCCTTGTGACAGTGGAACTGATCCCTGTCCTCCAGGAACGGGGATGGAAAATGTTTCCCAGGAAGTTACAGGTCTGGGATGGTGCTGTGGGTGGAATTAGGGCTCCTCAGAGCCCCCCAAATTCCAGGTCTTTCCCCAAACACTTCCATCGTTTCAGTTCCCAGTCAGGCCCGTGGGAGGAGAGGCTCCTCCAGACTCACGGGGATGACCTAAGAGGTGGAAACCCAAATTGTCCCACTCCAAACCATCTTCCCTGTGCTACACATGGGCATTTCCCAGAGATCAGGCAACACTGAACCTCAGGAAAGGCAGCAATTTTCACCAATTCCTCTTCTCCCTCTGTTCCTCTCCAAACCCAAGTGGTGGAAGCCAAGTGTGAGGCACGGGCTGGGTGTCCCCAGGCTCCCCATGGAAGGTCTGTCCCTGTTCCCAGCTCCTGGTGCAGCCAGCCATGGATCAGCTCTCCATGGAGCCACAGGGAGCTGCCATCATTCCTCTGACAGCTCCGGGGCCGTTTCCAGCCCGCTGGACTCGCCTCCTGTCACTGCAGATCGGAAAAAATCTCCAATCATCCAAAAGTGGATTCCAGCAGGCCCTCCAGGTAATTCCTCAACCTTGAGACAGGCCTGGAGAGCGATCATTCCCTCCTTAATCCCCTAAAAGCATCCATGGGAATGGCAAGTTGGCTTCCCCCACACGTCTGGCCCTTGCCCTGGAGCCTCCCTGCTCGGAGCCGGACCGGCTGGATCCCGGCTTCTCCAGGAGTTTACTTCCAGGTCAACGAGCCCATGAAGAGTAACTGGATGGAAGGAATGGCACATGCCACTGCCATGATGGGATGTGGCCAGAAGGGCTTTTCCCAGCTGATGCTGTCCTTGGGCCGTGCTGTTCCTGCACCACCTGGATGCTGTCCCATCCCAGGAATGCTCATCCCAGCACGGGGAGCCTCTGGAAATGAACCCAGCTGGTGGCTCTCCCCTCCTTTTCCCACCAATCCACATTTATGTATTAACAGCAACAATTGTACAGCCTGGGATAGTGGAAATTATCCCTTCCCATGGCAGGGGGTGGGATGGGATGAGATTTAAGGTCCCTTCCATCCCAAACCATTCCAGGATTCTCCAATAATTTATTTATAAATACATTCTGTGGCTTTATATCTGTATTTTACATGAGGGAGGGAGAAGTGATGAAACCACCTAATGGATCAGGGAATTATAATTCCTAGAGTTAGGATCATCACATCTCCTCCCAAATCCTTTTTGTTGGTCACCACCCACTGGGTCCCCAACTTCACCTGTGCAGGATATTTCTCCTGCTTTTCCTCCATCCCTTTAGGATTTTCCTCTTCATTCCCATTCACATCATGCACATTCCTCCCAAGACTGCATCCCCCAGGACTGGATCCATCCTTTGGTAGGACTAAACCAACACAAAGGATCCTGCCCAGTTTGCACCCCATCCCAAGGGAAAAAAGTAGATCCTACAAAAATGAAGGAGGAGAGCAAGCATGACTCCAGCAGTTTTCAGGGCATTCAGCCAGGCTGGAAACACTGATGGCAATAATTGCCTGGAGCTTCCCAAAAAGTGCTGGCCACGGATTTTCCAAAAGCTGAAAGACCTATATTTGTGAGTAACCACCAGACCCCATCAGCTCCTCCTGACCAAACACTCCACGGTGACATCATTCCACACTGGCATCATCCTGAGAGAAGAACCACAGCATTCCTGGAGCCCCAGCAGAAACTCGACACATGGAATGCCTAATCCTAGAGTGGACTTCATCCTTCTTTTCCTATGAGTCATTTTCCATCCCACTGTCTGCCCAAAGATGCTTTTGTGTTGTTTATTTATTAAAGGTTCTCTCGATGGCTTCACTGATGACCAAAGAAAGGAGGGAAGGAGGAAGGACTGGGCATCCCAGGGATCTGCCACTAAGTCTGGCCTAACTAAACCCGTCTGCTTGGGATCTGCTGCCAAAATCTGGGACAGCCCTGGAGCAGCAGGATGCAGACCAGGCTTTGTGTTCTAAACCAAGGATGTGTCACAAGTAATAACAAAAACACAAGAGCCATTCCTTGATTTTCCAGGAGTGACATGGGATGGAGGGATGGGGTTGTTTTGGTTGACTGTTAAAACTCCATTTTTTGGCACAAAAAGAAAGGCCCCCAGGCCTATCTGATGGGAACTAGAAGAAAACCATGGATGACCCAAAAAAGTGAAACTGACGGGTCCAAATTCATAATCCAAAGAAAGTGCTGGATCCAGACCTTGCCTATGCAAGAGTCTGTGCAGAATTCAGCATCAGCCCCGTGGGTGCAAGGCAAAAGGCGGATAAAGCACCCAATTATTGAATAAATACCGTTAATTGTGCAATTTGCTCAATCTCCATCATCTCAGCAACTCAAGGACCCCTGGCAGATCCCAGTGGTGACCATGCCATGAAGGAGGAAATTGTCCTGGCATGGGGTGGGACTCGCAGTTCCATTAACACCAAAAATCATGGATCTAAAACAACAACATCCTCAATTCCCCTGCTTCAAAGAGAGGCTCTGCCTTCCCCAGCCTCAGCCAAACACAAGGAATGGGCTCCAGGCCGTGCATTTCCATCCACACCTCCCTAAATCCGGGACAGCAGCAGGACGGCCACGCCAGCTCCCGACCTCTCTGTGGCGCTGACAGGAGGCTCCCAGAGCAAATGTTCCACGTTTGTCTTCGATTTGTTCTTCAGCAAGAGGAGCAAAGGTCAAACCTGGGCTCCCCCAGGAGGGCCCATTTGTTGTCCAGATGTGACGAACATGAAGGACTTTTCTGGGAATGGACAAACAGCTGCTCTGCAGCCCCAACGCCATTCCCGCCTTCCTGCTGTTGGGAATGTGTCTGTTCCCTTGGGCTCGTGCACCAGGGATGGGGTTTGGAACAGGGCAGAGTGCAGGGAGGAGTCTTATCCATACAGCACCTGGACTGTACTGAATCATGGAATCATGGAGTGGTTTGGGTTGGGAATGATCTAAAAGATCACCTTGTTCCAACTCTGATCCATAGGCAGGGACACCTTCCACTATCCCAGGGTGCTTCAAGCCCTGTCCAACCTGGCCTTGGGCACTGCCAGGGATCCAGGGGCAGCCACAGCTGCTCTGGGCACCCTGTGCCCACCCTCCCAGGGAGGAATTCCTTCCCAATATTCCCTCTAAAACTACTTTAGTTCAGTTTACAAGCCCAAGGAAGCTCATCCCGGAGCTTGAGCACCCTCACAAATCCCTTGTTCCCTGGGAGAAGGGACAAACCCCACCTCCCGTGAAGAA
Organism: Passer domesticus; assembly: GCF_036417665.1. Taxonomy (NCBI): domain Eukaryota; kingdom Metazoa; phylum Chordata; class Aves; order Passeriformes; family Passeridae; genus Passer; species Passer domesticus. The sequence continues at coordinate 1,753,003 of NC_087485.1, forward strand.
AAGGAGAGGCAAAACCCTCTGAGCCTCCATCCTGCCCTCAGCCAGTGCCTTGGGGGCTGCTCCAGGTCCCACGGCGGGGGAGACACCCATGGCAGCTCCATCCACAGCACACAACTCCCTCCCCCTGCAGCAAGCACTGAGCAGAATCTCAAACTGGGGGGGAAAACCCCAACAGGGCCATGGCCCAGAGTCAGGGAGAGCCTGATCCACTGGTCCCAGAAGCTGCAACAACTCCCAGTGGTTCTGCTTTGTCTTCTTGGGCTAATTGCTTTCAGGCTGTCAAGGGCTGCACGTCCTCAGAGCCAAGCCTAAGTCTGGTCCAATCCTGACTTATCCCAGAGCAAAAATGTCCTTATTGTCACTCCAGCCAGGAATGCACGTGGTTCCACTGGGCTGAGCAGTGCAATCAACCTCGGTACCCACCTGCCACCTCCTCCTGATCCCACACAGATCAAGTTCCCTAAACCTGTTTTTTTTTGAGGTTGAACACCAGGTAAGAACAAAGATCCCTCCTCGGCTGGAGATTTTTTTATCCACTCCCAATGCTGAAATTATTGTGATGTGAAAATTATTCCCCCAACACAGGGACAGTTAACTCCCCAGGACAGTCTGAGACACGCAAATATATCCATGATCTTTGCCATTTGCAGCACAGTGGAAAATTGCTAAGAAAAGTTCCCATTGTGTCGGGGATGCCATTCCAACCTCCTGGAATTTCTCTCTCTCTGGCAGCTAAAAATGGCTTCAAACTCCCCAAAATGCTGGAGGTTGAACAGTGATGCTGGAGCTCCACGAGGAAAGGGCTGAAGATGTCCAAGTGCACGGCTCACTGCTCCCTCCCCGGCTCAGGGAATGCAGTGCTCCCAATCCATGCTCCAAGACTGATGGGTGCTCCAAGGGTGGAGATCCTGAAGTGCAGAATGCTGCAGGAATCCCCTCCAGACCCCAGATAATTCCACCCCAAAACCTCGGCATCAAGTCATGGGATAGGGGACATCCCTCATCCCTGACATCTCCACCATGGAAGGTGGCAAAAGACATTTCCCAAAGCTCAGGGCCTTGAAGGCACCTAGGCACCTCCTTTGGACACAGTTCTCCCTCCCTCTCCCTCTAACACAAAAACACACATGTCCAGCATCCCTGTGTTGATCCCAGCCTCAGGAATGGAAGCCCAGACACAAGAATGAAAAACTGGGACAACACTCCCACAGCTGGATGGCCGGAGTGGGACTCCTGGATCCATCTTTTGGCACGGGGACGAGTGACCTGATTTCTTTACAGCCCACGAGAGCTCCCAGCACTCTGCTCCTTAAATGGGGTCATGACTCCTGGAATACTGAAGGAGAAATGGAAAACGCAACTCCAGGCTCCCTGCTTTGAGGGCTGTGAGTTTTCCTGAGATTTTCCTGCCTTAATTCCTTCTTCCCATGGCCTTTAGGCTCCAGGAATGAAGCAGCAGGACAGGGGTCAGGCGGGAGAAGAGGGAATGCTCTCCTTGGATGGGCATTTGTCTCTCCCTGTTTTTCCAACCACATCCCTCCTCCTGCCAACTCCTTGTGCCTCAGACCATCCCAGTTTTGCCTCAGCCTCTCATCCAGCCCTTCCTCAGGAGGAAAGTGCAGGATCCAAGTGTGACACTCACGAGATGCAAAACCCAACCTGGGATCTTGGCAGGGAAAATGCCCATTCCAGGGCAGATGGGGGAAACTGGGAGGTTTCAGGTGGAACCACTGGGTTCAGTGTTTCCCAGAGGCAGCCAGAAGGTTTAATTTCTGAGTATTTGTTAATTATCTCATTATTTCCAGGACCATGTGCTCCCTATTCTGATAGCAAAGGGACATCTGAGGTTGGTTAAACTGTTTGTAATGGGGCCATCTTCAGCTTTTTGGAATTTCCTGGTTGGCATCTGCCCAAATCAACACATTTTTCTACGTAAAACAAGAGTCCCTCCAAGGAGCTGCTCTAAACAATTCCCTCACTCAGCAATTTCGAATGCACTGGCTTAGGGACTTTACAAATTGCAGGGAAAAAGTCCCAAAACTGAAAAACAACAACAAAACGTGAAACCTCTTTGACCCCTGCAGTTATCTGATGAGTGCAGGCAACAAAAATAGTTTGGAGACTGGGGAGATTTCCAATGAAGAGGAATTTTTGTGTTTTCCCTTCAGCTTGTGGCTGACAGAAGCCATGGAAGGAGCCCCATGGAGCAGCAGCATCCCTGGATGCTGGTTTAGGAAGCAGCAGTCTGAAATCTCTTATCACATCTGGAGCAGAGGGAATTGTTGGGATAATTCCCAGATGATTCCAACACAGATCACACCTTCCAGCCCTGAGAGCAGCTAAAAGCCATGGAAAGATTATCCTGGTCAGCCTGCCTCCATCCTTCCCAGAAAGCACCTCCACCATATGACCAACATCGCAGCATCCCAGGATGAGCCAGTTTGGAAAGGACCACGCTGGATCATCTGGTCCAACCTCTCTGCTCCAGCTGGGTCACCCCAGGGCACTGGGCTGTGTCCAGATGGTTCTGGAACCTCTCCAGAGAGGGAGGCTCCACCACAAACCCAACAGCTGGGACCAGCACAAGCTGCAGCTTGTGGCCACCTCTGGATCCCCGTGGAAGAGCTGGACTTGGAGGTTTCCTGGCATTTTGGATTTCTCTGAGGTTCATGGGTGGCCCGGAATGTGACACAGCACTGAGCTGTTAGCAAAGCCCAGGGATTTGGGATAGAGTTCCTGGCTGGAAGTGCTGGATGTGACTCTTCTCCTCAGAGCTGAGCTGGCAGATCAGCACTGCTGGGGAGAAGCTGGAGGGGAAGGGAAGGAAATCCAAGCATTTCCCAGGTCACCTGTTTTCCTAATGCCAGCACTGCCAGTTTCCTACAGAAAACCCAGCCTGCAGATTGCACCAGTGTTAAATGAGATTCCTCTCCACTCCTCCCTTCATTCCCACAGCTCTCTGCAGCCCTGGAGTTGCCATTCCTGAAAATTTCACACCTAATTATTCATTATCCCTAACGAGCCCTCACCAGGCATCCACTGCTCTGTCTGGAGCTGGTTTGAATCGGGCAGGGTTGTGCAATCTCTGGCACCAGCCCTGCTCCACCTCTACTTGAATCCCAAAAAATGAGCCTGGAGGACTTTCTCTGGTCTGTCCACTCAGTCAGGTGGAGGGAGAGAGGGATTTGTCTGGGTCAATGTTCCAGGCTGAGGTTTGACCAGCACAGTGGCCTCTTTAACAGCAGGGCCCAGAGAACTCCATCCTCCAGGGCTGGAATTCCTCTGGGCTGAACAGGCACAGCACAAACCAAGGAGAGATCTGGTGGGAAGGAAAAGCCCAGCTCTGCTCCCACGTGCAGCTTTCCACCCTAAAGGTCCCAACAATTCTGCTGGCATGGAGAAACTGGAGATAATCCACACCTCCCTGATTCCCACTGTCCCCACTGGGATCCATCCAGTCCGTGGCAGCCACCTGGCAATCCACTCATCCCAACTAAAATCAGCACCTGACTGAGGTGTAGGAAATCTGTCCCAAATTCCCCTTCAGGACTCAGAGCCATCTTCCAGTTTGTTTTCCAGCTCCTCTTTTACTGAGCAGTCATCTCCTTCCCAACCTCAGGGTACTTATTTTCACACTTCTCCCAGAAGTCCAGAATTCCTTCTCCAAGGATTTGCCCTGCAGGGTTACCTTGTAGAGAATTTTTGGAAATGAAAATTCCCATTCCAAATGAAACAGGCAGGCAGTGCCTTGCATCCTCTGGAAAACCAGATCCCGACTTCCAGCAAGCTTCACCTCCACCTCCTCCGGGACTCTGGGACCTCTGTCATTCCAAAGCCTTTTTAAAATGTCATCATTCCAGGAGAAGCCAGCCGGGGCCTGAGCCAGGAGTGGTGACGGAGAGCTGAGATCAAAGCTGTGAACTCTGGGCGGTTTGGAGAGCTGAGGGGAGCCAGAGCAGGGGCTGACATCAGCCGGGCGAGCACAGGATTCTCCCGGAGCCCGGGGCCGCTGCTGCCGGAGGGATCCGGGAAGCTGGGATGCTGAAGGGCTGAGTCACCACGGCTGGAGGCTCTCCTGGGAGGAAGGAGCAAGATTCCCTCACAAGAAGGAGCTTTTTTCCACTGTAAATCTTCGGAGCACAGCGAGGAGGCTGAAAGGTCACTGGGGCTTGGCACTGCTTTGGCAACCGGGAGCCAAATGGCTTTGGTGGGAATGAGGATGATGCTGCCTCCTCCCGAGGGGCTCTCTGCTCACAGGCTTCACCCACAGCCTGTCTGGGTCACTGTGGAGCAGCTGTCCTCATTCCCTGGCTGCTCCGAGGTCAAACAGGCTTTGGCAGGGCTGGGAATCCTGGTCCCACCGAAGGAAAGGGAGTTTTGTCTTTGGCTTTCACAGCAAGGGGATTTGGAACTCGGACATTGATTTGTATTTTGAGAGGGATCTCTGATGAGGTAGATCTGCAGGTATCCCAAGGGTTTAAGTGGATCCAGAGCTTTAAAACTTTTGGGGAATTCAAATCCCACCAGCGCTTTGCCCCCACTCAGATCTGTGGGGACCCTGATATGAGTCAGTTCCTTCCACACAAAATTATTCACTGAATTCCCTCTCCTTGGGTTTGGGAGAGAATCAGCAACATTAAAGGGCACACAGATAGGAAACTCTTCCTCTGGAAACGTGGGGAAGATTTGCTGTGCTCCACGAGGGAGCTGCTCCTGCTCAGGTATCCAAGGGGAAAGAAATTCCAGCCTCGGGAGTGCAAGGTGGGAGAGCAAACCCACAAAAGCCAGCCAAGACTGACCTCTTGAGAAAGGCTGGAGGAACCACAGCCGGAGGAAAAGCCAGGGAGCAGCCGAGGAAAGGTGGGAAGAAAAGCAGGGTGAGGATGATGACAACAAAGCCCCCTCTGTGCAGCCATCCCTCAACACTTCCCCAGCATTAATTACACACAGCAGCACCCTGACGACACCAAGGGTGATAATGACTTTCCAAGGTCCATCCAGCTCAGATTTTTGTCCCTGGAAGTGGCCAAAGGCAGATTTAAAGGAAGGGTTTAAGAACAAACATACTGTGATTTTTTTTCTCCCCCGGCCTAAAAAAGTCAGCAGCTGAGGGATTTCCTGAGCTGAAGGAGGAGTTATCTTTGCATTAAACAGGACTCGGGGGACTTTCCTCCTACAAACCTCTCCATTGTCCCTCAGTTCATAAGGAAAGAAGAGAAAGAAACATTACAACTTTTACTGATGATGAGGTGTCAGCTGAAAATGCAGGGCAAGAAATTAAATTTCTTCACCTGCACCTGAAGTCGACCCAGAGAAAGCCCCAATTCTCCCTCCGACAACAAAGTCTGGGTTCATTAACAAAAACTGTGCTGTAAAATCTTTCCCCTGACTTAATGGGACGGCTCCAAGGTCCTTGGAAGGATTATTTCAACCCCACAGGCTCAATCAGTTGGTTCATTAAGCAGAAAAGTTTGGGAAAACCCACCAGGGATTCCTTCCTTCAAGGTTATTATTCCTGCTACAAAATGTCCTTCTTGATTTTTCAAGCAGCTGTGAGCGAGTTTTGGCTTTTAAAGCAAATGAGTGGGGACCCATCAGCACCCAAACACATCTGGGTGGAAATGTTAAAGGGTCTTTTGGGGTGAACCCCAGCACCGGGGAATAAATGGAATTTAAATGGTATTTAATGGTGTTTAAATACTATTTAAATGGTATTTAAATGGTATTTTAAGGCATTTGCATGCCTCTCCTCCTCACACATCTGGAAGAGGCTCCAGCAGCATGTTTCACCCCTCCACAATTCCACTTTTTAAAGGAATTTGTTGCGTTGTTCCCACTGCCACAACCTGGGCAAACACAGAGGCTCTGCCCTTCGCACATCCCTCCTGGATGGCATCCCAGGAATGCTGCTGGAGCTTTCTGCTCCCTGCAGAGATCCTGAGTGTGTGCAGCAGGACAAGCCTGGGCAGAAGGCTGGGCCTAGAGGACCTGCCTCAGCCTAATTCCTGCACCAGGAATTTCTGCCTGGCACCTCCACGTCCCACAATGACACCACTGGGCACAAAACCCATTTTCTGCTGAAAAATGTCACCTGACTCCATTTCCACCTAAATCCTTTAAAATCCAGGGCTGTAGCACTGAGAGCCTTGAGGACAACATGGAATAAGTGGAAGAAAATATAACCAAAAAGGAGGAGGGAAGGGGGTTTTGGAAAAAAGGAGGAGAGCAGCACTAAATCAACACAGCAGCAGGGCAGGTGAAGAGAAGGGAAAGCAGCTCTTCCTCACAGAAACCTTCCAAATTCCTCACTTCCATGGCAAATACCAATCCATCTCCAGCCTTGGCTTTGTGATCCTGGCCCTGGACACAGCACTGGCCCGGCTAATTGCCATTTAAATCATTAGCAGGGCACAAAAGAGTGGCAGGAATTCCTGCCCGCTTGGGCTGCAGCACAGTCCCGAGGCCCTGCTCCCCGTTAATGAGGAATTTCGGCACCTCCTCGGGATCCTGAGGGGTCCCTAATGAGGGGGAGGGTGTTTATGGGAATTGAACCTGTCCTGATTAGTTCATGGCACAAGGGCTCCCCACTGAGCCTGAGATTTATGAGCTGGAGTTGATCCTGGGGAGCTGCAAACCTGGGCTGGCTCATCCCACAGGGGAGGCAACAAAACCCCATGGATGGAGATGGAGACAACACCCCCAGGTCTTCATTCTCTCCCCAAATCCCAAAATCTGGGTGATCTACAAACTGGTTTTGCTCCAATTCTGCCCCATGACTCGGCCTGCTGTCCCTTGGTGTCACTTGAGGTGGGACCAAGCTCAATCCGACCTGAGCTCACACCACCAACAACCAGCACCACACCCATTCCCAATCCCACACCCATTCCCAGTCCCAAATCCATTCCCAGTCCCACTTTCATTCCCAGTCCCACACCCACTCCCAGTCCCAAATCCATTCCTGATCCCACACCCATTCCCAGTCTCACATCCATTCCCAATCCCACACCCCTTCCCAATCCCAATCCCACACCCATTCCCAATCCCACATCCATTCCCAATCCCACACCCATTCCCAATCCCACATCAATTCCTAGTCCCAAATCCATTCCTGATCCCATACTCATTCCCAGTCCCACACCCACTTCCAATCCCACATCCATTCCCAGTCCCACACCCATTCCCAGTCCCACGCCCATTCCCAGTCCCACGCCCATTCCCAGTCCCACCCTCATTCCCAATCCCAAATCCATTCCCAATCCCACACCCATTCCCAGTCCCACTACCATTCCCAATCCCACATCCATTCCCAGTCCCACGCCCATTCCCAGTCCCACGCCCATTCCCAGTCCCACCCTCATTCCCAATCCCAAATCCATTCCCAATCCCACACCCATTCCCAATCCCAAATCCATTCCCAATCCCACATCCATTCCCAGTCCCACACCCATTCCCAGTCCCACACCCATTCCCAATCCCACATCCATTCCCAGTCCCACTACCATTCCCAATCCCACATCCATTCCCAGTCCCACGCCCATTCCCAGTCCCACGCCCATTCCCAGTCCCACATGCCCACGTTTGGCTGTCTCACAGGAGGAGTTGGGTTTCACTGCTAATGGGAGAACAATTGTGGTGGGACTCCAGAAACGCCTCGTATTAAACACAAAAAGCACCAGAAAATTAAAGCTTGGGCTGAATCACATCTCAGACTTTTGGGACTGGAAATTCCCATTGGGAATGCAGGACCGAGACAAGAGCTACTATTTGTTGACAACCACTTGAAATCATCCTCTCAAAAATGTTGAGTGAATGGAAATCATTGCCCTCCAAATTTTCAGCTCATTAAAAAATGTTACAAATTCATCTTGGATTGCTACAAATGGCTTGCTTTGCTGTCAACCATTGGATTCCTCCACATGCATTTCTGAGTGGGATTTAGGAGAATTTCCAAGGAAGAAGCAGTCCTAACCATTGTAAGAATTCTTCCCTTCCAAACCCCGAAAGCCTTAAACTCTAAAAAATGAGATATAAATTTTAAAAAAGGCACAAACCCAGCGTGGTGTGATGAGCTGCCTGCACATCCGTGGCTCCTGCACGGGATGAAAAGAACATTTAACACAAACCCTGCTGGAGCAGCTCGGCTTTGCCATGGACTGTGATCCCTGAAAACCCCGACTCCGAGGCACAGCCCTGCTTCCAGCGCCCTCCTCTCTGTTCCCCTCAGCAGGGAGAGTTGTTTGTTTGGTTTTGTAAGTCCCAGCTTAATGCAAAGCAGGAGCCAGAAGGGAGCAGGGCTTGCCAGAGGCAGAGCATCCCTTTCCTGCCTTTTCCCGTGGTTCCCGTCGCAGTTTTGGATCCTGCCAGTGTTTGGGTTGGGTTTAAATCATTCCTGACAGGCCCAGCTGGTGGCTGTGACGCCAGCCCATGGAGGGAATTGTGGAATCTGGTCTCAGGCTCAGGCTTAGCTTGGTTAGGATGGCATTCCCCCACAAATGGTGCCTCATTCCCTATGGATTTTCCCTCCTCTGTCCTCAAAGGACACATTTTACAGGGGAACATGGTGTCAGCAACCCCCAAAATCCTCATGGCACAGAAATAACCAACCCTATCCCAGCCCCCTTTCTCCCTGTTTTCCCACAAAACCCATTCTGGTCCTCAGGAGGCTCCAAAGGCTGCTCCCAGCAGAATTCCCAGCCCATCCCTCATCCCTGCCCAGCACCCTGCCTCTGCCAGGGGGGTTGTGCAACAGCTCCAGGACACAAGTGGAAAAATCACTTCCAAGTGGGAGGTAATGAGATGCAATCCTGTCTGTACAGGACAATAAATCACCTCTTTGGGCTTTTCCAGCCTTCAAAAATGCGGAGCAGAGGGCAGGGATGTGGCTGGCGAGGGAAAGACCAGAAGGAAAAGATCACAGCTGAGGAAAGATGCAACAGCAAACTCCAGAGGGAAGGAATAAATCTGTTCCACATCCCTGTGCATCACCACCACAGCCTAAGCAAGGAATCAGCTCCATGGCAGCGTCACATTCCTGAAAAGTCTCAGGGAATGCATGTTTGGGGCAACAATAAAGGAAATCCAAGGAAAACAGGCTCATTTTCCCTTTGTCCAGGGCCAGCACAGCTCCCAAAGCTCCTCAGCACCTCAGGGACTTTTTAGCTATGATTGGATTTGTGGAATCATGGAATGGTTTGGGTTGGAAGGGTCTTAAAGATCATCCACTTCCAAACCTGACACCTTCCACTAGCCCAGGGTGCTCCAAGCCCCATCCAGCCTGGCATTGGGCACTTCCAGGGATCCAGGGGCAGCCACAGCTGCTCTGGGCACCTTGTGCCTGCCCACCCTCACAGGGAACAATTCTGTCCATTTATTCCTTAGCTGGAGATAATTTGGAGTTTTTCACAGCCCAAACGAGACAATCCAACAGTGCAGGAAAGGAGAAAAACCAAAATACATTTGGGTAGAAATTCAGGGGGGTTTCAAGGAGGGAGAACTGAGTGAGTCCAGGGGGGTCCGTGCTGGTTCCAGGGAGCTGCCACGGGACAGGGACATTGGAAATCACCAATGGAGGCTGTGGATCAAGGGACAGCTCCTGGTCCATCCCTAGGAAGGATCCCACCTTCCTGGAACGAGGGGACCTCGAACTCAGTGAACCACACACCAAAATCTTCAAGTAGGAGAGAGGCCTGAGGCACATTTTGGGTACCATAGAACCAGGGAAATGCCAGCAGGAGTTCCCTGGAGCTGAATTGATCCTGAGGGATAAGAAGTTGACCTGGGATTTGGAATCCCACCTCCCTTAACTTGCTAAACAAGAGATTTTTTAATTTTTTTTCCCCTCTCTTGGGGACATCTCTGTCCTTAAAGTGGCAGCCTGAGAAAAGCAGCAGGAAGGTAATAAATAAATAAATAAATAAATAAGTAAGAGACTGAAGTGCCTGGATCAAGTATCCAGGGTCTGGATACTCGAGGAGTGAAGGATTAGGAACAAGTAGCACTCGACACACTTGATCTTTTTATCCCCCCTCATTTCCACCCTTTTTCTAATGGCTCCAAAGCAACTGGCCCGGGATGTTTCCCATCCTTCATCTAAACTCGGAAGAGCAAAAGCATAAACATTCCAGAAATATCCACAGAGACGTTTCACTAATTGGCAAATGAGGCAAATCCCCCTCCTGTCCACCCTCCCCACATGTTCCTGAGCCCATCCAGCGTTTATGGCCCGACCACAGCTCCGTTAGCTGTGCTCCTCCTGGGATCACTGGGAATCACAGTCCTGCCCTCAGACAAAACAACAACAACCTAAACTGGAGGGAATTAATAACAATGTCTGCCACTATTGAGCCCTTCCATAACATCTCCAAAGCTTTATGCAAATTAACAATTCCCGCAAGAAACGCAAATTTTGGATGATCCAAAAGGATCCCGGGCAATCCTGGAGCAGAAGGAATGAATTTGCACAGCACTGTCACCCCCACTTTTCCCTGGAGAACATGGCAGCTCAGCAGGGAGGAGATTCCAAGCTTTCCATGTTCCTGGACATCAAAGGGAATGATCCAAAAGGACAGACCAGAGCCGGCCCTTCATGCCAGGAGGGAATTTTACTCGCTTCCAAAAGAGGAAGTGGGATCCATGAATGATCCAAGATTATGGTGACAGTCCCCATCCCAGCACGGATACAGGCAGTGCCTACAGACAAAGTGGGAACAAGGAATGGGAAAAGTGCCTTGAACCACCTTTCTGTGACCCGGCGGTGGAAAACCAGGGTTTGGAAAGGTTTCCAACAGGAGCACACCCAGTGGTTACAGGGAGATGGGAATGGTGCTGGATCCTCAGGAAGGTGTCCCTGCTCATCAAAGGGACCTCTGAAGGTCCCTTCCAACCCAGACCGTTCCAGGATTCCTGCCTGTTCACACGGATCCTGCCTCATGCTGGGAGCACCCACAAGAAAAACTCACAGTGGAAGGATCAATGTTATCCCATCCAGGGTAATTCCACAAGGAGGCAAATCCACCTGGATCTCCTCACACATCTCCATGCAGGTCAAAAGCCCAAATTTTTGTGGGTATTCACAACCTCCAAATCCCACTTTCCTCCATAAAATCCCAATTCAGCAAACCCATGACAAGCACTGAAGCCCTGGAGGAGGAGATTCCTGAGGTGGCTCAGACCCCACACCTGCAGGTATTCCAGAGAAAACTCTGCTCTTCCCAGATTCCCTCCACCACCCACAGGTCCAAATCCCACTGGGAGCTGCTCTTTGCCACCCTGGAACCTCCCCCAGGGGGTTTGGGTCGATCCCACCCCTGTCCTGCCTCCAAGCCAAAGATCACAAGGATGATTCTTCAATCTTTAGAGGCTGGTGGTATCCAGAAGATCCAGAGTGGAGCTTCCAGATGGAAAGCAGTGATTGCCTTGCCCTGGAATGCTGCAGGAGCCTCAGCAGAGCCTTCCCAGAGCTCTGCAATCCCAGAGTCCCAGCTGTAAAATCCCTGCTGCGGGCAAAAACTGGGACATGGAGAAGGAGATCCAAGGAATTTCTCCATCCATAACCATCACAGCTCCATAAAGTTGTTTAAAAGAGGGAACTGAGCTTGTTTTCCTTGTGGAAATCCTATGTTTATTTTTAGTTCTGCCTTGGAGTATAAATAACTCCGGAATGAAGTGCACGGTGCTTAATTCCCTTCATTGTGCCCTTAATTGCTTCCGTGTTTGCTTTCCACTTTCCACTCTGCTCCAGCCCCATATTCCAGCACCAGCTCCTCCCTTCCACGTTTGTTTATTGTGTCTGCATTTCCAGAAACTGAAAGGTCAGGAGAAAATATGAATTTTTAATGGAATTTCCTAATGCCACCAAGGCTCTACCCTCCCACTCGCCCTTGGCATGGATTCCCTCCCATCCAGACGCCACCAGATTGAATCCCAGAGCCATTCCAGCTTTCCTGAAACACCCTCTCTGTCTCCTTTCCCGTTTGTGTTGGAGCCCTGAGCTCACCTCCCTCAGGAGGACATTCCCCGTTCCCTTGGATGCTGTCAAAGGAACTGGCACCGTGCTCATCCAGCTTTGTGGGGCCACCCTTGGATGAGGAGGGAGCTGTCAGCTCTTCCAGCACCATCTCCTGACTCTTCCCAGCAGGAACAGTGGGGTTTGCTCCATGGATGCCCCCGTGGAGCACAGCAGCACCTTGGGAGACTCCCAGGGCAGGAGCAATGCTGGACACGGAGCAGGGGTGTGCTCCATGAGGTTTGGAATGCTGTCCCATTAGATCTGCTTCCCAACGCCCAGCAGGGCATAATCCACATCCTGGAATGGCCCATCCTGATTCCATCTCATCCCAGCATCCTCTGAACCCCTCCCTTGAACACATGGAGAGCTTTGCTTCCAAAAGGAGCAGGAGGAGGCTCCAACCCAGCACATCCCTGAGCCCTGAGCCCCCACAGGCAGCTCCAGCCCCATGGGAAGGGTTTTTCCATGTGTTCCCCGGGCCAAGCACTGTGCTAGCTCCACAGCAGGGACATGGGGGGGAAGCTGGAGTCGGGAGCATTTTTCCATTTTTCCAGGGTGAGTCCATGGGGGAAGGAGCTCACAGTTCCCCACTGGAAGTGCAGGAAACACTCACTTCTCCCAGGTAAACACCAGAGCAGGATGAGGTTTGTGCACAGCGCAGGGATGAATCTGTTGTCCAGCCTGGAGACTCCAGGGAGACCTTGGAGTCCCTTCCAGTGCCTCTCCCCAAGAGAGCTGGAGAGGGTGACAAGAACACGGAGTGCCAGGACAAGGGGGATGGCTTCCCAGGGTGAGATGGAACATTGGGAAGGAATTGTTCCCTGGGAGGGAACAGGAGAAGAAATGGCTGCCCCATCCCTGGAAATGTCCAAGGCCAGGTTGGAGCAGCTTGGGGTAGTGGAAGGTGTCCCTGCCCATGGACAGAACTGGATGATCCTTGAGGTCCCTTCCAAGGCAAACCATTCCATGATTATTGCCCTCAGTCCTGCTGCAGGGGTGGATCAAACCGTGTGTTTCACGTGGATGATGTCCAAGGTTTTCCTGCCCTGCCACCACTGCCAGCCCCCAACCAGAACTGGCTTTTATTTATTTCAATTTTGTAACTTCTCCCAGCCCTTAAAGCTGCCCAGAGTTTCCAATAAGCCTCTGCCCACTGGGATTCCCACCCTCAGTGTGGTTCTTCCTTGTGCTCCTCAAAAAAACAGGGCCGAGTTTTTGGGAAGCTTAAAATTCCTCCCTCAACCTCAGGAGAGGTAAGGAGAAAAATATGCAGGGATGTGAAGCAAATTCCTGCCTAATTCCTCGGGAGACCCAATCAATAGGAGACTTCTCCTCTCTGTTTATTTTTTTCCCAGCAGAAGTCCCAGTCTGTTCTCTCCCTCTTCCAAAAACCCACACCCAGGAGCTGTGACATCAGAGGATATTTTAGGAAGGCAGCTTTGTCCCCAGCCCAGGTCTGGGGTGGTTCCCTTTCCCTCACACAACCCCACAGTTCTGCTGCCGAGCAAAGGCACCGCTGGCTCCTGGATGCCAAACCTGGAGGTGAAACGGGAACTTAAAAAAGCAGGAATTGTCTTCTCCAGCCGTTTCCCTCTGAAGGAATAATATGCTTGGCTTGTCCTGGTGTTGACACAAGGGTGACTCACGGGCCCAACAATGTGGGACTGTTTGGAGGTTCAGGGCAGGCATCTGGAACTGGCCCCGTGTCCCTTGGCAGGGGCTGAGCTCAGCTCAAAAATGCACTTTTCTCCCTGTAATGCACCCGGAATGCAGCCCTACCTACAGCTCCCGTTCCCAGACTCCTTTCCAAGGCTATTCCCTGTATCCATTGGTTCCAGGTTTGGTTGGAAAATCACCTCTGCAAACCCCACCTGTGCCCACCTTTTGTGTCTTTGAGGTGGATTGCACCCTAAGTTTGTCTTGGCATGTTTTTACTTCACCCACGTTTACTCCAGCCCCAAAATCCCTGGATGGTCATGGATTCACTGCAAAGCCTGGAGCAGGCAGGAGTTTACAGCCCTCTGAACCCCTGTCTGACACCATCCCTTAGAACAGGTCTGGGAGCACATTCCCAAATATCTTCCCACCTCCTTCTGGGGGCTGAACACGGCTGCTCTCCCAAAAGGCCTTCAAGGAGATCTCCAAGAAAACCGACCAACAGTGAGTGGTATTCCTGCTGTGAGTGATCCCAAAGGGCTGATCCTGTGGGGACAAGGATCTCAAAGGGCTGATCCCATGGAGAAAGGGAGGATGAGGAGGAGCAGATGCTCTGCTGGGTGTCCCACAGTGTCCTGCCAGAGGAACGTGCTCCAGATCCCTCATCCTGCTGCTCCTCCAGCCTGGATCCTGTCCACGCTGCCCAGTCCTCAGCACAGACCTCCCACATCCACACGTGGCTTTCCCAGCCCCCTGCTCCTCGCCCAGCCCCAAATCCCACATCCCAAATCCCACATCCCAGCTGTCCTGAGCCCCGGGTGTGCTCCCCGCGTGTCACCCTGACATTGGAAATCTCAGCTCCTCCTGAGAAACCTCAGCCTTGGCTTGTGGCACCCCCAGACAGGGAACAGCTGGAAAACGCTTCAGCCCAGACAGCGAGCCCTTTCCCGGGATTTTAAAAGGTCAGGAACTAAATCCATCTTATTGCACAGCGCGTGGAATTCCGCCGCGCTGCGAGGCCAGCCCTTCCCACCGCTGGCATCTCCACGGCTTCGGAGCGGGATGCTGCTCCTGAGGGATGCTCCAGACCTTCTGGAGGACCCAAAGATCCCACCCCCAACGTTCCCCGAGTTCAGCTCGCAGTGTGGAAGGCTTTTCCCTTTCCCAGTTTGGCTCCGTTCCCTGCTGGCTGCGCGCCGGTAGCTGGCAGCTCCCGCATCCCAGCAGATCCATAAATAATTCAACAGCTCACTAAAAAACAGGGATCCATCATGTTTATGGTTCTGAAACATGCACAGAACTGGGGCAGAGACCTGGAGCACCAGGAATGAGGCAGGAGCAGTCAGGGAATATCACCAGGGAAAGCATTGGAGACCAGCTACAACAGGGCCGAAGGAAAGGGAAAAACTCTCAGACTTTGAGTTAATTCTTCACCCACAAGTTTCCTAATTCCAGACAGGGCCCTGAGAAGCTCTGTGAAGAATTCCAGCTCCAGTCAAAGCCGTTTTCCACACTTCCAGTAGCATATCCTTTAAAATTCACAGAGAGAGGAGCACGCTCGTCCTTGGCTGTCCGGGCCTCTCCATCCCCAGCTCCAGGAGCAGAGAATGCCACAGAGACAAATTCCATCCTCCCTGCAGCTACTGCTGCTCTGCAAACCCAGCCCTCACTCAGGCTCCGTGGGAGGTTTAGGAGCCCTCTTCCCACATTTCTGTTATTTCAGTAACGCTATCTGGACCCAGAATCAGAATTCCATGTCCTGAGCTCTGCAGATATCGATGGCAGATTAAAAGACCATTTTCCTCTGCAGAGATCTCCAAATCTTTCTGGCAGTGGGGAGGGCTGACAACTGCCTGGACTGCACTTTTCCTTGCACTTTTCCTTTCTTTGGCTTTTGAGCTCAATGGAGTGAAAAAAAGACTTTTTTTTCTTTTTTTTTTTTTAAATGTGTGTGGACAGAAAGAGAACAAAAATCAGGGTCTTGCACTAGCAGGAGGAGCACATCAGAATTCCAGACCCTGCTCCAGGGATCTGGGGCACTCCAGACCCAATTCCATTCCAGGGCAGCTCCTCCTGGCAGCAGCAGGTGTGGAGAGCCAGTGCCAGGCAACTCATCCCAAGGGAATGAGGGCCAAAAGGGAAAGAAGGGAGAAGCCACAGCCTGGGTGAGTGATTTGAGGATGGGGATGGAAAATCCATCTCCTCATCTCTCCACATTGCCTGGGCCGAGCACAGCCCTCCAGGGCTTCCCTGAAAACCACGAGGGGCTTTGCTCCCCATGAGGAGCCACGGAGGTGACACTGAAAGGTGACATTCCAAACAAAACCTCAGAGCACTTCCAAGGACCCACCACGCTCACAGGGAGATGGAAGGGAGGGATTTCAGGCTGGGAGGGCGGGATGAATGAAGGAACAGGGATTAAGTGCTGCCACACAGCAATTTCCTCCTTCCCTCCTTCCCACCTCCCCTCAGATCCAGCTCCAGCTCCCACACCAGGATATGGACACAATTCCCACTCACCTGCTCAAGGAAAACACGGAGCTGAGGGTGCTCCACTAAAATCAAATCAAGTAAAATAAAATAAACTAAAATGGGAGGTGGCTGCCTGATCCTGCCTGGAATACAAAGGACTTGCCAGAGACCAGCAAGAGATTTGGATTTCCTAAAAACACTCCCAGCCATCCCAGGAAGGGTAATTCCCATTCGTCAACTTGAGTTTTTCCTGGCAGCACCTTCCAATCTCTTGGCACTGCTTCCAAGCTCCAGCAAACAGCTGTGGATGTCTGGAAATGGAGCTGCTGCACGCGAGTCAGGTGTGGGAGCTGATCAAAGCCCTGACAGATGTCAGGGCTCTGCTTGGATGACTAATGAAGACCTAATTAATTATTTTCAATGATCCCTTTTCCCAGAAGATATCAGCAATTTGGGAACTGATTTCTCTGTTGCATTTCACTCTCTCCAGGAGAAAATCCAAGTTTTCCCTTGGGCAAGGGAAAAACCCAAGTTTTTCCCTTTTCCTGCAGCTCCAATCCCCCGCTTGTGCCATCACCAAACTGCTCCAGGAATTAAAGTGATCCTGTCAAAACATCACAGAAGCAGTAGCACCAAGCTGGAATTTTGTTCAAAACACCTCTTTTCCCTGAGCATTCCCACAAATGTTTCCCATTAGCCTCAGGACAAGGTGTTACCTCCAGAGCAAAGTGCTGTCTCAGTTCTCCAGGAGAACTTCCCTCTGCTCCCGCCCCGCTGAACCCGCCCGCAGCCGGACGATGGGATGAGCAGGAAAAGCCTGGATCAGGTGTCCAGATGTGAGTCCAGCCCTGGCAGAGCCCAGCACCAGCTGCTTTACAGGATCAGTGGCTCCCTGAGCACCGCTCAGCCCAGCTGTGCTCCCAAATCCATCCGGATTTCGGGCTCCGAGTTCCCCTCCCAGCAGCGCTTTGAGTACAAACCACAGGATCTACATCAGGTGTGGATCACGGAATAATCTGGCTTGGAAAGGAAACGTGCAGGCCCTGCAATAAGCAGGGATATCTTCACTCAGAGCCTCGTCCAACTGTCTGCAGGGATGAGCATTCCAGGGATGTCTGGAGGTGCTACGTGGACTGGCTGGGATGCAGCGCTCCGGCACATCCTGCCCCCAACACCACCCAGGATTAGGGACACAGGGTGGGACAACCCCTTCCCCTCACGGATTTCTCTTCCCTCCTCCTCTTCCCAAGCCAGCCGTGGCGGGGGAGGAGGGAGTGTGCTAATCCCAGGGCCCCAGGGAAGCCTCTGGATTCCCTGGCAGCAGCCAGGGCCTCCGGACAAGCTGCTCCGCACGCAAAGCTGCCGGGACAGCCCCGGCCGCGTGTCAGCAGGATTCCCCTCCTCGTGATTTAGGGCAAAAATCCCGGGAGGATTCAGAACAAGCAGCCAATTGGTAACACCCAGGAGCTCGGGGGCTCCACGAGCGCTCAGATATTCCTGGAGTACCACAGAGTTCCTGAGCTATGGACTAAAAACCCCAAAAGGGACAAGCGGGGGGTTTGGGAGAGCAGGGTGGGAGCTGCTGGTCTCCCATCTCCTGGGTTTTCTCCAGGAATGGAAGGAGGATCTGCTCATCCTCCTGCTCCAAGGATGCTTTGGAATGAGTACAGGCAGCTGAGGAGCCCTGGGGCAGGGCTGTCCCACCAGCTGTGGTGCCACAGCAGTGACACCGTCACAGTTTGGTGGCACAGACTCATCGGCTCAGTGACAACTCCAACAGGAGGTGCCTGAAATTTTCCACAGTTTTTTTTAACATGTTTGGATCTGTGCCGTGGAAATGTTGTCTTGTTGGGGAAATGAGCTCAAAAATCTAATCCCGAGTGCAGGTCTGGGGTCCTGAGCACGAGAAGGACAAGGACCTGTTGGAGCAGGTCCAGAGGAGAGCACAAAGACGCTCAGCATGGAGAAGGGAAAGCTCCAGGGAGAGCTTGGAGCTCCTTCCAGTGCTTAAAGAGGAATTGGAAAATAGAGAGAAAGTGACCTTTTGCACAGGCAGGTAGTGACAGACAGGAGGGAACGGCTTCCAACTGCCATAAAGCAGGATTATTGGGGATGTTGGGATGGGACTCAGAACATGTCATCACACAGTGCTTGAGAGGGCAGGGGGCCACGGGGCATTGCTCCAAGTGGTTCTGCTGTTGGGATGGGAAGCAATCAGGAATCCCCCCAGATTTGCAGGAATGCTCGGACTGCTCCTAAGATTTCTCTCACACACGCAACAGAGATGCTTCAAACAAACATTTGCCTCCAAATAAGTTAGAGGGAGAATATAAATTATTAATTAGATTAATTAAAGGAGAATATTAATTATTAATTAACCAGATGATGCCACATTCTACTTTTATTCCAGTCAAACTGAAATCCAGCCATTGTTTTCCTTCAGTTTCCTTTATTCTTTGGAAGCACAAATAACACACCTTGGAAAGGACAAGTCCTGGTGTTCCCATTTTTTCCTGAGGGCCAGAGGCAGCTGAATTTTGGGATGTGCACCTGGATGTGTTCCTGGCACTCTCCCTGTGTCCCCCAGCCCATCCTCAGTGCTGCTGGCTGGGGCTCTCAGCAGCACCTCCCTCTCCCAGCCCTCACTGCCTCATCCCACGTATTTCAAATTCCTTTAAAGGTCTTCAACCACGGAGCCAGTTTTCCAAGATGCTGGGAATCTCCATCAGCACCAAGGCAGGAAGAACCACAAGTGCATCATCATACCCCAAAAAGCCACACCAGACTTGCTCCAAGAGCATTCCTGCAGCGTGAGCACGGATTATCCTCAGAATGAACAGGACGGGGGGGTGAGAAAAGCAGGGAAAGGATAAAACCCGGCTGGCAGTGAGCAGGGTCACCCCCTGGAGCCACAGCAGGCTCAGGGACACACCCCGTGTCCCTTTGCTGAGTGATTCCTTGCTTTCCTCCCCAGGGAGAGGAGAGGGGAGATGAGGAGCTGCAGCACCGCCCTGCTCGTGCTCCTGCTCAGCTGCAGCTGGCTCTGGCTCTGAGGGAAAGAAAGCTGCTGGGATTTGACTGATTTACAGGATGATGGACACAAAATCACAGCACTGAGAGCTCTGGGGAGTTTGATTCAAGGTGAACATAAATCAATCCTGCCTCTGCTCCTGCATGCCACCTCCCCCTGTCCTTTGTCCCAAATGCTTCCAGAGCTGGCGTTCTCCCACCTTACAAACAGCTCCTGCCTGGAGCTGCTGCTGGGGCCCACCCCAAATCCATTCCCACATGGACAGCCCCCTATTTGCAGGGAATTCAGTCTGACTCATCCCCCAAAGCAACCAAAACACCGAGGCAAAGTCACTGATACACCCAGTCCTTGTTTCTTTTCCTAAGGATAAAGGTGGGGAGGCCCTGGCACAGATTCCCAGAGCAGCTCTGGCTGCCCCATCCTTGGAATGTCCAAAGCCAGGCTGGACAGGGCTTGGAGCCACCTGGGACAGAGGAACTGGATGATCTTGAAGATCCCTTCCCACCCAAGCCATTCCATGATTCTGGGATCTCAGCTTTTGGCTCCAGGGGTGCAGGGCTCTGCTGAGGGGAAGGAAAATTCACTGCTGATGTCTCTTTGTGCTTTACATCCACAATGGCTTCGTTTTTAATAACCTTGTCATCTCACCTATGTAAAATATGCGTTCAAATTAAACCCCACAGATTTGGGGCCTGTTGCTGTAGGTTAAACAAACATCCCTGTGATTTAGTCCTATAGAAAATGCTTAAATTGTTCACATTATTCAGCCAACCCATTTTTTATTAAAAAAGGGAGAACACGCAGAATAACACAGCTCAGCAGCTGTGATTATGCCATGAATTTTCCTCACTCACAAGAGATGACACCAAAAATTCCAAGCCTCTCCCAACCAATCCATGCTGCAGCAATAGAAACGACTTGGACACAAGATCTAAGCCCTGCTGCAGGTATTTCACCTGCAGAGGGTGTCTGGATGTCTGCCAGCTCCTTCCCAAGAAATATAAGCAACCCCAAGCCCCAAAATAAATGGGAGAAAATTCAATGCTACAAAAATAATCCCACAGCTGGACTGGGATCTGAAGCAAGTGGGGATTTGTTCTGAGGGTGGTAAAGCACTGGCACAGGGTGCCCACAGAAGCTGTGGCTGCCCAATCCATGCAAGGCTTCCAGGCCAGGTTGGAGCAACCTGGGACAGCAGAAGGTGTCCCCATGGCAGGGCAGGAACGAGATGATCTTCAAGGTTCTTTCCAACCCAAACCTCTCCATGATCCTACAATTTTGAGGTTGTGCTGGAAGCTCTGCTCTCCCCCTGGGCTCTGCAATCCCACCCTCCCTGATGTTTTTCTTGTCTGCACAGGGAGAAGAAGCACCTGAGAGCTCCTTGTCCCACAGCCACAGGCACTCACCTGTGCAACCTGGGCTCAGCTGCCCATCCCAAACCAGCCCTGCAGGGATGGTGATCCAGGGATGGGATTATGGCAGCGTTACAAGCAGGAGGATTTTAGGATTAAACATCTTTTAATGCAGTACACACACAGGCAGGATGCTTTCCAAGGGAAAACATCTTCCAACTCCCTACCCACAAGAGAGGGGACAGCCCCTCTGCTCCTGCCAGGCCTGACACGGATCAAGCTGCAGAAGGGAATTCTCTGTGCCTGCAATGATTAAATCTGGGTGACCCCACAGTGCTTCCATGACAGCACAAAAACAAGCCCCGTCCATCGCCTCCCTCCCGGAGCAGCAAGTCAGGTCTTGCTCCCAGAAATGTTATTGAATTCCACGGAGCTGCAGCCTTGCAGGCCTGGCCTGGGCCAGAGGGGAGCTTCTGACAGAGGGATGATGGATTTCCAGACGAGGCAGGAATGTGATGCTTAAGAGAAGTCAGATCCACTTAGTGAGGTTCTGCTCCTCAGCACGCGGGGCTCGGCCTCGCTGGGGACACTGAGACACCCAAGGGCTACTCAGGGCAAGGGGACAGCAAATCCTGACCTGCCCTGCTCCCCTACAAGAGAAACTGTGGCAATTACACCCCCTAAAAGCAGAGAGAGGAGGAAAAACTCCCACAGAAATACCTCACAGAGGATGGGAACCTACCCCAGGCCCTGGCTTTGTGCTCGTGCTGGAAAACATCTGTGAGCACACAGAGCCAGGCTCTGACACCTGCCTGGATGTCCTCAGTGCTGCCACACACTTCCCTGCATCCTCAGGCTGGCAAAGCTCCCTGGCAGCACAGATGACATCAAGAGGGCAGTGCCAAGCCGTGCCCAAGCCCTGGATGCCCAGGGATCAGCATTCCCACTATTCCCAGTGCTCGCAGCCTGCTCTGCATTGCTGGCTTTGTGCTGCTCTCAGCTCACTGCTGCTTGGCCAGTTCTCCAGGACAGCAGAGATCCCTCCCCGAGGATGGAGCTGGGGAGGTTCCAGAGCTGAACACGACACCAGGACTCCCACACGTTCCCCAGGGCTGCTCCAGCCCTGCCCTTCCATGTGCTGCTTCCACGGCTCTCAGGTTTCTAGGAACTGGATCCAGGTGCTTGGGAGCTCAGGATGCAGCTCCAGCCTGGCCTTTGGCCTGCCAGGGCTGAGCAGGACAGGACAAACCCAGCTGGGTCACTTCACACAAGGCCACGAGAAGATCCCTTGTGGATGACCTGGTGAATGTACTTTGTAAGGTTTTGTTAATTCTTTTGGAATTGGCCAAGTGTCTCCTGGTACGCTAACCAGACAAGTGAAAACAGCTTTTTTGGGTTGTGTTCGACAGAAATATATATCAATAAAGTTGATACATTAGCTGAACATACTTCCCACTCCAACTTCCCACTCCAGCTGAGCCTTGGGAACGCAGCTTTGGGGAGCAAGGCTGGGATTAACGCCCCTTCCCTGCTCTGCAGGCAGCCAGAGGGGCGGCACGGCTCTGGAAATCTGCCAGGCTGGCCCCAAAACATGTAACCACCCCAGAGCACAAAAAAAAGCTTGGGAAGAGACAATCCCACAGAAATAATCCCACAAATGGATTGGGATCCGAAGCAGGTGAAGGTTTACAAGGAGGGTGGGGAGCCCTGGCATGGAGGAGCTGTGGCTGCCCCTGGATCCCTGGAAGTGCTCCAGGTTGGACAGGGCTTGGAGTAACCTGGGAGAGTGGAAGATGTTCCTGTCCATGGTCCATGGCAGGGGCTGGAATGAGAGGAGCTTTGAGTTTCCTTCCCATCCAAACAATTCCATGATCCTACAATCTTTCCAGACCAAGACAAGGGACACACATCCATGCTTTCCCCCCCCAAAATTTAATATATCTAAATGTCACCTAAACGAATCCCAGGAATCCCAGCACTCCAGGAACCATCCCTCTCTGAAAGGAAACCATTATTCCTCGTTTTCCCCACTGGCCCCAGCAGCAGGTTGCTGTTAACTTGTCCTGAGCCTAAAAATAGTTCTCCTCAAAGGAAATCCAAACCCTGCACTCTGCTCCTTCCCTCACTCCCTAATTAATGGTTTCCAGGTCAGCCCAGCTCTCTGGGAACATCTGTTTGTTTTCACTCCATCCAAGGGAAGGCAAAGCTGACCTGAAAGGGGAATATGAAGAAGGGTTTGGTGTCTGCAGAGCCTCCCTGCACAGACAGCTGGATACTGGGGCCTTGGAGTGGAAAGGAGCATCCACAGAGGCACATCCCCGACTGCAGGGCTGCAGTGTGTGTGTCCCTAATTCCCAAAGGGATCTCGAGCTCCACAGGGACAGGGGGATCACCCACAGCTGCTTTCAGGAGCATTTTTGCAGAAATACAGAAATAAATGCAATTAAATGAATTGGATCCACACAGATAACCAAATCCAGCTCCTGGCCATGCACAGAAACCCGAACAACTCCACCTGTGCATCACTGAGAGCATTGTCCAAACGCTCCTGGAGCTGTGACCATTCCCTGGGGAGCCTGTTCCACCCTCTGGGGAAGAACCTTCCCCTAAAATCCAGCCTAACCCTCCCCTGCTGCAGCTTCCTGCCCTAAAAGCCACCTAAAACTCTTTGGTGGCTTTGTCACATGAGGGAGTTGCCTCAGGAATAATTGGAACATTTATTTTCTGCATGTTGGGGGAGACTTGAGCAAACCCAGGAGTGGTTTTGTCCTTCAGTTTAAGCAAGGTTTGCACGTTTCCAATCCATCTGATGGCAGGACAGGGAATATTTATCTTGCTTTGCATGGATTTGAGAAGAGGCAGGAGCCAGGAAACGCCAAGGTTGTCACACAGGAACCCCCCTCAGCCACATTCCCCAGCTTCCCTCGGCTCCATAAAACAATAGGGAAAGTTGGGAGGTGCAACTGCAGCAGGAATTTGGGAGATCCACAGAAAAATCAGCCCAGAGGATAACAGATGTGTCATTAATAAACATGGACAATCGTGGACAAACTGCTCCCGACAGCAAAGCTGGAGAAGCAAGGAAGAGGCAACATGAGGGATGAGCAGGAGGAAGATGGAAGAGAGACATCTCTCAACAGACAGCCTCTAAATGAAGAGAGATGGGCAATAAAATGAAAAGCAGCAGGGAAGGAGCTGGAAGATGGAGGAGCTGGGAGTGTCCTGGTTTCCCATACATCCAGGAACAGAACCTGGCCCCAGGATCTCCCCCGGAATCTGTCAGCACCTCCAGCAGAGCCATCACTCGTCAGCACAGCCCTGCTGGAACTCCCAGGCTGCGACAGCACCAGCTCAGCTCAGCTCCAGCTCCCACCCAGCCAGGGATGAGATTCCCGTTCCAGGAGGCAGCGCTGCCTGGATGGGGAGGTGCTGACAGGATGAAGCAATCCTTCCATTCCTCTGCCTCCTCAGAGCACTGATCCCCCAGGAACTCTGACCCTGAGGGTGACAGCAGTTGCAGGGACCCTCGGGGGCTTCTCGAGGGCCATCAGCTGGGATTGCTGCTGGCCATGGCAGAGCTGAGTGTCCCCGTGTCCCCACTGCACCCTGCACTGCACGTTCCGGGCTTTGTCAGCTCTGGGACACAGCCAGCTCCGTGCTCCAGCCTGTTCCACACCAAATCAGCCCAAGAAATGTTCTCGTGGAGCAGCCTGCTCTGTGGAAGGTGTCCCTGCCCAGGGAACAAGATGAGGTTTGAGATTCCTCTCGATCCAACCCACCCTGTGATTCTATTCCCTAACCCTTTCGATTCCAGAGCAGCACAGATCAATTCCAGATCAATGTCATCGAGCAGGAACTCCCAACCCCTCTGCCCACGCCTGGCAGGGATCCTCTTCAACCCTCAGAACACCTTGTTGAAAATGAGGTGAATTTTATGGACGCGTTCCCAGAGCTCAAAGTGCTGCCCTGAAGTGCAACACCCTGACCTTTAACTCAATTTAGTTAATTACCCAAGTTAATTGAGGTCTGAATCTGCCCTCCTGGCACTCACAAGAATTGAACCTGGTTGCACTCAAGGACAAAGTAACCATGGACATGGACAGGGACTCGTCTGGGAGCAGGCACAGGGAATGAGGATCCGGGAAGCACCAAAGATCAAAGCATTAATTAAATCCTAATTCATCCTCCTGATGAGAAAGCTGCAAAAGCACCCGGGATGTGGAGATTGGCTCTGCACTCCCAACCAGGCCAATCCCACAATGAGATTCCCTGGCTCGTTCCAAGGGTGAGGGAAGGTTATGTTTGCACTTGGAGTGAAAAGCTCCGGATTTATTTTTCCGCTCAGCAAAAGAAAACCCCAAATAATCCTCTAAGTTCAGGTCAACCCCAAAGCATGACCAATCCCTTCGTTTTGGTTTGGTGCTCCTGATCATTCTTGCCCTTTGCAGGAAGGTTTGGAGGCTATAAAATATTACTGGGAAATGGAAGAACTGGAATGTTGAGCTCTGAAAATGTAGGAACAAAACTGAGCTGCCCTTTACGAAAAGATGAGCTCCCAGTGCCAATTCAGAAAAGAGCTGCAGTCAACCCCAAAATTGCATTTCTCAGCAAATAAACTCCTCATCCTGGAAAAAGTTGCCCAAATCTCTGCAGATTCTGAAAACAAAACTTTGAGCTCAGCTCAAATCTCCATCACCACATCCAGGTTTGGATCCTCTCCGAATGCTCCCAAGCCATGGTGTGGAAATGTTTTAAGAAGGACTTCTATCAAAGTGATTTAATGGTGTTTAGCTTTGTTCTTAAGGGGGGAAATAGAGAAATAATGAGAGCTTTTTCCTTTTTTCAGAAAAATAAAAGGTGTGGGAGATGGAAATTTTGCCCTACTGGGTGCTTAAAGTGGTTAAATGATCCATGAAGCATCCCTAAAAATTCATGGCCCCACTACCTGGCTGTTAATCTGCCTACATTGTCCTCCCTTTGCCAGCACATTTTGTGGGTTTTCCTAGTGGAAAGAACTGGGGGATTTTTCCAGTGTTGGCTTGACCCAAAAAGCCCCAAGAGATGCCAAAGGCAGACCCAGAGTCCCACTTGGGTTTGGTTTTTTTCTGGGTTTTTTTCAAAGCGCTGACAGCAAAATCCTTTCATCTGCTGGGAAAGCAGCACATGGGCTCCCATAAAAGAGCAAACCCATGACCCTGGGAATTAAAGTGCTCCAAATTCTGCTCCCTGCAAGCCAAGGCTCTTCCTCAGTTCCCAGAACTGCTGCTGCTCCAGGAGAGTCGCAGAAGAGGTGAAGCAGCACCCAAACTTCCCCTATCAAACAGCAAAATAAACACAGACACCACACCTGACAAAGATCTGCACCTGTGGGAAGGGAGATCTCAGAAGGTTGCACATTCTATGAGGAATAATATAAAAAAAATTAAATCCAGCACAACTCCTCTTCCAAGGATGGGCTTGACCTGCACACGTCAAGTTTTTATCATGAAAATATTGCCCAGAAGAAACACATCAAATAAAATACTTGCCCCAAACCCCTAAGATTTGAAAAACTAATGATTAAACAGGAACAGATAAAGGTTATAGCTGAGGATTGGATCTTCTGCATGTCAAGGAAATGAAATATTCCTGTTGTGGGTGGGAAAACCTGCCCAGGGAAACTTAAATCACACCCACTCAGCTCAGGGTTGAGGCAGCAAGAACCACTCTCAACTGGAACCACCACAGAAATATTCCACTTCACCTGGGTCAGGCTGAGCATTTTGCACATCCCTGTAAAGAGAGGACTGACAGATGGCAGAAGATTTCCACTTCAGCAAGAACTGAAGGGAAAAGTTTTCTCGGGAGTTTTATGCTGCTGTTTCCTTTGTAAGATCCCCACACACTGCTCTGCTCCATCCTTCCTTCTCCCTCTTTTCTCTCCCTTAGGACTTCCTGACTCTTCATCAGCTTTCCCAAGGAGCTGAGAGGGCAAAACCAGCCCTGGTTGGACAGCAGATTCCCAGCAATGTCCTGGGTGAGCAGGGCTGATCCAGCCCAGCTCCCCCTGGCAGCGATGACCTCCCAAACCTGGCCAGCACGAGATGGGAGCTCCCTCCCTCCTCAAACCACCCAAACTCAAAACTCTGTCAGGTCTGATCCTCAGACCGAGCTGAGCCCACGCTGGGGAAACCCAGCAGATTTCCATGAGCTGCTCATTCTCACCACGGAGAGCAGGGAAGAGGGGCTGGGGTGCTCTGAGCGCTGGCTCAGCAGATCCTGACCTGCTGGGCTGAGCTCAATCCCTTCTCCTGAAGCCTGTGGGTGGTTCAGAGACAGGGTTTGACTGGGCTCAGGGACAAGAGGGTGCAGCTGGGGAGTTTGCATCCGGATCTCAACTTGCAGAGAGTTCAGATCCAGGGGGTTGGGTCAGATCCATGTCGAGGATTCGTTTTCTGGATATCAAAACCCACCCACGGGACTTGGAAAAGCCAGGCCAGGCCTGGCATAAATGGAGTAACAGCACTGCCCTCCCTGGAGTCTGATTTATTCCAGAGAGACCCAGAACCATGCCAGGGCAGCAGGGGAGCTGTGCTGTGTTCACTGCCACGGTTCCAGTGGACACAATAACAGCTGCTCGCTGCAGAGCAGGCACCATTCCTAATGTGCTTCCCATCCACGGATGAGCAGTGCCAGAACTCCTCTGAATGCACTTGGAGCTACTATTTTTGTTTTGGGGGAAGAGCTGCACAGCTCCTCTGCTTTCACATCCAAATGGGCTTTTTCATCCTCCTCCTCCTCCTCCTGTTTTCCCTGGCAGCTGCTCCTGCTCCATCTGTGCCAGGAGTGGGAGCTGGGAATGGCAGGTGGGGCCTGGTACCTGCTGAGCTCTGGCTGCTGC
Source organism: Passer domesticus (assembly GCF_036417665.1). Classification (NCBI taxonomy): domain Eukaryota; kingdom Metazoa; phylum Chordata; class Aves; order Passeriformes; family Passeridae; genus Passer; species Passer domesticus. The sequence continues at coordinate 1,780,401 of NC_087485.1, forward strand.
TCCAGCCAGGTTCATCCACAGCTCCTCAGGATTCCCAGCATTTCACACCCCACAAAGGACTCTCCTTCCCAGGAGGGAGTTCCAAAAGCTTCAGGGTCAGGGGTGGAGAGTGAGGAAGGAAATGCAAGCTCAGGATGAACAGAACTGGGCACATCTTGCCCAGACCAAAGGGCAGGAGAGCTGGGGGCAGCTTTCCAGCAAGGCCACGGGAGTATCCAAAGGCCAGGAAAGATGGGAAGGACCACAGGAGTTTTCACCCAGCTCCCAAAGTGATCAAGAGCCACAGTGCTGTGAACATTTGGATTCAAAGAACAGGGAGTTACTGCAGGAAAAAGTCCAAGGCAGTGGGACGGATTCTAAAGGACTGTACAGGAATATATAAAACAGGAATATTGGGAGTTCTTAAGTGAAATGTTGAGAGGAACAAACCCCTGGAGTTTGGAAGGGCCGTGCAGCCCCTCTTGCTCCAGAGTTTTTTTGTGAAGTGAAATTCCCCAAAGCCAAGGCCAAGTCCATCAGCAGGGACCCCCAGGACAGAGAGTGGGCAGGATTTGGGATCTGCAGGTGCCAGATCCTCACAGCCCCCAGGTCCTGGAGGAGAAATTAATGAGAGGAATAGAAGGAGAAGCACCACCCAAGGGAAAAGAGCAGGACCAAATTCCATCCTCTCACCCCTCTCAGGAACAGCAGCTGGAACAGAGCCCGGCTGGCCAGGCACTGCCCACTCTGATCCCAATCTCCCTGGAAATCTGCCCCTCCCATCCCAGCAGCCCTCCAGCTGCATCCCAGCCCCAGGTAGGCAGAGTTCAGAGCACACATCTGGAGCCCAGCCCACATCTGGCTTTGCTCTGGGCTTTGTTCATGCCCGAGGCCACGGAGCATCCACCTCTCCCCGTGCCTTTATCTCCTCCCAGGATCCCCCTGGCTTTGAGCTGCTGGGTTTTATTTGAGTCGCACAAAGGAGTTTTTTAATTAAGCAGCCTTTTTCTGGGGCTGTTTCTGATTGTATCAGGTTGAAAGCAGACCCCCAGGCCCAGCTCTCAGCGTCTGACACAAACCAGAGAGATCTCCCCACAACAGCTCCCCAAACCTTCATTACTTTTGTGTTATTGCTTTTCTGCTTTAGAGGCCAGGACAGGGTCTCGGGGCAGAGGGATTGAACTCTCGGAATTGTCCATGGAGCAAAAACAGAGGCAATCCCAGATTCCTGCCCTTGGGAAGGTTTGGGAAAACCACAGGTATCTCACTTTGAGCTCATCCCTGATTTTTGAGTAAGGTTGATGATGGGGCAGCTCAAATTCCCTCACAATGTGGAGAAACCCTCAGATCCCAGGAAAACCCGCACAGAACCTTCTGGTATTTGTCCCAATCCTTATTTTTACTGTTCAGCTACCACATCCCTGAGAACATTCCAGCCTGTGCAGCCCTTTTCCAGGCTGGACAGCAGGTGCAGAGTGATGGGATTTCACAGTCTGGATTCCTTTGGAAATCCTCGCTGCAAAAGGCATCAGGCTGGAGCGTGTGCTGCTCCTGCCTCAAGGTGTTCCCGGCAGGGAGAGCCAAGGAAAACGCCAGGAGCAGCAGGAGCAAAACAATTAAAGGGATGAGCTTCCAAAGGCTCGTTAATTGGCTGCAGGCACAGGGAACTTGGAAGGGTCAGGAAGGGCTCGGGGAGTTCAGGAGGCTGCTGAGGAGGGGATTTTGTTCCTGGGAGTTCTCAGCCTTCCCTTCTTCCACAGGGACTGGAGCTGCACGGAGCAGCCACGCGCTCTTCCAGCCCTGGAACCACACACCCAAACCCTGCGATGAGGCAGGGAAAGGCGGATGCAAAGCCCCATTCAGCAGCACAGAACAATAAATCCTCCTCAGAGTTTCCAGGAACCTGGAGATTGCGGCCTGGAGCTTTTCTTTCCAACACACATTGTCAACACGATGACATCAGCGCATCCCGATACGTGCGGGCCTCGTCCAGCTCGGAGCTCCACTCCACTCCCCTCAAACATCCCACTCCCACTCCTCTGGACTTCCAGGGTCATCAATCTCCCTCCTTGGGGCACTTTCAGCCTGAACCTCCAGCGATGAAATCATGGATCTGGGATGTGACTCAGAGGGGCCGTGACTCACCCGCCTGAGCACTGGCGCAGCTCCATCCCCTCATCCCTGGGAGCAGCTCCATCCCCTCATCCCTGGGAGCAGCTCCATCCCCTCGTCCCTGGGAGCAGCTCCGTCCCCTCATCCCTGGAGCTCCATCCCCTCATCCCTGGGAGCAGCTCCGTCCCCTCATCCTTGGGAGCAGCTCCATCCTCTCATCCATGGAGCTCCATCCCTTCACCCCCAGGAGCAGCTCCATCTCCTCATTCCCAGGAGCAACTCCATCCTCTCATCCCCGGAGCTCCACATCTCATCCCTGGAGCTCCATCTCCTCATTCCCAGGAGCAGCTCCGTCCCCTCATCCCTGGAGCTCCATCCCCTCATTCCCAGGAGCAGCTCCATCCTCTCATCCCCAGAGCTCCATCCCTCCATCCATTCCTGGAGCTCCATCCCCTCATCTCTGCATCCTCACGGGGTTGGTTTGAGATGTTGGCCACTGAGATGTTCCAAAGTTTGGCACGGGTTCACTGGGAATGTTCAGCTTTGGATATTCCCGAACAGATTGGGAGTATTTCCAATTCTAGGTTGGTAGAACGTCAGCGTGAGCACAATGCCACACTCCCACTTTTCCCTGCCCCAGGATGAGGTGGGAAGGCACCACTTCAGCAATTTGGGAACACCTGGATTTTGCTGCCATTCCTTTGCTTCTGTCCCAGATGGAGGCTAGACTGGGAGGAAAATCCAGACCTGCTCCTTGGCAGAGCTACCCGGGAGCAGACACACAGTGAGGACAGTTTGCTTTGGCAACTTCCTCTAGGAATATATAAATATATATAAATATATACATTTTAATATCTTTGGCAAATAAAGGATCATAAAAAGAAAAGTTGGTTGGCCTTCCTGGCGGAGCCAAGAACATACTTTAAGTTAAAAAATAGACACTGAAAAGGACGGAGCCAGAAAAAAAAAAAACAAACTCCAAACCAAACATTTTCCCTGCTCTGAGGCTGCTTTAGGAATTGCTGATGCCACAAATCCATGTCAGGGATGGAGCACATTGCTTTTGTGGAAAGTGGCTGATCCACAAAACACGGGCCACACCTTCAGGGAGCCATCCTAGAGACAAATATCTGTTCAAGCAGGTCCAAAATCCCATATTTATTAATCTGCTCTCATGCTCTGGAACGGATTTCAGCCTGTGTAAATCATTGGGCTGATAATGCACAATGAGGCAAAAGAGCAACCACATGTTCAGTGTGGAACTGTTCTCCTTTCTCTTTTCCCCTTTCCCTTTCCTTGCCTGATGTCAATCCCAGAGCTTGTCGACTCTCTCTCACCCCCAGCTTCCCCCTGACCTGAGCTCCTTGACAATTAATGTGCATTTTTCATATGGAGAAGGAAATTTTTCACTTTGAGAGGGCTCCAAAGCTTGGCCAACACAAAGCAGCCCAAGAAGCAGGGCAGGGATAGATGGGATTTGGGAGGGAATTCTTGGCTGGGAAGGTGAGGAGGGATGGGCACAGGTGCCCAGAGCAGCTGTGGCTGCCCCTGGAGCCCTGGAAGTGCCCAAGGCCAGGCTGGAATTACCTGGGACAATGGAAGGTGTCCCTGCCCGTGGCAGGGGGTGGGACTGGATGAGCTTTAAGGTCCTTCCAACCCAAATAATTCTGGGATTCTATGTCATGGGAAGTTTGATGATTAAATGAGGAGACAATAGAAGACCTCAGGGCTAAAGGAAGCCATGGAAAAGTTCTGGGAAGTTTGCTTGGCACTGCCCCAGTCCTGGCTGCAGCCATCAGAGCAAGGGAGATGAAATGACTTCAAAGGTATTTGCAGAGATTTTCCCCTAAGTTGGAGAGGCAGAAAAAGGAAAAGGAAAAGAAAGAAAAAGAAAAAGAAAAAGAAAAAGAAAAAGAAAAAGAAAAAGAAAAAGAAAAAGAAAAAGAAAAAGAAAAAGAAAAAGAAAAAGAAAAAGAAAGAAAAAACAGAGGGAAAGAACTGAGGAAGAAGAGGATGGTGACAGAAACACTGATGGAGGAAGAGGCTGAGAGAGGAAAAGCAAAGAGATCAGGGATAAGAGGGGCTGGACAAGGGAAGAGTCTGCAAAAAGAATCCAAGGAGAGGAAGCCCAGGCAGCATCAGGGAGCTGAGAGGGTGAGAGACCCCCTGGAAACTCTGGGGGGCTCCCAGAGCATTTCCACCAAAATCCAATAACGTGTTCTGGGGAGGGAGCCAGGGGCAGCCAGGAGATGAGGGGAGCAGGGAAGAAAGAGTTTGTGTTTTATGAGTTTTCCCATGGAAAAAGCTTGTGGAGAAAGGGCAGAGGGGCCAGAGCTGCTCCTCTGGGCAGGAGTCAGACCCTGCCAGCAGCAGAGGGGGGCCACACTCAAAGACACCCCAAAAACTGCACAAGAAACACTCCAAGTTCACCTTTCCTGGGGGGGATACCAGGACCCTTCATATTCCAGCCCCAAAACTTCGAGGGGGATGGGAACAATGGATTTTCCTTCCTCCCATGCACAGCCAAGATGGAAAGGCAGGTGGAAAGTGGTTTAGGATTGCAAGTCAGGGGAGCTCTCCTCGTGCCAGCTCTCCGAATGACATCATTCCAGCACACTGGCTGCAGCTCAAGGCCAGGAATGCCCGGATCAGGCGTTAGCATATTCAGGAGTGTGCTCTCCTCTGGATGGATGGGCTGATTCCAGCAGCACACCCCACTCCCCCTCCACAAGGCACAGCAGGAACCCCCATCAAACAAATTCCAGTAATGCAACAAATCCATGGGAGGGAACTCCTAAAGATCCCCAAGTCCAGGTTTCAGCAGGAACTGGCACCAGCCCCTCTCCAATGAGAGGTTTTCCTTATAAACCTGTGGGAATCACATCCACAAACTCCCAGGATTTCTGCTCTCCCTCCCTGGCAGGGTCGGGGGCTCCCCACTAAGGGATGAACATCTTGAACCAGACAGGAACTTCCCAAATGTCCCCAAAACTGAGTCACAACTCTCTTAAATCTAATAAACACTTCCAGGGCTGCTGACTCCATGTCCTTGTAATTCCCAAAATCCCACAGATTTCTCACTCCTTTCCAGTGGTTTTCTCTTTACCCTCCCTGGGGAAGGCCACCAAGAAGAGCTGGATCATTCCAGGCCTTCTGCTACAAATCCAGCCCTCAGTGTCACCCACACAAAATCCCCCACATTCCCATATTTCCTCCTGTTCTCCTCATTTCTGGGACAACAAATCCAAATGCCACCAAAAAGCTGGGAGCAGCCCTGGCTGGGGTTGTGCTGGCACATAATAAACAGCCCCTGCTCCCGGGCATTTATAACTAAAATAAAATAAAATAAAAATTAAAAAAACCCTGCCCTCTGCAACTCCCAGGCAAATCAATAATTCTGCTGCTTTTATTGCAAAGAAAAACATTTTAAAACTTAGACAGCCCTTTCCTTTCTGTAGGTCCAGAGACTAAATTTATGTCCCTCTTGCAACTCTTAATCCAAAGCATTAAAGCAGCAGAGGCATCCAGGATCCTCTGGAAAGCTGGGAATATTTATGAGCAGGCACTGGGCCTCTCTATATCAGCAAGGAGTGGTGGAGGCAACGACTGGAGAATGCACTTGAGATTTACTTCCCTCCCGCTGGGAATTCAGTGTCTGGAGCAGCCACAAATCCTGCCATGACATAATATTCCATAAAAGAAAAATATGGCACCGATGTTTTATTTGTACATAAAAAGCCTCGTTTTAATTAAAAGGAAAAACACAGAGGGGTCTTATCAGGGGGTTTGGCAAGAAATAAGTGATGCCTTCAGTGTTATACAACCAAAAACTACTGGAAGATTTTTTTTTAAAACTTCATTTTTATCTAACCCGAGACACATTTCCCCAGCAGAGTTATTGGGAGGATTTTATTCTGGTTTTGTGTAAAGAACAGGAGGATATCGTGTTCCCTGAGGATATTTTAATTGTGGCACCCCAGAGCAGCCCCTCAAGGTCACTGTCCCTGTCCCTCGTGGAGGGGAGCTCCATCCCAGCAGGATTCAGCCCAACCCCTTCCAACCTTGGCACCTTTTCCCACTTTTGGCATCGTCCCTGTGCCTCCATCCAGTTTGGTTTGCACCAACTGCGATTCCAGCTAATTTCTCCTGGAGCCAAACTCAATGACTCAATCCCAGCACAGTCCAAGATATCAACTCCTGCCTGCTTTTGGGTGGAAATCTGGGATATTTTCCCTTCCTTGGCACAGTTCTCACCCCCAAGTGTGAAATGACCTGAGCGCCTTCAAAGCCCCAGCTCGGGAAGGCTCCCGCTCCGTTTGGGGCCAGATTGGGTCTATTTTGGGTGAAATCCTTCCTGGAGCAGAACCAGGACACCTCTGGAGAATGAGCCAAGGTCCTGGAGGTGCCTCTGTGTTTCCATCAGCCATTGCTGCTCATGGAGAGCATGGAGAGAGGGAAAAGTTCTTCCCTGCCCTTCCCATTCCCAGTTCAAGCCCCACTGGCCAATTCCACAATTTCCTGCAAAGCCATCATGCCTTGGTCACCACGCTTCCCTCTGGCCATTCCAGCAGCCACCATGGAATGGTTTGGGTTGGAAAAGACCTCAAAGCTCATCCTGCTCCATGGGCAGGGACACCTTCCCTCTCCCAGCTTGCTCCAAGGCCCAGCACCTCCTGGGAAGTGGGAATGTCACACATTGCCCATGGCTGCACAAGGAGCAATCCCAGCTGGAAAACCCCAAATCTGGGATCACAAAGAGGCCAAGCAGCGCTCTGTGCTCCATGCCAAAATTTGGATACCACCCCAATATGCCAGCCACGGAGTCAGAGCAGATCCAAGCAGGGCAGAGTCACCTCCCAGTTATTTTTTCAGGACTTTCCGTGCCCTCCCTGCCCCTGGCACGGAGCTCAGCAGGGATCTGCTGTCTGATCCCACGGAGCAGGGCTGGAGCTGCAGAAGCCTGAGGATGACTCACGTCACACACACCAGTCTGGGCTTCTGGATTTTATTTTTACTCCAGTGAAACATCCAGCTTGCCCTGGAGCAATCCCATTAGTCACGCTGGCTCCTGGGAACGGGCAGAGTCTGAGCGGGATCAAGAGTCAGATGTGGTTTCCTCCTTTTTGATTTGATTATTATTTATCAGGAGTGAAATTCCTGCCTCGGGATGAGCCCTGTCCTGCAGCCCTTCCATGGAATATAGGTCACCTAATTTCACCCCCAGAGACACAAACAGCTGCTGAGAAAAATCCCTTTCAGATTTCCTGAGAAATTTTTTGGGACAGGAGCAGCACTTGCTCTGCAGCCTCAAAGCCTCATTCTGACTCACTTTAAAACTGGGATTTTTGAGTTAAAGCACCCTTGCAGAGGAGAAATACCCACGGAAAACAGAAAGGCTCATTAGCATGGAGGGAGAAAAGCCCCAGGCAGTGATTAAGGGCTCTATGAGGACCCCGGGGACTTTGTGCATCCGTGAATTATTTGTTGTGTTTATTGCTCTGGGATCAGAGCAGGATGAATCCATCTGCTGAAACTTCAAGCTGTAACTCCAGCCCATAACTCAGAGCTGGGATGGAGCTCCAGGCAAGCACATGGAGTCCTTGGGATGCTCTGGATGACTCAGGATTGCAGCACCTCCTCAGGCAAAGGGTCTGCAAATTTCCTCCCAAACCCAGAAAAATCCTCCTGTCCACACTCAGAAAAAGGGATTTAAACACTGGAGGAAAAAGGAGCTGCTTTTCCAGCCTGTCAGGGTGGAGGACAGGGCTGGGGGTTCTGATTAAAAATCAGAGTTCAAAGATGATAAATCCAACTTGGAGAAACGTCCAGCTGTGGGTGCTTGGAGGATCCTGCTCAAAAGGGCTCATTCCACACTCTGGGATGATCTCTGGAGCTCCTTCCCTTTCCTTCCCCTCCAGGGGAATCGGGGAATCCCCTGATCCCTGGGAATCACCAGTTGTACTTCCCCCTTTCCCAGCAGAGTTTGGAACTGCAAGGCTGGCACATTTCATCCCAACCTCGAGAACTTTTTGAGGAATTTTCAGGTGGAAGATTTGCCTTTCAAGGAAAACCCCCTGAGAGCAGCATTTTGTACAAACTCCTTGTGCCTGGGATGCAGAGAGCGTGAGGAGCTGTCACAGTCTGAGCTGGAGCAGGAGAACCTTTGCATCAGGGATAAAAACAGCACCTGAATCTGAGCCAGGCTTCTCCCAAGGACAGAGAATCCCTCAGATGTCTCCAACCCATCCAGATTTTATCAGACTTGCTGCTAATCCAGCAAACAACAGCTACCAGCAACAGGGAGACCCAAACAAAACTCCCCGTGGGAAAACCTCTGCAGTGTGAGGCTCTGCCTGCAGACACGACATCCCTCAGGAGGATCCCGGGCATTTCCCACTTCCAAGGGCCCTTCCTGACACAGGGCACTGGGAAAATGTGGCTGAGGGCCTGAGCAGCATCTTGGCTGCATCTGCTCCCCACAGGAGCTTTCCATGCTCCCACCGCAGCCATCCAGCCCCTCTTGCCTGTCTGCTTTGGTTTGCAAGCCTGGAATTCCCAATTTCCCAGTTCTAGCCAGCAGCTCTGAGTGCACACCAGTTGTCTCCAGTTCAGAGGCCTCACACAGAATGGTTTGGGTTGGAAGGATCCCAAAACTCATCTCATCCCAACCTTGCCATGTCAGGGACACCTCCCACTATCCCAAGGTGCTCCAAGCCCTGCCCAGCCTGGCCTGGGACCCTTCCATGGATCCAGGGGCAGCCACAGCTGCTCTGGGAAATCCACTCCAGGGTCTCCCCACCCTCACAGGGAAGGATTTATCCATCTCATCCCTGGAATTACAGCTCCTGCCCTGCCTCACAACACCCCAGACTGAAATAGTGCCCCACATTTCCAGCTTCTATTAATTTTTTTCCCTATTAATTTGTTTTAAAGCCAAGACAGGTGCAAAAATAAATCAGAGGACAAAACCCAGCTCGTTTTCCTTGTGCCATAATGAACCTTCAAGCTCATTCCAGCAATAATGATACTGTACATGACTTTCACCAAAGGTGAAAGATGGAAAGCCCGGCAACAAAAGGGATGTGAAAAATGTAAAATTAGTTACAACAACTGAAATAAAAATCCCCAAAGAACCAAGGGTTTGAGTAGATTCATTTAGTGCAACAGAACAGGAACCCTGTGGTGGAACCCATGCAGAATTCCAGGGATTTCACCTCTGAGATACATCCCAGGGCAGGATACTTGAGTTACAGTGTGGGACTCAGGAAGAAACAAAGGAGGAAAATGCTGTAATGAATTCTGAGAGGAAAAGCCTGCCGGAATTGATGGGTTTTAAAGCACTTCCAGAAGTCAGCCTTGTTTTCAGGTTGGATAAGAACCACAAATTGAATCAGAGCTCACTTTGTTAGAGCAGCACAGCCACAGAATTCCAAGGAAATAAAAGGGCTTTTATAAATACAAATATATAAATTTACAAAGCCCTCAGCCTGCCTTGCACGGTACCCTCACATTTGCATTTCACAGCAGAAAGGTCCTTTGATTCCCCAAAAACACCCCCTGGAGCTCGGGGCAAAGCTCCAGCTGCAACCAGAGGAAAACCATTTGGAGCAAACAAACAAACAAACAAACAAACAAACCAACCAACCAAACCAGCCAAGTGCCAATCCCATCCCAGCTCCCCCTCGCTGCCTGCTCCCTCCAGGAATGGCCTCGGAGAGCCCTGGTTGGAGGAAGGAGGATGAGCCCTCCTTTCAGGAGGAATGGGTGGGATGGGGAGAGCACTGGACAAACCCCACACTGAACCATCCCAAGAGCTCAGGGCTCACTCCAATTCCTCCTGAGGAATCCCAGCTCCACATGAGTGGCAGGGCTTGGAAACAAGCAGCAAGCTGGGCAAGACCCTCACCTGGGAGGTCAGAGCCTCCAGAGTCCCTCACAGCAGCGGGATCCCATGGGATTCTCCTGGAGATGCCTCAGGGCAGCGGCAGCTCTGCTCTCAGCCCAGCTCCATCCCTATTTATCCCAGCACCCCTGCTCCTGCCTCCGCTGGTCCCCAGCCAGCATCCCTGTGACGTGAGCTCCGGCCCTGGGACCGCTGCTCCTGCCCACTCATCCTCACACGGAGCTGTGGCCCTGGCAGCCGTGGGGAGCTCCAGCTACATCTGCCGGAAGCTGCGGCGTTCCTGGGTGGTCCTGGAGGGAGCCCCACGCTCCTGCAGCGTCTCCACTCGCCCACCTCCCAGCCCAGCTCCAATGGACAGCCTGAACTTTTAGCACGTCCATAAAATGAGTGGGGCAGTCGTTAACTGTGTCATCCTACAAACGTTCCAGCTGCTCCGAGCTCTCCCGTCCATCCCGTTCCCAAAGGAACACTTCCAGTGTGGAGAGCTGGAATTTCACATCTCCCTCCACTGCTGTGCCAGGAGGGATGAGGAGAAGGAAGGACAAGGCTGGCACAGCTGCCTGCTCCTTCCCAGCCTTCCTGAGCCTCTGGATGCTCCAATCCCTCAATGCCAAATCCCAGCATGGATCAACAGCAGACTCCAAGGGGAGTTGGGAGATTTCTCATTTGTCAGGAGATGGAAACTCTGGTGTAGTTTGGAAGCCTCCTCATCACTGTCCTGCTTATCCTGCTCTTTCCCATCCTAAAATTCCTCATCAGGTGCATTATCCTTGGAGGCAGCAGGCACAGAAGCACTGCCAGCCCTGGGAGCTGCACGGGAAGGTCACAGAGAGCAATTCCCCCCCTTGGAATCATCTCCCAATTCCTCCCTGCCTGCCCACATTCCTTCCCCACCTCTGGATGCTCACAGCAGGGAATTCCCCATCCCTGGAAGAGCACAAGGGATGGGGCTTGGAACAACCCATGGCAGGGGTTGGAACCAGAGGAGCTCTAAGGCCCCTTCCCACCCAATCCAGCCTGGGATTCCATCCTGGGAGCTCACCTCCCATCCCAGCCCTGGAGTTTGGGGAAACCCAAGATGAACAGACAGAGTGGACTCCACCCCCTAAACCTAAAAAAAGGAAAAGTTGGGGATTTTTTTTCCTCCCTTTTTAATTTCTCCATGGATCTGTAACCACAAAGCAAACAACCTCCATCTGCAGAGCCACGTTCTCCTGCAGGAAGGAGAGGGGGTGTGGAAAAGCTCTGGGGAGAGGGCTCAGCTGCCAAGCAGGATGTTCTGAGGAGAGACAATGCAATCAGGGCTGCTGAAAACAAGGCAGGTGGGCTTTTCCTTCCATTCCCTCCCCCTTTTTTTTTTCTGCACACCCCAATATTTGTTACAGGGCCCAGCACATCCCATCCTGCCACAGAATTCCCACCTGGGACTCCCCCTGCTCAGGGGGAAGTTGTGGGGATGCACCCAAGTTGGCACCTGCATTTTAGGGAAAGCATTTTGGGAGTGGTGAACAAAACGGCCAGGGTTGAACAGAGTTTGGAATCCAGATTCCACCTTCTGGCTGGCACCAGGGGAGGATTTTTCCCCCTGGTACAATTCCCCGCAGGAAGGTGTGGAAAGCCCAGCCAGCAAAGAGGAGGGATCCCGAGGTTTATCCGACTCCCTGCAGCTCTTGGAGCCCGCTGACAGCCCAGGAGACAGCAGGAAATGCCTCATTTTCACGTGTGAGGGAAACTCCCAGAAAAGCTGCAATCCCTGCAGCTCCATCAGCATCATCACCTTAACTCTGCCTTTTCCCCACCGACTCCAATTAGGCTGAATGTTCCCCGAGCAATAAAGAGCAGGAAATTGGAATTTCAGGAGGATTTTCAGACACTCGGAATGCCCAGGTCACAAACTGACTCGCCCCTGGTGGGAGCTAAACGTTGAGAGCTCCACTGAAGGGATTTTCCCCGTTCCCCTTGAACTCCGAGCGCTGAAATCCTGCGGGGCGCGCGGGAGGAATTTCATTTCATTTCACACAGAGGCATTAATGACATTCCCATCCCAAGGAGCCCCATCCAAACCTATATTCCAGCAGCACCAGCTGTTTGCCTCGACAATGAGCTCACAGCAACTTCAACGTTCATTTGCAGCAGCTGGAAATTTGGCAGGACGGGAGGGGAACGTCTGAGTGCTGTGGACACCGTATGGACGCGCTGGAGGAGAGTGGGATGAGGGCAAAAGTCACCTCCAGCCCCCCAAATTGGGCAGAAATTTGGTGTCACATAACCCTGGTGATCCCAAAATCCTCTATTTGAGGAATATTTAAGGATATTTAAGGAAGGCCACTCCTGGCAGGTCCATCTCTTCCCTCCCAGGGTCACCACCAGCCTTTGCTCTGGATCGCTCTGGAAAAGCTGAACCTCCACATGATTTGCAGATTCCAGCCAAATGTAAAGAGATCAAAGTCCAGGCTCTTTTTATGACCTCACCTCCACAGAACAGTGGAATGGTTTGGTTTGGAAGGGAACAAAGCTCGGCTCATTCCAAACCCCTGCCAGCAGCAGGGACACCTTCCACCATTCAATTCTTCACTTAAAGCACTGCAGCTTACTCAAAATATATTGAATTAGCCTTAAAAAGATGTCTGGAACCTGGGAAAATGTGTTTTCCAAGTGAATCCAGAGGAAAAAGTCAAATTCAAAACCAATCTGAAAGCATCTGTGAAAGTTACAGGGCAAAGATTTACAGTGAACACTGATTTATGTTCCTCAGTGATTGATACATTAAATTATTTGGTACCCAGCACATTCCCATCATCCAGGATTCCTAATAATCCTCAAGTTCAGAAATACCCATTTTCCTTGCAAAGGTTCCCTCCAGGCCCCAAAAGAGACATTTGGAGGCTTCGTTCACCACATGACTAAGCCAAAGTGGAGCACAAAGCACAGAGTAACTTTTCTCCCTAATTCTCCCTGTTCCACGCTGAAAACCCTTCCCTGAAAATCCATTTGTAGGGATTCTGGCCATAACAGGAGGAAGGGGAGAGATCCCGGGCTATTTTTAAGCGGAATTTTGGGATATTTTGGGTATCACCACCACAAAGGCAATGAGACCATCACAGCCCTCACAGCTGGGCTTGCACTGCAAACCCTTTTCCAGCACATCTGGCCAGATGTGCTCCCTCCCTGCTCCAAGCAGCAGGCACAGATGGAACTTTGCTCCAGATCCAGATTTAGATTATGGCAAAAAGAGCTGAAAACTCAGCGTGGCCAATTCCTGCCAGGCTTTGAGCCCCACCACGCCCAGCCCTGCACCAACCTGGGCACTGCCCCAGCTTTTCTCCACACAATTTGTGGGGAAAATCCCATCCCTGTGCCCAGAAATAGGTTTTGGGGAGGCCATGAAGCCAGCTTGATTAAAAACACACATCCAAAGAGCCATTTGTTCATGTGCTGAGCTCTTCCCACCTTTTCTGGGTTGTTGTCCTTCAGAAATATTTGGGAACTCAGCACAAATGGATCAGCCAGAAGGAGAGAGCAGCAGCTCCTCTCCCTGCTTGGTTCCTTGCAAAAAATGCTTTTTTTTCCCTGCTCAAAACTCCACATTTTTCTTTGGCCACAGCTCCTAGGGATGAGCAGGGAGTTCAGGAGAGGGACCCACGCCCTGAAAATCTTTTATCGCCAACATTTCAACTCCAGGCATTTTTTGGAGGTGAGAAAACCCTGCTGAACTTGGGAGCTTGGAAACTTCTCCCCCTCTCGAGGAATCCAGGAGAAGAGGTTTCCTGGGGAGCCCTGTCCAGGCTGGAATCCAGAGAGGCTGCACAGGTTTGGGATGGAGGTGCCTGGAGCACCAGCAGTGATCCAGCCCGTGGCATCCCTGGTTTTATGGGAGCACAGCCAGGGCTGAGACCTCAGGGGGACCCAAGAGTTTTGTGGGTGTCCTGGAGGATGACTCAGCTCCCTCTGAACCCATCACTGCTGATCCATGGGCTCCCAACCACACGGGGCTGAGCAGCACGAAGATTTCCCAGAGAAAAGATGGGGCTGTGGCCTTGCCGAGGATTTGGGAAAAGCACAGGGAAGTGCAGCAGAATTTATCCAGGGAAAAAAAAAAACACCAAAAAAACCCCAAAAAACCCAACAAAAAAACCCCAAAAACCACAAAAAAACCCAAACTAAAACAAAAAAAACCCCCAAACCAAAACAAACAAAAAAACCCCAAAACAAACAAAAAAACCCAACCCCCCCCAACAAACAAAAAAAACCAACAAACAAACAAAAACAAACAAACAAAACCAAAAACCCACCACACAATAAAAAACCGAAAACTAGCTCATGGGTCCTGTGGGCAAATCCCACCATGACCATAAGTGCTGGAAATTTGAATTATTGGGGAAAAGGTCCCGTTACAAAGCGTGGAGGTCTGACAGGAGCAGTCACAGGAGCAGACATTTTATGGCCTTCCTGTGGCTCAGAATTCCAGGTGGGAAGAGAGCTCAGGAAAGTCTGGAAGAAAGAGAGATTCTGCTGCAGCCCATAAATAGCCCTGCCCCAAAGCAGGAGCTGCTGGGGCTGGCACAGTTTCAGGGCCCTGTGGAAAGAAATCGGATCCAAGCCAGGATCCAACCATTCCTGGTGGGAATTTGCTCCATAAGACAAAACCTGAGCCTGCTCCAAATTTAGGCAGCTCAGGCAAAAATTTGGATTATTCATTCAGTGGTGATGGGGAGAAAACACACTGAAATTCCCAACAAATAACATCCAGCTCCAGGTGAAGGGAAGACTGAAGGAATCATGGGAACTTTTCCCAGAATTGATAACATTTTAACAGGAAGGTTTGTGGATACCCTCAGGAGGAGCAAACAGTTTTAAATTGAGAATATTCCCTTGAAAAAATTGTTTTTTCTTGTCAAAATTAATTAAAAGTTGATGGGAGGAATTCCACCACTCCTATTATTTACAGAATTATATATAATATTTTATATAATAATTAATTTGCATTTAAATTACAAATTTTAATAATTTACATTTCTGGCATGTAAACAAAAATTGCCCCTTTCCCAGTAATGATGTGGACAGACACCACTCCACATCAGTTCCCTCAAGGGCTCTGTTATTCCCTCCAGAGAGAATCACAGGATGCTCTGGCTTGGAAGGGACCTTCAGGATCATCCCATCCCATCCCACCCCGGGACACCTCCCACTGTCCCAGGCTGCTCCAAGCCCCTTCCAGCCTGGCCTTGGGCACTGCCAGGACTGGGGCAGCCACAGCTGCTCTGTCACTGTGGAGCCATTCCACCTTTTTTTCATTTTTTTTCCCTAAGATATTGGCAGTTTCCAAGGAAGAGAATTCCCTTTTCCTTCTTTTTGCACCCCTCATCCCATGCCCAGCCAGCAGCACGGAATATCTGGCTCCCAAGAACCCAGGATTCACCTGAGCTCCTCCCACAAGGGTTGTTTTTGTGCTCAGAGGATGCATTCAGGGTTATTAAAGCCCTAAATAGGATTTGGGAAAGGTCCTGTTTCTAATCAAAGATAGGGAATAGAGAGAGGATGCAATTGGAAAAGGATGGAGCTGAAGCCAGGGGGAAATAAAAGCTGGAGAAGTGACAGTGAGGCTCTTTCAGGACTTTCCAAGCTGGTCTCATCCTTTGCCTGTTCTGGAAAAGGACAGGGATTCTGTGTAAAGAGAAAAAGAAGGAAAAACAAAAGGAAAAGGGAAAGGTTTGCTCCTGTCATGTGGGATTAAAGTCCTGCAGGGTGGGATGATGTCATTCCACCTCCTGCTTTCCATCAGCTGGACACGTGGAGCGTGGATCAGCAGTGCCAGGGGAAAACCCAGAGCACCCCCAGATGGGTTAAAGAACAGAAAAAAAAGCCAATTTCCAATTCCAAAGTGTCCCTTTGATCTTCCCTGGGAGGGTGGGGAGGCCCTGGATGGATTTCCCAGAGCAGCTGTGGCTGCCCTGGATCCCTGGAGTGCCCAAGGCCAGGCTGGACAGGGCTTGGGGCACCCTGGGACAGTGGGAGGTGTTGGGATTGGAACTGGATGGGCTTTAAAGTCCCTTCCCACCCAAACCATTCCAAGATCTTTGTGCTTTCAGGTACCCAACCCTCGTGGGGATGAATCAGCAGATCCATCTTTTCCAGGGAAGGAACTGAGCCAAGAAAGAACTCAAGATCCACAGGCACCATCTAAACCCAGAATCCTCTGGGCTGCCCGAGGGCTCATCCCACAGAAGGACTTCTTCTGGAGCTGGATCCATGCTCTGGATCTGACACTTCCTTAAGGAAATTTGTTCCTGCCCTCCCCTTTTCCCTGCCCACAGCTGCTTGGGATGGTTTGGAGCCCAGAATCAGGGAATCCACCACGTGGAATTTGCTGGTTGTTTGATTTCCTGGAGTCAGGAATATCCATCCTCCAATCAACCTGAGGAGTCAGGAGCATTCAAATGCCCTCTCCTAAGGCACAGATCACCGCAGGGCAGGATCCCTGTGGAAGGTGACTCAGCAGAGCAGGAATTTGGGGTTTTTCCAGGCTTTGGGAGCTGGGAATGGCATTTGGAACTAATGGTCCAACCCCAACCCACATCAGTAAATCCATGGATGTTTGGCAGGTCCCCAGGCCACAAAAGGGCCACCAATACTGGCATCCCCCCCACCCAGCCATTCCTGAGGGATCCCAGGAGCTGCAAGAGCACCCCAGGGAATTTCTCCAGGAATCCAGCTTGGAGGGGACACTTCCAGAAGGTCCCTCAGGCATCTGCCACCTCCCCTCCCTGCCACGCTCCAAGCAACCACAGCTGGGGCTGGATGCAGCTGCTGAGCACATCTGGGAGCCCAAGCAGCAGGAAAACAGCTGCAAACAGCTGGATCAGGATAAAAATGCCACCCTGGAGCACTCCACGGGGTTGGATGCACAGAATGCAAATAAAACCCCAAATCATTCTGTTTGCTGCAACTCCCAGACAAAACACGGCTGATCCCAGCAAAGGCAGAGGCTGCTCCCTCCCAAACCAACACAACCAGAGACAGTTCAGCTCCAGGTTGGCTTTTCCCAATTAAATCCGGGTGGTTTTGCCCAGAGGAGCTGACAGAAATTCCAGCAAACCTCAAAGAACAGGAGAAATCTCCTGCATCCCCAAATATGCAGCAGTGGAGGGGCTGCAGAGATGCCAACTGGCAGAAAACAGAGAGGGAACAGAATATTCCTAAAAAAACTCCTCGTTTCCCCCATTCAAAGGAGCCAGGAGGAGGGGGGAGCTCAAACCCTTGCCCTAAACCAGGGTGAGAGGGAAAGAAAACTCTGGGATTCCAGAAGGAGAGTTTTTACTGCGACCACACAGTAAAAGGAAAATAAAAATAGTAACAGGGAAAGCAAACTTCTGTTCCTTCACCTTTTCCTTTCTTTAACCATTTGCTCAGGAATATCCACACAAAATTCACCAAATGTGAAGTTTATATCAATTATATCAATCCCTAAGGAATATTGTCCTCAGTGAATGCTCCCCCTTGGCTCAGGTGAAGCTTTCACAAGGATTTTGGGATCTAAAGCTGCTGAGGCCAAAAACAAGGAAGAAAAAGAGAGGATGTGACTGCAAGGACAGCACAGATTCCATAAAACTTCAAAATTCCAGGAAACCCTCAAGGAGAAAAGGAAAATCCAATGGAGTGCTCTGCTGTTATCACAGGAAGGAGAGAATAGGCACTAAGATATAACAGAAATCCATAACACTTCAGGAAAACCAGTCATTTTTATCCTCCATGGAAAGAAAAAGCCACCCTGAGCCTCAGGATACTTCAGGATAAAAGCCACAGCCCTTCCAGGATTGATGGGAAACTCATTTATAATTATTCTTTGCATGGCTAAGGAGAATCAGCTGGAGCTGCAGCACCAGAGAGGGAAACTGAACTCCCAGAAGGTCCCAGATCCTGGAGAAAGGAATGAGGGAAGAAGTTCCACATCCCCAGCTGAAATTCTTGGAGAATTCACCTGGAGGACACCAGGGAGGAGGGACAGGTAGATTTTGCCAAACCTGCAGCTTTTTGGGACAAATTCCCTGGGCACAAATGGTGGAGGCAGCCAAAGCCAAGTCTGGTCCTCAGGTCTGGATCAGCTGCTCTGGGAATGAGCTGTACACAGCCTCAGCTCCAGGGGAAAGAGTCCCACCACAGCAAGAGAGCTCCAGAGCTCTCCCAGGGAGCCTGGTCCTCGCCCTGAGCTCACAGCCTGGGGTTTGCTGAGGAAGCTGCTGTGGGAAAGGGGGAATTCACCCAACAGCTCCAAGAATCCTCCCTGTAGAAACCCTTGCAGACAGATTTCCGTGGATAAACTCCCCTTGGCTTCTCAGCCATGCTCATTACTTCCCTGGACCTGCAATCCCCCAATCCATTTATTCCCTGCTGCAAACCCCTGATTCCCACCCGCCTCCAACCATCCAAGCACAGCCTCTGATATTCCCCAAGAATCAAACATTTGCTGTCAGGAACACTGAGATTGGAATTTACAAACATCACACAGGAGCCTCACCACAAGGATGGGTCATTCCTGAAGCTGCAGGGGAAAAAAGTCCTGGAAAATCATGGGATTGGATATCCCAACCCCAAATCTGGGATTCTGCCTCCTCTCCTTCACCTCATTTGCTCTTTCCTCTGGTTCTTGTTCTGCCTGGGCACCACACTGGGAGTGACAGATCCCAGCTCCAGCCTCCAGGCACTTCCTTGATAGCACTAAATGACTCTTTTAATAACACAGAGCTCATCCCAGAGCCTCCAGAGGGAGCTTCCCCTCTCCACCCCCCGAGAAGCTTTCCTCCTCCATCTTCCAAACCCTTTCCCCTCCAGTATCCAACTGGTGCAGTCCTGGAGTTCCCTGGAAGCCTCATACCAAGATACAGAGTTCAGAGTTTCTTCCTAAGTTTCCAATGTTCACATGAAAATCCCTTTTTAGCTAAAAACCCTTTGGGCTTGGTCTTAGCTCCTGAGGGACTGAGATGCATGGAAAAGCTGGAGGAAGTTGGACAAGGCTGCACCAGGAGCAGATGAAAACCAGAACCAGCTCCCAAAGACTTGGGAATTAAATGGACTTTCCAATCCCCTGCACTCCACACATTTGCATTTTGTTTTGCTTCTCTCTTTAATTCTGTGGGCTCCCTTGGGCTGGAGTTCAACTCCTCTCTGACAAAATCAGGCACCACATCAGTTCTCTTCCCACTTTATTAAAGCTTTTCCTACCACATTCCAACAGTTACTGGGGTAGTTCTGACCATGGCTGAATCCTGATTTCTGCACCTGTGAGAATGAGGAAATGCACAGGGAATTATCCCTCTTTATCCTACACCTGCTCACGTGCCACAGCACTTTTCCATCAGGAATTCACAGGGCATGTGCACAACCCCGGTGTTCCTGAATAATCTCATGGATTTCACAGCGCAGAATCAGCTCCTGGGAATTCCTGGCTGCAGGGAACTCAGCTGGACAGAGGGATCTTGCTCTGACACGAGATCTTCTGCGAGCCCAGCGCTCGGTGCTCCCGAGCAAGCCCATCTTCCCTCTCTCCTGTTCCTTGGAAAATCTGGCTGCTTGGAATATCTGGCTGCTTGCACCACCTTTCCTGTCCCAGCAGCAGCGTTCCCTCACACCACAGATCCCAGCACAGGACACCAGGAACAGCCTGCAAAGGTCAGTGCCATCATTTGATGTTCTCAGAACGTCTGGATTCCTTCCGGATTTCCCTTGTTCCAACAAAAAAAGAATGGATGGAATGAAGGAAGGGGGACAGCCGGCCCCAACTCCAGGTGCAGCCTACCCCAAACCCTTCCCAGCCAGCTGAGCTCCCCTTTGGGCATCTGCTGAAATCCCAAAAAAGCTCAGGAGCCATCAGGTGGTCATGAGACGTCGAGCTGCTGTCAGGAAATTTCTCCACCGTGGTTTGAGGTTCTGCCTTCCAGCCTTATTTTCCTCAAGCTCCCTTTTCTTCCCTTGAAAATAATCCCTTCGCTCAGATTCTTGTGGTGCAAAGCTTCCAGTAAGTTCCAGCCTGGAATCCAGGCAGGGGGATGGATTATCTGCCTGCAGTAGGACACCTCACTCCAAGCAGTCTAATAACATAAAAATGATATATTTGAAGTGCTGCTCCCTCAATAATACCTTTAAATGGACTCCATTTATTTGAGCATTATAAATAAAAGTGCTGGCACATGTGGAAGTTTCTCTTGGAAAAGGGGAACAATGAACTCTCCAGCTCCTTCAGCCTCTCCGAGCTCTGGTTGCCAACCTCGGAACTGCAATTCTCCAAGTGACTTTAATAAGCAAAATATTCCATTTTCCATGTATTGCTGCTCTTCAGAATGGATCCAGTTCTGGGGAGCGATGAGGAAAAGCTGCAGATTTCTGCAGAGCAAAACCAAAACTCATCCAAAGCTCATCAGAGCCCATTCCAGGGGCTGTGACCGTCACTGGGACATTGGCTTCATCCTTTGTCCAAGAAAAGAGGACCAGCTCCATGCTCATCTCCAGCAGCTTCCAGGTGCCTCCTGCTGCTGGAGCTTTGGTCCCTCTTACACGGTGCAAGAAGCCAAAAGATTATTCCAATCTCCAAGTCCCCAGAGTCTGGAAAACTGCAAATCCAGACCCAAACCTTGGTACTTTTGAGCTCATCTTTTCATGGGAGAAGTTGGAGTAGCCCTGAAAAGATCCTTATCAGTGGCATTTTCCAGAGCTCCAGGAACGCTTTCTCCGTTTTTTGTTTTTAATAATTCCAGCATCAACTGGAAGCTCTGGGGGATTTTTCCACATGTTCTGACACATTGCCTCCATCCCCTTGGATATTCCTGGAGGGATGGATCATATGGTGCTGACAGTTCTGAGCACCTCATGCCGCAGGAAAGAAGAGCTAAAAGCCTTCCCCTGGATAAAAAACAGACAGGGAATCTGATGAGCTCTGAGTGGGAAATGAGGCAGCACCAGCAGCACCTGTGGGCACGGAGGGCTGGGAACACAAAAACCTGTTTAAACCACGATCCCAAAACTCCTGGAAGCAGGTTGGCCCTCTGGATAAGTGGTTGTGCTGCTTCCAATGACTTCATCCCGAAGAAGGGTGGCCATTGGGCTTGCGGGACTGGATTCTCTCCAATATTCCCTGGCTCAATCCCCTCCCCAAGCCCCATTATCTCCAGTCGTGCTCGGAGCTCATCCCACCGCTCCGGAGATTCCCCAGGCACCGCCTTCCATCCGACGGGTTTTTCCTTTGCCAGAAAAACACTGCACAGCCTTGACCTCCCCGTTCTGGCATCGCCGCTTCCCATGGAACGCGCGGCTGCTTTCGCGTCCAACTGGGATAACTGAGGGTGTTTGTGTTGTAACTCCGACCCAGCTGCGGGGCCCGGCAGCCAGGCATGGAGCAGCCCTGGAGCCATCGCTCCGGTGCTCCCCAGCATGGGGACGGCCAGCAGAGCAGCTGAAGGCTGGGTGTGGAGCTCCACCAAGGGCTCCCCACCCCGTCCACTTTCTCCTTTCCCCAAGGATGCCGCGCTGTTCCAGAAGGGTGTGGCGGCATTACGCCATGGAACCGGGACTCGGTGAAACGCTGGAGAGCCGCGCTCGCCCTCGCAGAGCTCGGGGGCTGAGCCCAGCCAGGGCCAGGGAAAGACGGCCTGGGATGGAGCTCCTCCAATGTGTGTCCTCCAACACCCCTGTCCAGGTGGGTCTGCCCACACCACACCTTCCAGTGCTTTCTCCGGGCTCCCAAAGAGTCCTACAGCAGCTGGATCCCAAGGTCCTGGATGCTGGGACCACATAGAGCCCACCCAGCACTGAAGGAATCATGGAATGGATTGGGAAGGGACATTAAAGTTCATCCCATTCACCCCTGCCATGGGCATGGACACCTAACAGTATCCCACCTCCAAACCCAGTCCAACCCGGCCTTGGACACTCCCAGGGATGGGGCACCCATACTTTCTTTGGGAACCTCTACCAGAGGCTCCCCACCCTCACAAGAGAGGATTTCTCCCCAAAATCCCAAATGTTCCATTTCACTTCATACCCCAACTAAGTGCTTGCACTCATTAAGAGTTGAGTACATCCTTTTAATTAAGACTGGAATTAATTCAGCACACCCCTGGAACATCCCAAATCCCTCCTGCAACACTTCATTCTGAAAATACATCTCAACTCAAGAAGTTTCTCCTCATTTTTAGGCCTTTTTTTTCCCCTCACAGCCAGACAGGGAGAGCAGCAGATTCCACTTCCCACTGAGGGCAAGTTACAGCTGCTCCATCTGAGCCAGCCCTCCCTGCAAATACATCCTGATCCTATCAATCCTCACTAAACTTCTGGAATGGCTCTTGTTTATAAAGGCAAGACCTACAGCAGGACATTCAAAATATTTCATATCAGGCTACGCTACAGTGCCTTCCTGACTGGCACGTTCAGAAGGCCTTGGAATTGATCCGGCCGGGATCAGAGCTCCCCAGCCCTGGCAATGGGAATTCGTGTGTAAAGCCAGTAGTGATAAGAGAAGGAAGTCAGCATGGTGAAAAGATGAGAGCCTCATGAAAGCCCCTGGCATTGTCCAGACACAAGAAAACCTCCCAGTGGGAGCCATATCCTGTTTCAGACCCGGCTGGATTTAACACTTCCCTGCAATCTCCTTGCACAAGCCTTGAGTTTTCCAGCAGAACAACCATTAATGCCAAATCTTAACCCAAAGTGGCCTGGAAAAAACCCAAACATCACCAAATTTTGCTCTTCATTCTTCCCCAAGGGCAGAACTGGACACACTTGGACTGAGCAAACATCTTTCCACACTAAAATGCAAGGAAATGGATTCATCCTTGTCTTTACAGGGATCCCAAGGAATTTTAAGAGCCAAACTTGTGCCAACCCTGTCAAACAGACAGTGCCAAGGTGACAGAGCAAGTCTGGGATTATCCAAGTTCTCTTCTGAGTTTTCCAGAGGATTTTCTAGCCATTCTCACTTCCTGGGTCCCACAAAGAAAGGAGGAACAGCTTCCACCCTGAGTATGGGGGACACCCCAGCCAGAGCTCTCACCTCAGTGCACTGCTGCTCCTGTAACTCAAACAACTCTTCCCTCCAACCTCCCAGAACTGCAATTCCAGGTCAGGCTCAGAGGACAAAACATTGCTCAACCTCATAAAGCACAACATTAATCCTCGAGGCAAAACCCAGCCTTAGTTTAACTCAGCTCTGCATGAACCAAAACTTCAGTAGAAAAATCCTCAAGTATTAAATTAACAGAGATGTGGGACCAACTTCCACATATTCCAATTTTTTCATACTGGGAATCTTGGGTGCTGTGAAAAGCTCAAAGTTCAATGTGACAGAACTGGAGAGCTCAGCACATCTCCTTTGCAATGGAACCAGTGGGTGTCAGGAACTGGCCAGAGTGAAGAGCAAAAAGGTTTGCAGAAGATTCCTTCTTTTCTCTTTAGAGCAGCAAAGTGACCGAGGTCAGGGCTGGAAGATTCCTGGTGGAGGCTCTGGCTCCTGATGGGATCGGGGAAGGCAGAAACAAACTGGGCTAAACACCTGGTGACAAAAGTGAGGGGGGAAAACCACAAACTGGGCTAAAGCTGGTGACAAAAGTTGGGGGGGAAAGCATGAACTGGGCTAAACCTGATTACAAAAGCAAGGGGAAAAAAAACACAAACTGGGCTAAACCTGATGACAAAAGTGAGGTAAATAAAAAACAACTGAGGAACCATAATTTGACAGTGACGTTACAGGGAAACATAAAAATAATCCCAGTAGTGATGTCTGAGAGCCAAATTTGATGAATTTATGAACAATGCAACAGGTTGGAAGCTCTGCCTTCACCAGGGACCAGCCCCAAACTTTGAGGGGAGATGAAACCTCCCCAGAATTTGCCTCAAATTGAGGAGCAGCACCCCAGGGATGTGTCCCTGGCTCGGCAGAGCAGCACGATAAGGAAAGCTGTGCTCACGTGCAGAGCTCTGAGCGACCTCAGACTTGGCTAAACCTCATCCCCTAAACACACTCCAGACCTGGATGGCTCAAAGGGACCCAGCCTCGCCTGAAAGCTCCAGACCTCCAGGAAATCAATGGAAAAATTTTATAGCTCACATGCAAGCAGGGTCAAGGGCAGAGCGTGCACGGAGCCTGTCGAGATGTACGTTCAGGAAAACAAATGTGTGCATTCAGCTGGGAAGGGGCTGGCTCATCCCTGAGGGAATCATCTCCTCCACCCCGTCCCACGGCAGGGAGGGAGTTGGGGGGATCGTTATCATCCACGTGTGGGCCAGGAAAACCCAAGTCATCTGTTTGCCCTTTCCAACACCTTTCCAGCCGTGCTGGAGGCGAAGCCATGCGTGAATCCATCCATCCCTCCGCGCAGGGAAGGGGAGAGGAGAGGCTGAGTGACTCAGGAATGTGCAGCCTGCTCTGCCATCTGCTCCTGGCACGGGCCCGCTGTATCCCAGCCATCACACGGGGCTTGTGGAAAAGGCACAGCCCCGTGCCAATCCTCCCTGGTTGGAGGTTCTCAGGGCTATATTTAGGATTTTTGGGCAGGAGCAGGGTGTTATTGGTTGTTACCAGGACAAAAACATGTGATTCAATCGGCAACAGCTCGGTTCCACCGGGCCACAGCATCATGTGAGCCCTGGTAACAGCCACATCTGCCAACTTCCCAAGACTTCTGGAGTATTATTTTTCCTATTTATTGTTCACTCCTCAACATGTTGAACAAAGACAGGGACTTGCTGCACGCTGCAATCTGGACTCACCGTGTCCCATCCAGATCAGAGCAAAACAGCTCGGGATTGGGAAATACACAGCGTGATTTAACCCATAAATCCAGGATTTCACTGGCACAGCTGCTCCTCTGGAACATCACGCCAGACATCAATGAGGAAAGGCTTTGCTGGCACTGCGAGAGCCCATCATGTGGCTCAGCTAATTAAAAACTGACCTCGGCCATCATCATTAAATGTTGTAATCACAAGCCTGCAAGTGATTAGATGGAGAAACAACACCCCCCCCTTCCTCGTTCCCAGGGATCAGCAGCTGACTAAGCCCAACTCAAGGCCCTCAATCCTTTTTATAAACAGCAGAGCTCAGCTGTTGTCAGGGATGAGGACACCCAGGAATTTTGACCAGCCAGCATTTCCCTCTTGCTCCAAAACCAGATTTTTGCCAGACATGGAACAGTCAGCGCTGACTCCAACCCCTCTGCTTCCCTATCCCACCAAGAATGGGATGGCAGCCAGGGAACTCAGCCTAGCACATCTCAAGCACTGCTAAAAAGGTGATTTAGGTGGACACGATACCATCAGCTACCAGAGGATGAATTCCAGCCTTGGCACTCAATCCTTGACAGGTACACGAAGCCAGAGAAATTGATTTTCAATTCTCTGGGAACTTTGCACTCCCTCTTAGGTTAATCTGGGGACGTTGTACGCTCAGCAGAATTGGAAAAGTTAATTAAGGGCAGGTGAAAGATGATGGAAGCAGAGAATGGATAAGAGGCAGGGTGCTCCTTGGAGGATGGAGAGGGGAGGTTGCACTGAGAGCCCACAGGGTTCTTCATGCCCAAAAGCCCCAAAGCCCTGGATCACAGAAGGAATTACAAAGGTAATTTTCCTGAAATGACCTGGATACACCAGAGGTACCACCAGATCTCTTGGACAGGATCCTCACCTGTGCACCACCAGCACCTCTGCCAGCACACAGAGAGGAAGGAACTCCCCCAACTTATGACAGCAAACAAAAAACCCAAACCATTTCTGCTCAGTTATAAATCCCTGTGCTCATCTTGAGTCACTGGAATCCTTAATGTTGGAAAACACCTCTCAGAACATCAAATCCAACCATTAACCCAGCA
This sequence comes from Passer domesticus, assembly GCF_036417665.1. NCBI lineage: Eukaryota > Metazoa > Chordata > Aves > Passeriformes > Passeridae > Passer > Passer domesticus. The sequence continues at coordinate 1,806,246 of NC_087485.1, forward strand.
GCACTATGTTCACCACTAAAACATTCCCATTCCAATTACCTTGGGATTTCTACTCCTGGATGTTTAGTTGGGATTTTTGTTGGTTTTTTTTTTTTGGTGGGTTTTTTTTTTTTTTTTTTGTTCATTTGGTTTTTTTGCTGTTGTTTGCTGTCTTATTTTTGGAGTTCCTAGGTTTTTAAGGGTTTTGTAACCTCATTCAGCTCTTATCTCAGTGTCAAGCTGTGGAACTCATGGTCCCAGCCTGATTCTGCAATACCCTCAACAGCTGACAACCCAGTGTGGTGATTTTCCTGCTCAAGCACCTCTTTTGTTGTGTGCTCTCAGAAAGAACCCTCAGATCATTGCATCTCCTTCCTTTACACTCCTTCCAACCATTAAAAATCCACTGTGGGCAAAACACCTCCAAAACACTCAACTGCTGCCCCTTTTCATTGCTCCTGCCTCTGAACTTCTGATTTTTCTGCCTCCTCGGTGGGAGGAATTTACTCGAATGAGAGGCAGCACTTGAGGCACAGGCGTTGAGCCTATTTATATAATACAAGATATTTTCCATGTGTTTTGTCGGGCTCTTCACACTTCTGTTTGCTTTTTTTCCACCACTGCTGTGTGTGGTGCCAAAGGCTACATTGAGCAACCACTGAGGGCTTTAAGCACTTCTTCTCCATTAATATAATAAACTCAGAACAGGAAAAAAATTGGAGAAGCAGCTTTTTGGCATTTGGCAGGGAAGGATTCAGCTCCCAGCAGCTTCTCCCAGCTCCCAGCGCCACGTCCCAGTTGACAAGAAGCCAACACCAAAACCAGGTGGCCAAAGGGCTGCTGGATCTGCTGGTGGATGAAGCAGGACCATGAGGGAAGCACCAAAAAATAGCCTGGAGTGTATTTATCCAGGATTTTCTGGGTGTAGGAAGGGTTTAAACACAATGGGAAGGGTTTGCAATGGGCTGGGCCCTGCACAGGCCCCACACAGGAACCCCAGCCCCCACACAGTCCCCAAAAAGTGACATTTTTCCAACACTTCCAGCACCCAGAGGCCAAATGGATGCTCAGAACACAGCCAGCTCCAAAGACAAGCTTTCCTGGAGCATATTTCTCCTGAGGTACCCAGGCTGCAGCCCGGGATGCTGCTCCACAGGGTTAGGCCTGTGCCTTAGCTTAGGAATGTGCTGATCTCCTCTGCTGAACCCAGTCCTGTCAGACCCACCTTGGGTCACAAGCAGGAATCAGGGATTTGGGATGAGCCAGGATCAACCTCCCAGCTGTGCTGGGCTTCTGTCATCATCTCCCACCCACAAGCTCCCTCATGTGTGGGGTCACGCAAGAACCACGCGGACACATCCAGCAGGATTCCCTCAGGAGCTCCAACATGCAAAACTGATTTTCTAAAGCACTTTGGAAGCTCTGGAAGTGTTTTTCATTCCCACTGTATTTCCAGGTCACTGGATATTCTGAGGGGGAAGGGACCATCAAGTCCAGCTCTTAAGTGAGGCCCATCCACAACCTTGGTGTTATCAGCACCACACACCGGCCAACAGAGCTGATCCCACCGAGGAATTCAAACTTATCCCTTGATTATTCCAAGATTCCCTTGTGTTCAGTGCTGATATCACTTACAGACCCAAAGAGCATCACAGGCAACCTTGAACTTGGCATTACCCAAGACTCAGCCCATCAAGAGACATAAAAATCAGGATTTATCTGTCCTTTTCACACTCCCTCAGCCTCTAACACCACCAAATATCCTGGTTCAACAACATTCCACAAAGGTTTTCCCTCCAAAGCCAGAATTATTACAAACTCCACAGCAACAACCCAGTCCATGCTCTCAGGGAAACTTCCAGAAGATGCTGGAGTGGTTTGGGTTAGAAAGGACACTAAACCTCCCCTCATTCCAACCCCTGCTGAGGCTGAGCTTCCATAGACCAGGCTGGTCAAAACCATGGAAATAAATGTCATTGGGAGCTGCTGATCCACACAGCAATCATTTATTTGGGGAAAATCCAACCAACAAATGTCCACCCCTCCAACAACCAGGTTGCGAACAAGAATTTATAAATTTATAACACAAATCTCTGTTAAACTTTGGATAAATTTAAGCCCTGAAGGCTCCTATTAATCAGCACTAAACCCCCCTCCTATTAAAGGGGAAAATCCTCCATTCCAGGCTGTTTCCAATTGTTCCTGGCACACGGCAGCATTTCTTATTTTTAAGACCCCACCCCATGTTTGTGATTTTTTTATAAGTAAATTATGGACGTACACAACGTTGAAGGAAACACCCCAGAATCTATAACCAAAAAGCAAGAAAGAGGCCTCCAGACTGGCATTTTCTCTGGATAAGTTGATCTCATGTTCTTCCAGCTCTGATACACAAAACAAGTGTGCGGAGAAACTTTTATCTCTGGGAAAAAAATAACTTTGTTTCTTGATAACATCAAAAAAACTCCCAGAATGGAAAAAAAAAAGAGGAAAAAACTGAAATACTATAGAAACCTGGAAAATAATTAATAGATTTTTCTGTGCTTTCATAATAACATTCACTTGGGTAACCATAAAAAGCGATTATTATGGTAATAAAAGGATGAATAATTTATTATGAATCCCAGACAAACTGTTCCCTTCCAGAATTCTAAGAAGACTCCATGCATATGAAAATCATCTCTTAAATGTCTGTGCTCACTGTAGCCATGGGGCCAGAAAGGTCTTCCATGGGTTTATAGGATTGATTTTCATTTCCAAAAGTCTGCTTAGGAGTTAAAATGGGAATATAAACCTGATCATGTTGGAACCTCAATGTGCAAGCTGTAACTTGTGCTCCCATTTACTCAGCTCAGGCATCAGTTTTGTCTGTTGCATTTCCAGACACAAATTTGGGAAAGGGGATCCATGTGCAATTCCCTCAAACTGGCATTTCCTCAACACACAGAACTTGATATCCAAAATACTGCTCATAACTTTTGTTTGCAGCAGAATCCAGAACTGAAAGGCATTTTTTGTACGGACTGACCCTCCCAGAGAATGCAAACTGCCAGAAACAGGGAAGACAACCAAATAAATCCAAATAATAAATCTGAAATCCAAGAGGGGAACTTTTCACCACCCAGAGCTGAATACACTGCGAACAGACCTTGGTGTTAATGAAAAAATTCCTAACAAAGCACAAACCCACAGAACACTGGGATTTTCACCAGAGTAGGATTTTGGGAAGGAAAACTTCCCTGGGAGGGTGGGGAGAGGCTGGGATGGAATTCCCAGAGCAGCTGTGGCTGCCCCATCCCTGACAGTGCCCCAGGCCAGGCTGGACAGGGCTTGGAACAACCTGGGACAGCAGAAGGTGGAACTGGATGAGTTTTAAGATCCCTTCCAGCCCAAACCATTCCATGATTCCATGGATAACCGAGCAGTTCCCAGCTCAGGGAACCAAATCCATCCCCTCGGCACACCTGCCCCAGGCAGGAGGCTCCACAGAAGCCCAAAATTCCACCACCAAGGAGCAGAGAGCAGAACTGGAGCTCCTTCCAAAGCAAACAGCCATAATTCAGGATTTGAGACTTCCCAAAGCACCGATTGAAAAGAGCAGGAGCTCTTTCCTAATAAAGCCCAACTGCCTGGTCTGGGTTTCCCAGCTGCTCCAAGTGCACACAATCTGGAATTAAACTGAGCTAATCTAAACCATGAACATAAACCATCCCTTGGTTAGATCTGCAACCCTCTGCTTCCAGCCCCAGCTCATTTTCCCAGAGTTCAACAAGCAACAAATAAACCTCCAGAAAAAACCAGGAATTGTGTCAGCATCTCGTGTAGTCTGCTATTAAATAAGTCCTCACACAAACCATAATAAAATTCAATTTACTGGACTTTGTAAAACGTGATTCCCCACCTTGATAATTAAAAAGATACTGTAATAAAAGTCTTTAGTCCTCATGTGCTGCACATTTGTTCCCATCTGATTTTTATCCGAGCAGGGGGATTATAAGAACATGGAATTGCTGGTGCAGCCTTTGCGTGCAGGCACAATGTCAGGGAGATAATTCTGGTGCCACAAGAAATTCAGGCAAGAAATTCAGAGCTCTGAGGCATCAGCAGCTGCTGGGCCAGCCCAGCCCAGCATGGACCACCACAGCCCAGTCCTGCACCCTGTGGCATCAGCTGGGCTTCCCTGAACAGAATATCCCAAATTTTGGCACCTCCCTTGGTCAGGACAGTGGGATTAGTGCTGCCTTTCCACTCTGGAGTCAGCACCAAGCTCAGAGCAAAGACTTTTGTAATCAATTAACAAGAGAAGCCCACACAGGTTTGCCAATGGCCAGGATCTTCCTGCCTGGCTTCCAGGAGAAAAATGGGAAGCTGCTTGACCCAAACTGAAAAATGTGCACATCAAGTCACGTTCCCCGACTTGAGCAGGACCAAAGGAAAATTCTCTCCCAGGTTAAATCCAACACTCTGCCTGAGCAGCCTCTTGTTCTCTTAGCATCATCTTGGGGCACAGCACCAACATTCCCAGGGATTTTTCCTGGTCCGTTTGCCCCTTCTGACCCAGACTCCCCAAGCCAGCCGGGGTTCCAGCCCCACTCACAGCCACATTCTGGGAAAACCCTGCAGATTCCCCAGAGCTGGTTTGGATTCAGCTCCTCTGCAAGGCCGGAGTTCCACAGGTTGGTTTGGGCTGGAGGGACCCAGCCCTTGGAATGGGAATCTCCACTGTTCCTCTTATCTTGGCCAAAAATCAGAAAAGGTTTGGTTGTTTACCTCACCACGCTGGGGCTGTGAGCAAAGGAGCCTCCATGAGATTCACTCTGGAATCTCCATCCTCACAGCCAGGAACTGATCAGGAATAGTGCTGGAAGCAAAACAGGACCAACCACAGGGAAATGCCACCATGGACAACCTGGACCCCACAGAAATTTGGGATCATTTGGGTTGGAAGGGACATTAAACGTCACCTAGGCCAAGCCTTCAAAGCAAGATCCCAAAGATGTTGGACAGGACCCGGCTCCAAGCTCATCCACATGGCCACCATCTCTGGTTTATGCAATTCCAGTCCCCTCCTGGCTGATCCAAACACGGGATCTCAGCCCTTGGAGCGAGCACAAAGGGAACCAAGTGCAGAATAGAAATGCTCCATCAAACACACCCCCCTTCCTAAAACCAGGCACACACGCCCAAGGCGAGCAGGGCCCACGCTGGCTGTTTATTTAACAGGCATTCTCCACCTCGGGACAGGCTCCATCCATCCTGCTGGAAAACACACCCAAACCACAGGGAAAATCAGGCAAAAATCACTCTCCTGAAGCAGAAGGAGGCACGGGCAAAGCAGCATTATAAAGCTCACCAAAAGTCTAAGTTTTACCAGAGGAATTATTTTTAAATCTGCTCAGAAAACACACCCCCAAATCAAGTTAATTCCAAGCACAGGTTCTGCTACAATCCCAAAGAATATTAATTTGTAGGTCCATTTATTATGGGACCAGCCTAAAAGCACTTCAGCATTTTTATTTCACATATGGGCCTGGAATGAAGTTGATTTCTCTGTATTTACCCAGACATAAAATAACATCTGTCCACGGAGCAGACAAAGCTCCAGGCTGGATAAGTTCACCCGGATAAATCCCAAACTTAGATCATGCAAGGAGTAGCCAAGAGTAAAACATGAGGATAAACGGAGAGAGCACCACGAGGACCAGCACTGCCACAGCCTGCAGGACTGGAATGGGTGACCTTGGAGCTCCTTCCCAGCCTCAACCATTCCATGAGATCAGGAATGGGATTTATTATCCCCAGCCAGGGAAATCATGGAGCAACTGGGCTGGACTGGGAGGCTGTGCCCAAAGAGCAGCACAAGAGAGAGGACACAGGTTTGGAATCTGCAAAATAAGGATTTGAACCTCACTGAGCACTTCAAAAGGTCCCACAGCAGAGACAAACAATGATGGGAAAAACCAAAACCACCCAGAAATGCCAATATTCATGTTGGCTTTTCTCTTTTGGGATCATTCTGAAATTGGGATCTACACCTTAAACCTGAGCTCAGCTGCTGCCAGACGGAGCAATCTCTGCCAGCTCAACACCAAAATAAAATAAAATAGAGCTGTTAGGTTTTTTCCCTATTAGAATTAAATAATAATTAAAAAAAAAAAATCTGTGTATTGAACTATAAAGTATATTTTTTTAAAAGCTCATTCATTTATACAATTTAAAATCTGTCACAAAAACCTTTAGAGCCATCGTGCCACAGAGAGGCAGAAATACAAATAACCTGTGCAGGCAGGTCGGGCTGAGTCCCTTACGCACACTCCGAAATCGGGAGGAGTTTGGGAGGGCTCGCAGCTCCCGGCCCTGTCAGCACACGAGAGGGCACTGTTCTGTAGGCTCAGCTCAAACCCATCCCCTGCTCCTGCAACGATCCCTGGGCTCAGCCCAGCCTGCCAGGGCTGCTCCGGACAGTCAGCATCCTCAACTCCTCCAGAACATCCTTCCCTTCCCGGCAGCATCAATATTTGGGCAGGGAATGATGATAATCAAAGCACTTTTCTCAAAGGTCTCACTTTTCAGGCATTGAGACAGCAGCTGACTCAGGGCAAGGGTTTTGGTTTGCTTTTTTTTGCTGGGGGCATCAATCAGGTGTGATGGAGATTCCACAGAGTCTAAAAACCTTCAGGAGACTCCCAGGTCCAGTCCAGGAAGGGAAAGTTATTCAAATTTAGCCAAATATTTAAGGTTTAAACAAACTGATCAATAAACTCAGCATTACAAGAGAGGAGCCCATTCAGGACAAGGGTTTTTTTGCTGGTGGCACCTGCATTGGATAAATCAGGTGAGATGGAGATTTCACCTGGCATAAAAACCTTCAGGAGACCCCCACACCCATCCCAGGAGGGAGAATTGATTCAGATTTAGCCCAGTATTTAATGTTTAAACAAATGAACCCAAAAACTTGGATTAAATCCACCGGGAAGTAACTGGCTGGAAATTCAAGTGACACTCCAGGGTCTCCAATTTGTGATTCCAAGAGGTGCCAATACCTCAGGATGCAGCAGGAGCAGATGGGACAGGAGAAGGGTTTTGGCCAAAAAAGCAAATTAACCAACAGGTGTAGGAGAGCTCCCAAGACCCACAGAGCTGAAGCTGCCCCAGACTAAATCCTGCTGAAATCTGCAGCTTTTAGTAATTCCAGATCCACCCTGTGCCACCACAAGCTGCCACACTTGTCACCTGCACTTCTGCCACCTCCTCTGCCCTCTGAGCCCAAAATCCTGGTGTTCCCCACATCCTCCCCAGCTCAGGGAGCAGCACATAAATAATAAAATTATTTCAGACACACTCAGCCCCTCCTGTCAAGCCCCGCTCCCAGCTCCTGTGCTTCTCCTGCAGCACGTGTTGACAGATGCCACATTCCTGCTGCTGCAGGGTTCCTGGGGAAGCACAGGCAGACAGGAACAGGAGGAAGGCAGGAAATTGCTCAGTTTGGGATAAAAAGAACCGTCTGCACAGCTCCTCTGAGGACAACAATGTTCCCACTGAGGCACAGGGAGCTGGGCCTCCAGATTCCATTTCCTGCCCCCCAGAGCAGCTGATTTCCCTCCCATTCCCATGAGAGCTTTTCAAATCCTGGAGCTAAGTGGCCAAAAAGTTGATCAGTCTAATCAGCCTGGCTGCTTTTGGGGGCTTTTTCCTCTTTCTGGGCTGGATGCCATTTGGGATTGGGCAAATTGCCCACTGTGGCAGCCTGGCACTGCCACCCCAGTGGCCACAACCAGCTCAGGGCAAACCCAGGAACCACTCAGCCCATTTTTGTTTTTTCAGAACAACCCCAAGAACCACTCAACAATTTCTTGGTTTTTTCAGGACATCGCCAGGAATGACTTTGCCACTTTTTGTTTCTCAGAACAGCTCCTTCTGCCACTTTTGATTTTCCAGAACATCCCCAGCCACTTTTTGGTTTTTTAGGACATCCCCAAGAAATGCTTTGCCCCAAAAAGGCTTCACAGCCAAATAAATCTGATTACTAAATCCCCCCTGCACGTTCTGAGCTGATGGTCCTGGGGAGGCTTCTCCCAACTTCACGCCCTGGAGATGCTGCCAGGCCAGCAGAGCTGTGTCCCAAGGCCAGAGTGCACCCCTGGAACACCAACCCTTTGTCCTCGGGCAGCCCGAGAGCCTCCTGAGCTCCTCACAGCACTCAGGAGCTCATCCCCACGTGCCACACTGAGGGATATTCACTCTCCCAATCCCACCCTCAGCTGTGATCACAGGGATCTGCCCAGCTCTAAGGGCTCCAAACCTGATTTTTCACAGGGCTCTGCTCCTCCCGTGGCTAAGAAAGGCCAGAGCAGATGGATCCCAACAACCCCAATCCATGATGGACTTTGTTTACATTCCAGAGGTGTTTCCTTTCCAGCTCAAACAACAAAACAAGGGGAACACCCCCAAACTCCTCACCCTGAGCTCAGCACCCGCAGGAGAGGCAACAACTCCTCAGCATCCTCAGTTCCATCCCAGCGGGATCACGTGGAGAACATTATTTACCTGCTCTTGGAGGCACTTCACCTCCAGTCTGGAAGCAATTCAGCACGACACAGCTCATTAAACTCGCTCAGGTTTATGATTAAAGCAACAAAATGGAATTGGACTGAAAGGGAGGAGAGGCACGGCGCAGCCTGGAGGAAAAATGGGATTTCAGGGAGCACAGAATCGCTGGGATCAATCCCCCAGCACAGGATCAGAACCAGAACTGATTCACCAGTCACACAGCTGACCTGGAAATATTGTTTTTTCCCCTAGTTTTGCTACACAAAGTTTGTTTTCCCCAAATGATTTATTTTAGCAAGTGAATAAATGGGGTTTAAGGGGGGGATTTATCACCACCCTGTCTCAGATGTCTGTCCTGATAGAACTCTGAACATGACAAATGGAATGGTACCTATGGGGATGTCTGGAGATAAATCAGACTGAAAGGAAAAGAAGGAAAAGGAGACACAGAGTTTCCTTTTCCCTAAAATCCATTGCTCATTTTAGAGCTCCCAGAGCAAGGCACCAAGCTGCCCTCAACTCCAAAAATTCATAATATAAAAACACCTAAAAACATCCAACAACCAACTGCTTTCCTTGACCAGCGTGTCCTCTAAGTATTATTTTGTGATGTCTAATGAGAGAAAGCTCGTTAGAGTAATAAGCATCATCAGCTCCAAGAACTTCACCCCCTCGAGGGCCACACCAGGGCCACAGGAGCCAGCACCTCGTGGTGGGACACAGCAGCCAACAAGGACCCTGCTGTGGCTCCAAGTCTCAATCTGTAAATCTCCAGCAACAACAATCCCTTCCTCTGCAGTACGAGAGGATTTTCAAGTGCATTTCTTCACAAAGCTGCGAGTCCTGAAGGGACCATGAACTCATCTGTGCTGACCTCCTGCACTGCCCCAGCAATCCCATTTCCTCACTCACCCGACTCCATAAAACCCCAAAGTTACATCAAATCCTAAAATTGGGGTCCTGGCTGAGCAGCTTCCCGTGCAGGGCTGCTTTGAGGAGCAGCAGGGGACAGCAAATCCTCTGTGGCACTTCCATCACAAAGGCTGGGCTGTGGCCAAGGCAGAAAGTGCTGGGGTTTCGCTTCCAGCTCGGATTCTCACTCTATCTTATCCTTTTGTTTCCAAAGTTTTCTCTTTCAAAACGATCCCAGTGCATAAATACCAAGTCACTCCATTTATTTTAGGTTTGTTTTTTTTTTTTTCAGAAATGCAATAGATTAAGAGCTTTTCAATCTCTTGCTCTCATTTTTTTTAGCCCTTTTTTATACTGACTTCTACTTTTTAACATCCTTTGGAGAAGAAAAATAGGACCAATCCCCCATGGTTTGGTGAGGAACAGGAGGCTTCCCTTCACACCCATCCCAGCACCCCACTGACCTTTTGGGAGCTCATCCTGCCCTTCCCAAAGGCTTTATTTATTCCCTTGGCAGTGCCACAGGGATCAGCCCCTGCCTCAACCCTAGTTCCAGCTGCATCCAAGCCCGTTTCACTTCCATGGGCTGAGTTTTCCAGAGCTCAGCTCCTCGATCAGCACCCTGCACTTCCCAGCCAAGGCTGAGCCGAGCACAGCTCCAGCAGCAGGAATTTTATCAGGACTCAGGGTTGCCAATGAGGGGATGGAACAAGAGCGGGCCAAGCTCACTGAGCCCAAGCACCAACCTCCCTGATGAAAAGTATTTTTCTTTCAGATGTCTCAGCCAGTTTTGGATCCCTTTGGTGTGGCTTCAGCCCGTAAAACACTGATTGTTCTCCTCAGATACATGGCCAGCCCTCCGGAAAAACGCCCGGCTTTATTCCAGCTACCTTTGTCAAACAAATCCTTCAAGGATGAGGCAACTTTTGCTTGACCTCCATTTAACAAGAGTCCACCAGAGCCCACATTTGTCTCCAGAACCACAACTGGAACAGTTTATTGGGGCTTTCTCTTCCCCTGCAGGAAAACAGCCATCAAGGATGCGTTACTCAGCGGCGAAGTCCAATCTGAGCATTGAAACCACAGCTGCTTCAACCCCGTGAAGCCACAGCTTCCAAGGAAAACACAAAATTATCGAATTATCCATTAGTGCAGGGCACTGGGAGCAGAGAATTCGGGACCAGCCATTACTCAGGAGCAGCTCTCCAGGAGCACAGGCACTAAGTGGGAATTGCTAAACAAAGCCCTCACGTTTTCCTAACAAAGAGCCCTCAGCTCCTTTATCTGGCTCTTAGGCGAGTCATAACAATCCACAAAACTGACTCGGAGCCTTCCAGCAACTCCTGCAGCTCTGAGGAAAAGGCTGAGCAGGCCAGTCCGAGTCACCACAGACAGAGATGTGCTACTCCAGTGAGAAATGAGTTACCACGAGTCAGGGCTACCAGTGCCACCCCATTACTCAACCCAGGCCAGCTGCTTTCATTCCCACCCAGCCTCAACCATCAAAGGCTCCGACAAATCCCGACTCTTCCCAACTTTCTTGCCCACCCAACAGCTATAAACATCCAGCGAGCCTCTCTGGTGAGTAATGGGAACAGAATCTGCTCCGTGGCCGCGCGAGCGCTCGCCGGGGCTCTCTGGTGGATTTGGCCTCGCGCAAACGTGCAACGTGATGTGATTTCCCACAAATGTTCCTGCCAGCGGGATTCTGCGCTCATCCCCAGCGGCTGGGGAATAAACAAAGGAGCAAAAAACACCAGCGAGGCACAGCGCTGGGTTTGGGATTGGAAAATATCCGCGGAGGATGAGCACGTGATGGGAGCGGGGCCGATGCACGGGATCGGCTTCTCTGTGTTGGGAAAGAGGGAGAATTGGCCTCGATTCCCTCTCTACTTCTGCAGCCTTGTTTAGAAGAGGAAACAGAGGTAACAATTCATAAACCAATAAAATCCCATCTGAAAACCATCCCAGAAATTGGTCAAGCACTTCCCAGTTCGCCTCGGGCGCTGCGGTGCCGGCACACGCCAGAACTGCGAGGTGATGAAACGGGCGGGGGGCTCGGGCTGACAGGAGCATGAAAGGATTTCAGACACTCGAGCCACGGGGATGGCTCGGGTCACACATGGGGCTGCTCCTCCTGACAGGCTCCATCTGGGATCAGGAACAGCTGGGAAGAGGATTGAGTTACACAGGGATGGGGAGAGCGCAACCAGAGCGGCGGAGACGCCCAGGTGCTCATCCGGCCCCACCACGTACTCCAGGATAAAGATCCTGGATTTTCCAAGGCCCCAATGAACCTCGAGTCCCTCTGCACAACAAAATCGCTGTTTCCAAAGGCCCTCACCATGAGCTCTGGGAACAACTGGAATAAAGATCCTGGATTTTCCAAGGCTTCCATGAACCGCTCAATTCAATCCCTACAAGGATATCCCAGTTTCCAAGGGTCCCCACCATGAGCTCTGGGAATAACTGGAATGAAATTCCCAGGTCTTCCAAGGCCTCCGTGAACCTTGATTCATCCTGCACAACAATATCTGTGTTTCACCACACTATCCAGGAGCAACAGGGAATAAAGATCCTGGGTTTTCCAAGGCCTTCAAGAATCTCAATTCACCCTGCACAATATCCCTGTTTCCAAGGTTCCATCACCTCTTCCTGGAACTAAAATCTGAGATGCCAGGGAGCAAAACACAGAGCCCAGACCTCCAGAAGTAAAATTCAAATGTAAGCACAGCACAAATATTCCAGCATTAAAACCTTTGGAAGTGGCATTCAACGGGAAAACAGCACAGAAATGCAATGAAAGAAATGCAGTACCTGGTGCAGGTGTTCAGGAGGGGAATCCCCACAGTGTGGAGTCAATAATCCTGCCTGGAAAAAGAGAGAAGGAAAATTAATATTCTTTTAAAACTTAAAGGTCTTTTCTAATTGAACAAAATAAAGATAATTAACTCATTAAAGCTGTCAACAATTAGTTTTATTAAGTAGTAGAGACTTTAGAGTTGTATTTTTCTTTACACCAGGAACTTATGATAATAATTTTGAATTAATAATTAATTATTAATAATAATTATTAATAATTCTTCCTCCTTTTATTCTCCAAAAAGAGTTCATTCTAACAAATATAAGGCTTGGAAGACAAATCTGGAACAGTTTCAAAGGAATCCTTTCATATGGAAGTTACATGGACAGGTTCCTCCAGCAGCTGATTCCTTCAGGCACCAAATCAGGGAATTTTTTAGGAGTATAAACATTAGGAATGTCCATACATTCCATTTACTCCACAGAACTCGGGAAAAACCTTCAGGAAATACCATTTTAATTTTCACAGTAAAAAAAAAATTAAATTAACAATTAAACATCTAAAACTTCAGGATATGCTTGGCCTCAATGATCCTAAAGGTCTTTTCCAATCCAAATGATTCTGTAATTCCATTATTGTCATTCCCAGCGATCTCCATTGGCACTGATGGCTTAACAACCAACCAGGTTCATCAGAGCAGCAAGAACACGATCCAAAACCCAAATGCCATTGAAATCCCAATAAATCCTTATCCATTAGAGCCAACACTGGCGTTTCCTGCCTCTGAAGTGAGGGGACACATCCCTGGAAGCGTTCCAGGATGGACTTGGAGCACCCTGGGAGGGTGGAAGGTGTCCCTGCCATGGCAGGGGTGGGACTGGAGGAGTTTTAAGGTCCCTTCCCACCCAACCCATTCCATGATCTCACCCAGAACCACAGCTCTTGGGAAACGAGCCAGAATCCCCCTCCATTCCCTCATTTATTACAAATCCATGATTTTTTGGAAACGGCTCCTGATTTCTGAGTGCTCGGGGCTGGCAGAGCTGCAAATCCTTTTGGACTGGGAGCATCCATGGGGGAATCCCCAGCTGACCTCTGCTCCACACCCACGCAGGGAACTCTGAGGGAAGGGCAGCTCCTACCAGGCTCACAAAACATCCAGAGGGGAACGTGCCTCCCTGGCCCTGCTGGCCACCAGGGAATTCCCTGCCAGAGCACCCACTGCAAAGCTGCTGCACAACAAACAACATAAAGCATCCCCTGAAATCACGGCCAGGGCTTGGAATGCTCCAAGGAAAGCTCAGGATATAAATATTTATGGGGTTTGATGAACTGCAGCCCTGCACTAATGAAAGCAAGGCTGGAGCAATGGGCCTGCACTGTCCTCTGCCCAAAAGGAGGAGGGTTGGAGTGGAAATATTCCTGCTCCATGAAACAATTCCTGCTCCATGGCAGGGCCAGCACACATGGCACATCAACAGCAGGGAATCTGCTCCTGGAGCTGCAGAGGGAGCTCAGCCAAGCCCGGGCCAGCAGTGCCCAGGTGTGCAGATGTCACCAGAGCACCTGGACTGGGCTAATCCCGAGCACAGCTGGGATTCCAACCCCACTTCCCTTGGTTTGAACCTTGTCCAAGGCACAGACAAGGAGGAAAACTCTTCTGGGAAGGGGGGTGGCACCCAGGAGGTGAGCACAGGGAATCCTCCTGCACTGGGTCAGCAGGGGAAGGAAGGGATTCTTCCCTTCTGTCCTGCTCAGGTGAGACCCCACAGGGGCTCCAGCTCTGGGAACTCCAACATCAGGACATGGAGCTGCTGGAGTGAGTCCAGACGAGGCCAAGGAGATGCTCTGAGGGATGGAGCCCCTCTGGAGCCAGGCTGGGAGAGCTGGGGGTGTTCAGCTGATCCAGGGAGAGCTCAGAGCCCCTTGCAGGGCCTGAAGGGGCTCCAGGAGAGCTGCAGAGGGACTGGGGACAGGACACAGGGGATGGCTCCCACTGCCAGAGGGCAGGGATGGAGGGGGGATTGGGAATTGTTCCCTGTGAGGTGGGCAGGCCCTGGCACAGCTGTGGCCCCTGGATCCCTGAAGTGTCCAAGGCCAGGCTGAACAGGGCTTGGGCAACCAGGGCTAGTAGAAAGTTGGGAATCCTCATGGCAGGAGCTGGACTTGAGGACCTTCAGAGATCCCACCCAAGCATTCCATGATTCAGCCATTGGGGATGCCCTGATCAAGCCCACAATAATTCCCACGCTGTTTTTCATCCCAGTTCCAGGATGGGGAGGTGGCACCTTCAGGAAGCCAAACCCCCCCAGACTCTGGAAGCACTGGAGACTCCTGAGTGCAGAATTCCAGCTGTGAGCAGCACCAGCTCCTTCCCAGAGAGTCCCTGCTGCACACTCCCCCAGGGAACTCCTGCAGACTCCTGTTATCCCAGAATTCCATAAAAACACCTTTCCCATGGCATTACATCTCCCCTCCAAAAACAACCTCGATAAGAAATGGTGCCTTGAACCCATGGGAACTTCAAAGAGGAAAAGCTGCTCATCCCAGCAAACATTTGCTCCAGCTGCTGCCTCCAGAGTCTCCCAGGTGTCTGATAAATTCATGGATTCTCCCAGCCACTCCCAGCTGGATAAGCTCCTCCTGAACTCCTCCAAAAGGAGTGGGGAGTGAGATCACAGAAACCAACCCAAGCATGTGGCAGCAGCTCCGGCCACGATGGCTTGCCAAGGAAATCAAAGCTCCCTGCGCATTCCTCCTGCTCTGGATGCACTCTGGGAACAGATCAAAGCCACATTTGGTGGCTTTCAGTGGTGGCTCC
Source organism: Passer domesticus (assembly GCF_036417665.1). Classification (NCBI taxonomy): domain Eukaryota; kingdom Metazoa; phylum Chordata; class Aves; order Passeriformes; family Passeridae; genus Passer; species Passer domesticus. Next base: position 1,821,311 of record NC_087485.1, read on the forward strand.
ACCTCAGCCACTCCAGCAGAATCTAGGTCAGCGTGATCCTCCCGGGATGAGCTTCCCAAGGGAGTCTGGATCAAGGCAGGGCTTTCACAGAGCAGCTGGCAGCCCCAAATCCCGCAGCTCCATCCTCTCCCAAAGCCTCCAGAGCCAAGAGTTACACTGGGAAAAGGCTCTGAGCCCCTTGGGAAAACAAGGCTGTGCCCTCATCCAGAACCACGGGGTTATCCTGAGCTCCTGCACATCCCCACAGCATTCCCAGCTCCCCGGGGCTCCTCTCCTGGCAGCTGGGGACATTCCAGCCCCTCCAGGTCCCACGGGTGGCTGCAGAGCCAGGAGCCACCAGCTGTGCTTCCACCATCCCCGTTTCAAGCAGGGAATCAGGCACAGGAAGTTTTCTGTGGCACTGGATTTAAGCAGGACCATCTTTGCTGGCTGGGAGTGAAGCTTTTCATCCCAGTTTGTTTGGGATTAGGGCTCAGGACATGGTTCCTCTTGGCTGCATGGAAGGAACTTGATGTTTTCTGCCCAAACAGTCCACAGGGACTGGGATTAATTCTGACAATATTTGGTGGAACAGAATCCCAGGTCCAGCATGATCCCTGAGCTGCCTCCAGAGGGATGGAGGGAGGCAGAGTGGTGGGAGGGGGAGCCTTTCCTATCCAAAAACCTCATGTTTTGACTCCATTCCATTCCAAAAAGGAAAAAAAGCTCCAACACCAAAGGAACAAACCCTCGGCCTCCAAGGTCTTGTTTTCATTCCTGTGTGGAACTCAACCACTCCAGCTCTGTATAAAGCCCAGATTTTGTTTTCTGGGCATTTTTAACTTTCCCTCCAGCAGCATTCCCACCCCAAGGCACAGGTGGGGCTCCCAGAAGGAAGGATTGCAGAGGCAGGAAGGGTCTGGAGCCCTCCAGGGATGAGTTACCTGTTTTCCACAGGGATATAAAACCCTCTGGTTCCAAAGACAATGCCTGAATTTTAGCCTCCATAAAGACAAAATAATTCCAGGAGAACCCTGTCCTCTCTTCCTGCAGCTTCACCTGGCAAAGCTGGGATCCAGCTCCATCCCATCAGAGCTTCCCACCCTCCTCCCTCGCCCAGGGCCAGAGGTTTTGGGGTGGGTTTGGGGAGATGCAGGTTTGGACCCTGACGAGGTCCTGTCCCTGCCACAGCAGCTCTGGGATCTGGGGCAGGCAAAGGAAAATGGGGATGGGGAGGGAAGAGAAGGACAATATTCCCTGATTTCAGACATGTTATGGAGCTGGGATTGGTAAATTGGTAAATTCTGCTATTTCAAAAGGGTGGCTTTTCAATCCCTGCAGGAATGGGAACTGCCCTGGGCAGCTGTGCCAGCCTGACCGACCCTTCTGGGCAAGAATTTACCCCAAAATCCAACCTAATTCCCAATTCCCACCTGGATTTAGGGAACTTTTCCCATCTGCATCTTTCCATGCCCATTTTGCTGGGTTTATCCCACATCTCTCTGATGCAGGATCTTCTCCAGAGCCTGCAGTCTCCCTGGATGAGCCATTTATCTCCAAACCCAAATAAAGAACTTTTTTAGGCTGGGCCATTGCATGGGAAAGATGCACTTTGAGGGAACAGCTTGAATTAACGAGCCAGTAAAACTTAAATTGACCTTTTTTGTAGTTCCTGGCATTAAAGGGAGCATCAAGCTTCCCTTTTTTTGTTGGAATGGCAGAAATGGGTGAATAGAGCTCAGTTATGGTATCAAGTGATGCATTTCAGGTTTGCTGTCAAACAAATAGAGATAACAACCCCCTTTTCTCTGGGAGAGCCTTTTACTGACTGATAACCAGGATAATTAGATTTTAACTGGGCTGCCCACAAAGAAGCAGCATTCCAGCCATCCCCTGCTTCCTTCCCAACTCAAAAGGCTTTGCAGGGAGAAGCAGGAAAAAAGCAGGAACCATTAAAATCCCATTTCAACAGAATCCTTGTGTTTCTCAGAGCAAGGCCATTAAAAGATGCACTGATACCTCCAGGATTGGGTTGCTCCATTTGGGGAAAATGGGATGTTCATTTATCAGGGCTGTGCTGCAACCTGACCCAAAATAAAATCCATTTATTTCCACGTTTGCTGCAGCCAGCTGTGCTGCAGATGTGCTGCTCCTGCACCCCTGGTAGTGCCCACACCTCCCCTGCTGCCACCCTGGGCTTTTGGGGACTCTTCCTGCACATCCCAGGGGAAACTTGGTCTCAGCAGGGAAAAATGGAGCTCAGCAGGCGTTTGGAAAAACTGCCAGGACCTGGCTGCAGACAGGATGAGCCAGGTCCTGCCCCTCCCCAGCTCTTCATTCTCCCCGAGAGCCCCGAGCACTCCAGGTGTCAATAAATTCATTTTTCAGCTTCCAGGGATGGCACTGCACCCTCCCAGCCAAGGATGGGGTTAAATCCTGGACTCATTTCACCCAACCCAGCAGTGCCACCTGAGCAGGGACACTGGCTCTCCCGGGGACAGCATTCCCAAATTTCTGCCTTCAGCAGCACAGTCCTTCACCAAACATGGCATTTTTACTTTTCCTCCCCTCATTTTTTTTTAAGTTTTCAGTTAGGAGGGAAATGGGTGATTTGGGATAAAGGGGCAGAATTTTCCAGTTAGGAAAACAAGTCAGCCGAGCCATTCCCAGTTCCTAAAGCAGATGACAACCATGGAGGCACCAGCTCCTGCTTCCCCTTTCCAAGGCTCCCATCCCAGATTCCTCCAGTGCCAATTCCCACCAGCAGCCCCTGGAGGAACCGCAAAGGAGCTCCTGAGAAAACAGAATTTTTTTTCCCCTAGGAAACCCCTTTTTTCCCTAGGAAAAGGACAAATAAAAGCATTTGCTGCAGAGGTTCAAGAGTGCAGCCAAAAATTCCAGAACCCCTAAATCAGGTTTATGAAGCTCTTCCAACACCTGACAGGTGAAGGCAAGCCCACAACTGAATCAGAGGCTCTCAAAACAAAAAAAGGAAAATAAATTAAAAAGAAATTTTAAAATCCCAGCTCAGCTGCTCTTTAATCCTAGAAATATTCAAGCCCTGTGGCCACGTAAGGCAGCTTTAAAGCTCTGCAGGTATCCAATATTCCAGTCAGGCAGGATGGGTTTATTTGGGAGAAAGCTGCAGCTCAGCCCGTGTTTCCAGATTTCATCGGATCCCGGGGGACACCCAGGGAAGCGGATCCTGCCAAGGACAAAATCCCGACGGAAACTCCTGGATCTGGGGTTCCACACCCGCTCCTCATCCCGGCTGGACAATTCCCGCTGGATCGGGGAGCTCTGACCCAGCGCAGCCCGGGAAGGATCCCGGGCACAGCGCGTGGCCCTTTTTCCCTAATTAGCCCCAAAGCGGCGGCACCTGCGCAGCCCGGGCGGTTAATTACTTAATTAGCGGGGCGGGCCGCTGATGAGCGCAAGCGGTTCCAGCTGGGAGCGGAGGATGCTCAGCTGGGGAAGAAAAGCAAAAGCGATTTTCAAACAAAAGGGAGCAAAACCATCGCAGCATCGCCTCCCGAGGCCGGGAAATCCATGGAAATCTCGCAGGCGGCTTCCCCAGGATCTGGCTCAGCCCCAGCCGCTGCTTTTCCTGCACAATTCACAAGGACTTGGCTCCAGAGGGAGCACAAAGCGCTTTTGTTCCCCTTTTTTTTCCAGATGTGAGGAGCAGGGCAGGTCAGGGTGGCACAGCTCTGCTCCCCCCAAAAACTCCAGCGCGCAGGGGGAGCATCCAGCCAAACCCAGCCGTGTCCAGAGAGCAGCGGGGGTTTGAATTCGGGGTTTTATTGCAGCAACAATAATAATAAAAGAGGATTTTTAGCGGCAGGATGTTGTGTCGTTCCAAAGGGGAGCAGAGGGATAGCAGGGACACCCCAAAATTCGGATTTCAGGGACGCTGCTCATGTGGAGCTCATGGGATACGAGGAGAGGAATAAATGATGAAAACAGCAAAACCCAGCCCAACAAAAGCCAAATATTCATTACCGCTAAAATTAGTAAAAAAGGGGGGATTGGGAGAAAAAACAGCCGTACCTTGGGGTGCCAGCGGAGCACAGGAGCAACAGGGATGAGGTTTGGGACAAATGGAGAGGAAAACAGCGGAGCAGGGAGCATCCCGTGAGGCAGGAATGGTGCCCATATCCTGAGCCTCCCCAGCCCCGGGGCTGAGGGGCTGGCACCGAACCCTGCTCCGAGCACAGGGCAAGGAGCAGCACGGGCTTTGCATCGCACACGGCTCCGAGCAGGAGCCCAAGGCGCAGCTCAGCCTCCCTCCGGGGAGGAAAATCCCAAATTCAACTCCAACACGGGGTTAGGGGACACTGAGGGGACACACAGCTCACTGACCTGCTGGGGACAGAGGACACAGAGCTCAGCGCCGAGCTCCGGCGCTGGAAGATGCCCAGAGTTCCAAAAGAGGCGACAGAATTTCCATGGCGCGTCATCCCTAAAATCCAGGTGGTCGCCAAGACCTGTGCAGCCCCTCAGGAAGGGGGGAATCCTCCTCTAATTCACTTACTGTCCCTAAAAACTTAAAAATGTGGAATAAACGCCAGCTCCTTGCAGCTTCTCCACCCAAAGCTCTCCCCGGAGTGGAACCAGAATTTCTGGGCAGCCAGGTGGGAAATGGGCTGGGCGGGGTCTCCCGTCCCAATCACCCGTCATCTCCCATCCCAATCACCCATCATCGCCCATCCCAATCACCCATCATCTCCTGCCCATCCCAATCACCGATCATCGCCCATCCCAATCACCCATCATCTCCTGCAGCTGCTCCTGGGCAGTGATGGCCCCACCTGGGCAGCGATGGCCCCACCTGGGCAGCGATGGCCCCACCTGGGCAGTGATGGCCCCACCTGGGCAGCGATGGCCCCACCTGGGCAGCGATGGCCCCACCTGGGCAGCGATGGCCCCACCTGGGCAGTGATGGCCCCACCTGGGCAGCGATGGCCCCACCTGGGCAGCGGCACCCCGGGAAGGGCTGGGAGGTGCCATCCCTGTCCTCAGAGCCCTTCCCGGAGCTGTTCTCCCAGGGATGGGTTCCTCCCTCGTCCTTCCTCAGGGAGCTGAGCAGCTCAAGGGATGCTCTGCTCCTGCAAGAGGAGGAGGAAAGGCTTTTTCAGGCACCAGGGATTTTGCTAGCTCCAAAGGCTCCAGAGCTCTGCACACCCAAATCCCGGTTTAACACCCTGGAAGTGCCCTGGGAGCTCTGCCTCATCCCCCTCTCCTTTCCTCTCTCTGTGGAATGACAAAGCTCTGGTGCAGATCCACCTTTCCCTCCTCCCTTGGGGACAGCCAGGGATCCATCAGCAGGGGCAGCCAGGAGATAAAATGCCCTGCTGGAAGTTTGGGAAGGAGGAGAAGTGGGATGTCAGTAAGTGATGTGGGTTTCTCCCAACTCTGGAGCCTGCAGAGGTGAGAAAACAGAACAAACAGCAAAGGGAGGAGCTCTGGTGTGAGAGCAGAACGGGGCTGGGGGAGATTTCCAATTCCATCTGCCCTTGGATAAAGGCAGATAATGAAATACCTCTGGAATGAGGAAAAATATTTCCAACGTGATGGAAAAGCTGTTAGCAGGGGGCAGCAACTGCAGGGGTTTTATCTCCCTCGCCAGGACAAAGGTTCATTAATCATCTGGCACTGCTTTATGCACCCATCTTATCTTCCCAAAGCTCCCCTGCTCCCTCCCAGGACATCCTGGAGCAGCACTGGAATATTGATTCCTGTTCTTGTGTCCATGTTCTTCTCTGGGATTGCTGTGTTGTCCAGGGAGATGGGAACACGGGCATGGCTCTGCCCCAAAATGCAGCAGAGCATTTGGGATAAAACTGGAAAATCCTTTTAATAAGGAGGAAAAAAATCTCACAGCCATGGGATGGTGGGAAGGGACCTCAAAGCTCATCCAGTCCCACCCCTGCCATGGACACCTTCCACTATCCCAGGGTGCTCCAAGCCCCTCCAGCCTGGCCTGGAACATTCCAGGGATGAGGAATCCACAGTTCTCCCAGGCAACCTCTTAAAATCCAGGGCCTGCAGGAAGGTGGGATACCAGGCCACAGGCAGGAATGAAGCCAGAACTGCCCAAAATCCCTTCTCTCTTGGGAAGGTGCTGCCAGACCTTTGGAGAACACAGCTGGTGGAGACCCTGATCCTTCCTTCACTCTGGAAAATTGGGAATATTCATCTGCCTCCCCTGGCTCAGCAGATAAGATTCCCCAGCCATCAGCTGTTGTTTTTTATCATTTTTCCTGAATCTCTTGGCAAGAGATTCCCTTCCCTGACATCCTAAACAGGGGCTGTGCTCGTGCCTGGGTTGGGAACAGGCAGAGAAGCCGATTTTGAGGAATCTCGGCTGGGGAAAGCCCAAATCCCAAATTCCCATCAACCAACCAAGCAGTTAAGCCTGGCTGACACCACAGAGGAGCTGCTGAGCTCTGGGCTCAGCTTAACTTCTGTAAAACCACGCTGAGAGCACTCCCAGCAGCTTCCCAGTGGGAATTGTTGCTTGGCTCCAGCTGGGAGCAGCAGCACCCTGGGGAAGGGCTCCGGGCTGGAGGTCAGAGCCATGAGCAGCCAGCAGCAGGATCCAGGGATGGAATCCCAGCAGGAGCTGTGGGATCAGGGCTGGGATGGGCACAGGCTGTGGGGAGGGGCTGGAGAAGAGCCAGAGGGTTAAAAAGAAACCCTCTTTGCCTGATAAAAGATTCCTGTGGAAACAGCAAAGGGATGTTGGGGATGAGCTGAACATGGAATGGGGGGCAGGGCTGGGAGGTGACCACCAGGGTGATGGCCACCAAAACGATGGCCACCAAAACGATGGCCACCAGACCTTCTAAGAGATCCCAGCAGGAGTTTGAAGTTGGTTTTGGAGCACTGTGGATCACTGGGTGGGATTGGATCACTGGGTGGGATTGGGATCACTGGGTGAGATTGGGATCACTGCGGGGGATTGGATCACTGGGTGGGATTGGGATCACTGGGTGAGATTGGGATCACTGCGGGGGATTGGATCACTGGGTGGGATTGGGATCACTGGGGGGGATTGGGATCACTGGGGGGGATTGGGATCACTGTTCCTTGGGACAGCAGTGGCACCACGTCCACTCTGCTGGGAACACCCAGAGGTGTCCATGAGTGACAGGAACCACTGGAATGAAGCAGAGTGGGAAGAGAAAGGCCGTGTTCCTGCAGGAATGACCTTCCAGGAGGTGGAGCCTCAGGAGCTCCGGAGCCACGGCCCGAACTTACGCAATGATTTATTTGCATCCTGCCCGAAAACAAATGGATGTTTTACATATTTATATCATAAGATAAAGTGATCCTGCAGCTGATCAAAGCCAGGGCAGATCTGGAGGCGATTACAGCAAGTGTTTGCTTAACTGAGGTCATGATGCTCTCGGAGCGGGCGAGGCTCCGGCTCTGCTCCGCACATGTGAGCGCTCCAGGAAGGTCGGGAGAGGCCCTGGCTCCAAGTGCTGCCTTTCCAAGAGTTCAAGCAGAGCTGAACCTGGCTCCTCAATCCAGCCTTGGGACAAAGGATTGGTCAAGGGGAGCAGCGTTGTGCTGTTGGTGAAATAAAATTGAGTTTGAAGAGGTTTGCGACCGATGGAAGCTCAGTTTGGGTTCATTTGGAATTGTGGAGAGGATGAAGGAGCTGAGGGGGCTCAGCCTGGAGAAAAGGAGCTCAGGGGGCTCTGCTGGCTCTGCACAGCTCCTGCCAGGAGGGGACAGGAACAGGGACAGGAGCAGAGGGAACGGCCTCAGGCTGGGCCAGGGCAGCTCAGGTTGGACACCAGCAGGAATTTCCCCTTGGAAAGGGGCTCAGGGATTGGAGCTGCCCAGGGAGGGTTGGAGTGCCCATCCCTGGAGGTGTCCAGGAATTCAGGAGGTGGCACTCAGTGCTCTGGGCTGGGGACTGGGCACAGCTGGGTGATCCCAGAGCTCCTTCCCGGCCTCAGAGATCCTGATCCCATCATTCTGTGAAAGGGGGATGAGTCTGTCCAGCAGTGTCCTGGCAGGCAGGGCTGGGAAAACTGGAGCAGGGAACTCCACTCTGCACACCCTGGGCTGGCCTTGGAGGGATTTTCCAGGTTGGAATCCGAGGTTACCGCTGAACATCACAGTTGGGAATGAGCAAAGGATAAAGTGGATGCAAAGTTTCCTCCTGGAAAGCCTTGCAGTGGCTGGGCAGAGGCTACAAGACCCAGGGATGACCAGTCCAGCCTGGCACTACACTGGGATATACTGGGAATACTGATCCCACCCCTCAAGCTGGGTGTCCAGGAGCCTTTCCCAACATCCTCCCCCACGGGAAATCCAGGCTGATGCCGGGATGTCCCTGGTGCATTCCCTGCCCCTTCACTGAATGTCATCACAGAGAGTTTGATTTCTGCCTGCTCCCACTCAAACAGCAAATTCCTGCTCTTACACCAGAGCCTGGGAAGAGCCAAATTCTCACTGAAAACCAGTCAGGAATTTGCCTTCTCCTGATTTTCCAGCCCTGCAAAGCCACGCTGGGACCTTCCCCTCTTTCCACGCAGCACAAACGCCCGTGCAAGGCTCAGGACACAAATCCAGCCGGGATTTGCAATCCGGGATCTCATTCCCGGCCACATCTGGGGCCCTGCCGGCTCAGGAACATTCCCCTCCCTCCCGTTTAATGGGATGCTGAAATGAAAACCACATCCTTATCTCGCAGGCGCTGTCATCCCACCTCCCGCAGCTCATCCCCGGCTCCTGCCGGGAGGGCAGCGCTCCTCGTCCGTCACATTCCCGAGCATCCCGGCAGTCCCTAATCCAAGCCGTGTGTCCCGGGAGGCTCCCGGTGCCTCCGGCAGCCCGAGCCTTCATCGCCGAGCCGGGGATGTCAGCGGGATGCTGATAAGAGCCTCGCCCAGCTCGTTATCGGCGTGTGCGGGGCGGGATGGAGCAGCTGCTGCGGGGGGGATTCCTGAAGGCTCGGCTGCCTTTGGCAATGCAGCCCAGGAGCTGGGAAACCACAGGAATTTTTGGCGAGGTTTTCCCGTCAGTGCCAGCGGAGGTGACGCCAGGTCAGCGGCTCCGTGCTCCGAGTGCTGAACTCGGGGATGCTCCAGCTCTGCTGAGCGTCTCCTCCCCTGTTTCTCCTCTTTCTCCTCTCTTCCTTCTCCTCTCCTGTTCCTCTTCCCCGATCCCACGGAATAAATTTTTCCCCCTGTATTTAATTCCTTACACTCCACTGGAAGAGAAGCCAAAGCTGCAGCAGCCCCGACCAGCTCAGCTCACTTGTGTTCAGCTCATTCCCACCTTCTCATGAACCCCAAATTCCCCAGCAGTTCCAGCTCTCGAAATTCCTGGGGATTTTCCCATGAAAAAACCCCGTGAAAATGTCCCTGGAAAACAGCAAAAGCCTGGAAATGTAATAAAATAATTTAAAAAGAAAAGCTACGGATTTGTCTTTTAGACAGAAATAGTCTCAGCAGCACGAGCAGGTTGGAGCAATCTGGGCACAGGCTCTGCCATGGAAAAGGGATTATTTGGTCTATAAAGGGATTTTGATACAAAATACGTGAAAGAACCGAGACTTCCTGTAGCCAAATTCCTGCATAAAACATAAAACCGGCCCAGACTTCAAACAGCACCTCAAAAAGTTTCCAGCAGATCCATTAAGAGCTGGGCTTTTAAGGAAGCCAAGGGAACCAGGGCTGCCACCCAGCATTGTGCTGGTTTTATTTGGGAAATTTCGTGTTTCTCACCACCTGCACTCACTAAAAAGGGCTCAACCACGAGTTTTAAGGAAAATTCTGTGTTTAAATGGCAGGGGGAGTGAATCCAGGCTGGATTCTGCCAGGACTGGGGAGCAGAGGTGCCACAACCTCCACCCCACTTGACACCCCCAGATGCTGATGGTGTTTCCTCAGGTGGACACCAGCTGTGGGAATGGGATGGAGGCCAGCACGCTCAGCTTCCCCATATCCAGGGAAAACCAGACTTTTTGGGACCTGCCCTTCTGCTTCCAAGCCCTTCCTCAGCAGAATATCCCAGAGTTTCAGTGATGCCCAGAAATGCTGCTCCACCAGGATGGAAACGGGATGAAAACAGGGAAATTACCTCAAAATAAAGGGTCCAAATCCACTTGCCTCCCAAAAATCCACCCCCCTGGATCAGCCTCAGTGCTTTTGGCAAGCCTAATGCTGATTTTCCAACTGCATCCCCCCAAACCTCCACAGAGCCCTCAGCAAAGGGCAGATTTCATCCTCCTTATCACAGCTTGGAGACAACATTTATCTTCCTGACAGCAATGAGCTTGATTCCCCAACACAGAGACAAAGGGAAAGAACCCCAGGAGGGCCTGGATTGTTGCAGCTGCTGCAGCTGAGGGGTGAAATCCTGGAGAGGAGCTTTGTCCCCAGTTTGTCTGCACGAGGAGCTCCGGGATGGTTCCAGCACGCTGGGGCTGGTGGGAGCTGGAGCAGATCCTGGCTGTGCACACAGAGCACAGGTCTGGATGGATTTTTGGGATATTTGGGATTCTGAGGGCCCTCCCCAGCTCCTAAAGGCACGTTCCTGTTGGCTCCAGGGCTGGCTGGGCCACAGGACAGGGATGAAATAATCTTTGGATTCGCTCAGTGGGAGCAGTGGGGGCTCAGTGGGGAGGGTCTGCCAAGGCTTGGGAAGGAGATGAAAGAGCCTTTGCCCATTCCAGGCTGCAGAAATGGTTCCCAGCCCCTTCCCACCTGGAGAAGCTGGACAGAACCCTCTGCCCAAAGCTTTGGGGTGGAAGGGACCTCAAAGCTCATCTTGTTCCAACCCTGACTCCTTCCACTATCCTGGGGGGCTCCAAGCCCCATCCAGCCTGGCCTTAGCCACTGCCTTGGGTGGGGTTTGTGCCCTGGTCAGGGTGGGGAATGCTGGAGCAGCTCCTAAAGCCCCAGGCCTGCTGTGCCCTGCGAGGGAAGGTTTTGGGAATTGTTTCCACCAGGATTCTGGCAGCTCCTTGGCTGCCAGCACCAGTCCCAAACTGGTTTTCAGAAAGGAAACCAATCCCATGCTGGGCACCACAGACACATCCAGCAGCACAAATCAGGATTTGGGCAGAGCTGGAATCTCCCCAGTGTGGGGTGAGAGTGGCAGATGCTCCAGGGACAGAGGGAATCAAATTCCCTGCCTGGGATGGAGATCCTGGGTTTGCAGCCTGGAATTTCCCAAGGAGCCCTCCATCCTGCTGGAGATGGGTTCTGGACAGGGAGGGAGGAGGCACCTGAAACATTCCCTGAGCCTGGGTTAACACCTGGTTTTACTTCAGAAGCATCTTCCTGGTTTATCCCAAGTTTGAGCTGCTTCCTGCAGCTCCACAGAATCCATCTGGGATGTGCCAGAGATCTGGGGCCAGGCAGAGCAGCCCAGCCCCAAAAAACACAGTGTCCTGCCATGGAGAGGGTGTCTGCATGACCTTCTCCTCTCCAGGCTTCCAGGTTTTGTTTGCTTGGACTCTCAGTTCCTTTTTTATGGTTCCCCCGAGCTGAGAGGCTCAGCACAGGCTCTGCTCTCAGCACAGGCTCTGCTCCCATCGTTCTGAGATCAAGATTCCAGGCAGAGCTTGCCAGCCCCGTCCTGGCAGGTCCTGGGAGCTGGTGGAACCAAATCCCACAGAAACAACCAACAAGGCTGCCCTGGTTTGGAAGGAGAAGTTTCCAAGCCCATTTTTTCCCCTTGAGCAGAGCCAGTGGAGCTGCCCAGGGCTGGCATTATCCCAAGGGCAGGTGCACACGTGGATCACCCTCTCCACCAGCCAGATCTGAGCCTGGAGAGGCACCTGGAGATCTGGCAGGTGGAATTCAGCAGAACTGAAGCGTTTCTGCCTCTGGCTGAGCTCAGCTCCCTCCCAGCCAGGAGCTGCTCCCTGCCCCTCAGAGAGGCTTTTATTGGGATTAAATGAACGTGTGCACAGGGGGATGGAGGAGATCCCTCAGCTCGGGGCCTCAGTGCACAACCAGGGATATTTCCATGCTCACTTCACCCCATTTCTGGGTTCTGGCTGACACAGGTGAAAGCAGCTCAAAAAACAACACCCCAGAAATGCTGAAAGCTCAGAAATGCACTCGTGGAGTGGGAAGGATCCTCCAGGCACATCCCAGTGAGGGAAGATCAACCTGGCTTCACTTCAACAACATTTCTGCAGGACAGGGCCTGTGGGCACAGCAGAGCTGCTGCAGGAAGGAGAACAGGAACTGAACAGGCTGAGACCTGGAAGGAACCAGGGGAAAAAAGGGGAGGAAAAAAAGGGAAGTTAAAAAAGGGGAGGGAAGGTGACAAAAAGGGGGAGTAAAGAGGAAATGTTGCTCCAGATGGCAGGAGCAGGACCAGCCACTGGCACGTGCTGTCATCCAGCTCTGCTTGGAGTTGCTTGGGTTTATTTTGCCAGGAATTGACAGGACAAAAGTAGAATTCAGAGCAGTGCAGCAAAGCAAAGCTTTGCCCCAAGAGTGGGGAGGACACCAAGGCCTGGAGCCCTGGGAAATTGCCAGGGAATGTCTGGAGCCCCCAGAGGCTGGATCCCAAAAGGATCCAAGGGGATCCATCCACCCCAGCTCCTGCAAACCTGCTCAGCAGCCCTGGGGTTTCTCTTCCAGGAGGTTCCTGGCAAACACTCCCAGGCAGGAACAGTGGGTGGAAGCCAGGGTGGGCTCTGGATGAGCTGGAGATTGTTTTTCATGGTTTTCCTGGGGTGTTGAAAGAAATCCTTGGTTCTGCACGACCTGGGAGCTCTGGGAGTGCAGCGGGGTCGTGCTGAGCTCTGGAGCTGATTAAAGCCCAGCTCTGAGCTCAGGAGTTGGAGAGAGCTCCCTGAGCTTTATTGGTGGTGTCAGCACCACCCCGGGGGCTGCTCACAGCCCTTCCCTGCCTGAGCATTCCCAGAGGCTCTGTGAGAAGCCCAGGCTGGAAATGGGATGGGTTTCCCACACCAGCAATCCCTCAGTGCTGTGCCCAGGCTCCCCGTGCTGGCACATCCCAGGAATGACCCAAAGGGCAGGGAATGGCTGCTGGGAGAGGGCAGAGGGGGAAGGAAGGAATTAGCCTCAATGATTCACCAGAAAATGAGGTTTTCATGAAAGCTTGGGATCCCAAAGAAGCCTGTGGCACACACGAGGCTGTTGCACAGGATCCATCTGCCCCCTTTTATCCCATACATTTATCCCATAAATCTCTCCCTGCATTTCCACTTGCTGGAAGCAGAGGATTTTCCAGCTGGCCCCAAGCAGAGAAACACAAATCCAGCAGATTATTTGGAGCAGTGGTGGAGCTGCCCCTTCCCTCAGCTTCCTGTGTCACCTCTGGAATGTCCAGGCCTTTCCTGCTGGGCAGAGACAGCCACAGGGCCACTGCAACCAATGCAGCAGGGAAAAGGCAAACGAATGCCCCCAGATTTGTCCTGCTGGGCCCAGCTGAGGGAGGCTGATGTCCAGAGCACTCGGAGGGAGCAGCTCATCCCCTGAGGGCTGTGCTGCTCAAACCCAGCTCTCTGCAGGAAAACAGCACCCAAAGCCATCCCTGTGCAGAGCTCTGTGCTTCCACCCTCTCTGTGCTTCCAAATGATCCCAAAGTGACACTGGAGGCATTCCCAGGATCCTGGCCATCAGCAAGAGCTCGTGCCCATCCCAGCCCAGCTCCAGGGAGGGCTCTGGAGCCTCCCACTGTTGTAATTAATGATTTTTAACCTGCTGCTGCTGAGGGGAGGCCGACAGCGCTCCCATTAACTCCATCCTTTTCCTTTGGAAGCCCCCAGCTGCAAACTCCCTCTGGAAGGCCCTGGTGCCATTGTGTGAAAGGGAAAAAGGGGAAAAAAAGGAACAAAAAGTAGAGAATCTCGGGAGGTGATGGATTTATCATCTGCTCTTGCTCACGGGATGATCCCGTCACGAGACGGGGCAGGAACCGGCCTTGGAGAAGCCAAGCTGGAGATTTCCCCAAACCCCTGAGGAAAACAACTCTGCTGATCCCAGAGCTCCAGGCCAGCCCTGAATATCCATTAGGCTGGGGAGAAGCCAAGACTCCAGCTCCAGCCCTCTGCTTTCACTCCTTGTCTTGGTCCTGTGCTCCTTTTTGGGGACTCTGTGACAAAGACACATCCAAAGGCCACGGGGCCACCAGGACCTCAAAGGCAGCAAATTTTGAGGTGTCCAGAAGAAAGAAGCTGATGAACCCCTCCAAAACATCTCCCTCAGCCCTCTGGGAGCTGTGGGGATCTCCCAGAGCAGCAATTCCCCAGCAGAGCAGACCACACAGATGGAACCAGCTGGAGAACAGGGCCTGGACTTTTTATATCTCTCTCTTTTTTTTAAATTTATTTTATATCTATCTCAATTTTTTCTGGTGTTGCTTTAACCTGCAGACAGTAACTCAAGGAGGTGCTGCTCATCTCCTAAAGTTCCCTCCTGCCCAACCTTAAATGGCATCCAGGGAGAGCCAGAGAACCCTCTGAGCTCCCTCCTGGCACCATCACAAAGCACAGAAGCCAAGGTGTGAAGCCCCCAAAGGTTCCAGCACATCTCCAGACCAGTCTGACACCCTCAGCGTCCCAAAACTCTCCTTTTTTCCCTGAAATCTGAGTTCATTTTGAAGGCAGCAGTTGCATAAGCACTTCTGCATGTGGTTAAGTTGTAAAACTTGGCCCAAGGTTTCCCTCACCATGGCTGAAGTGTTATTTTAGGGGGAGGGAGGTTGTAGACACTGAAAATCCAGACCTACCCAAGCTTCAAATAAGTGTCTTATTTTTGTCCTGCAGACTGAAATTCCTGGAGTTTAAATCCCTGCTCTTTTTTTGGAATAGCACCTGGGAGAATGTTTAACCCCCTGAACAGGCAGTGCCTTAGAAAAAAGGAACTTTATTAGTTCTGTTCTTTCGAGGAATATAAATGGATTATTTAACAGCATCAGGGATTATTAAAACTTAGGGAAAGCAAATTAAAAACTAATTCTGTCCTCACCATCTCCTGACTTTTTGTGCTTTTCCTACCCTGGAGTGGGAGGTGCTGCACAAGAGGGGAGGGGTGGATGGGAAAGGCCTTCAAGTGCCTTCCCTGCCTTGGATTTTCCTTTCCTGCTTCTTTTCACTCCCTGTCTCCACAGGGAAACCCTGGGAGTTCCCAGAGCCAAAACAGTTTGGATTTTCTCCTCCTCAGCCCTTAATTTGCATTAAATCCTCCTTTTTCTGCACTGCATCTTCTAAAATAATGTGGATAAAATAGGAAATAAGAGAAAAATCCAAACTCTGCTGATCTGAGTGCAGCCCTTGAGCAAGGAAAACCCAGCACTGGGAAGAGACTCAGGGAATTCCCTCATTCCTGGGAGGGCTGAAACCTGTCCTTAAATCTGTGATTAAACACAATTTAAATGAGCTCAACAGCAAACTTTAACAGGAGAATAATTAACACCCAGCTCTGGAGTTGCTCTTTCTCACTCTGTCCTTTGTGATATTGTCAATTTATACACATTCCAATCATTAGGAAAAAAAAAATAATTATTTCTCATGCAAGGTGCAAACAAACCTAGGCTCCTCTTCCATCCAGGGCTGATGGTAAAATTAGGAAAAACACTGATTCCTTTGCTTACCTTGCTTTTGGAACCACTTTTCCATATCCTTGTGAGGATCCTTGCAGGGGATATTTATCCTCCACAATAACTCCCCATCCTGCTGCAGTTCCAGTGGTTTTTAAAAGGATGCAACAGAAAATCCACTAACCTGGAGGACCTGGGGGCTGAGAGCTCTGCAGATCTCTCACTCCTGAAGGGGTTTCCTGAAGAGAATCCTGTTTTTCCAGGTGGAACAGCACAAATTCCTGGGAAGAAGAACCAGAATGGGGTTTGTGTTAATGCAGTTTGTCTGGTACAAAGCTGCACCTCAAACATTAAATCAACAAAGGAGGGCTGGGAAAAGGTGGAACAAATTTCTGTTAAATTCTTCAGGATTTCCCCTGGATGTTGTTTTTAAGACATGGATTTCATGAGACCAGACAGGTGAGCACCAAACCCCCTTGGGTCAGCCACAGGTGCCACCTCCTCACGAGTTCCTCATCTCCAAGGTTTCCCAGGGAGATGCCATTCCTTGGGGGATGTCCCAGCTGTTCCCAGGGACAGCCAC
This sequence comes from Passer domesticus, assembly GCF_036417665.1. NCBI lineage: Eukaryota > Metazoa > Chordata > Aves > Passeriformes > Passeridae > Passer > Passer domesticus. The sequence continues at coordinate 1,837,425 of NC_087485.1, forward strand.
CCACGGGGCACCCCGAGTGTCCCTGCTGGCACAGCCACAGCTCCACCCAGGAGCCTGAGGGATCCCGAGGGACTGGAGCTGTCCTGGAGGTGTCTGAGCAGCCCCTGCACCACCCCGGGAGGGACAGGACTCAGGGCAGGTCTCCTGCAGGGATCCAGTTCAAATTCTCCAGGAAAATCCCTCTGTTTGAGTCAGGCCTTGCTGATTTTCCCTGCTTCTCCTGGGATATTTTAGATTTAAGGAGATGATTTGAGGAAAGAGCCATCATAAATTCCTATGTTTCTCCCTGGGAAGGCAGGGAGGCCCTAGAATGGATTTCCAGAGGCTGTGGCTGCCCCTGGATCTCTGGAAGTGTCCAAGGCCAGGTGAAGCCCTCCCAGGACCTCAGGGGGGATGACCAGCAGTGTCACCACATCCTGTGTGCAGGGGACAGCAAGGACTGGACCTGTCATGTCCAGAGTCCCTCTAGTTCTACTTAAAGTAGCATTTAAGTAGATCAGAAGATCCAAGGTCAGGCTGGAGGTAAAACCGAGCTGGTTTCCATCTTTCTAAGGATCCCAAAAAGCAGAGAACTGGATGAGAGCCACACATGATTCCTGGCAATTACAAGCTCCTCGTTAAGAGCTTTGCTGAAAGAAATGTAATTTAGCCACTGATGTGGCTCTACCCAGGGACAAGCACAGCAAGAGCAGCGTGGAGCCTTTATCTCCCCACTGTCCCATCCTTTTTCCTGCTCTTTCAGCACCCGCATCCCTGGCTGGGATGTGCTTTGATGCTTTGTTGGTTCAGGGTGCAATCAGCAGTAATAATTTCTCCACCCCAGGACTATTAGGCACGTTTGGGAAGTGATTTCCCACCCCTCAGAGACCCTGCAACTGGATACCCTGTGTGCTAACCCGTGGATTTCCTCCACTCCAGCACAGCCCCAGGTCTTGAGGAAATTAGCAATCCAAACAAATTCTGCTGGGGTTTCAGGGATGGATTCTTGTAATAACACTGCCCTGAGATTGGATTTGGGGCTGGAGCTCTCTGCAAAAGCAGGAAAATGTCCCAGACAGAGATTTGCCCAAACTTCAGCTCAGTGGTCACGTAGTTTTATGTCCCCCTCCCCAGCACTGATTACCCAGATTATTTCTGTCTCAGCACAAGTTCAGTCACTTTTCCTTATCCAGAAACTCCTCCTTTCCACCAGCTCCAGAGAAAAATGAAAGTGAGCAGATTAAAAATAGAAGAGGGAAAAAAAAACCCAACAACAACTCGCTATCTGTACTGACTTTTGCTTCTGGCACTTGCAGAGCTGTTCCTTGTTTTGTTTGCTTTATTTCTTGCCTTTTTGTCTCCTCTTTCCCAAGAGAGAACTGCAAAGGTCAGACACTGCCACGCTCTGTGTGTCCCAGGCAGGAGCTGCCTCGGCTCTTGGCAGGCTCAGGACCCAGACAGTTCCTTAGGAGAGGTCCCAATCCAAGCTCAGGACCCAGACACTTCCTTAGGAGAGGTCCTAGTCCAGGCTCAGGACCCAGACACTTCCTTAGGAGAGGTCCTAGTCCAGGACCAGGAACTGGTTCTAATCCAGTTCTTTAGGAGAGGTCCTAGTCCAGGCTCAGGACCCAGACACTTCCTTAGGAGAGATCCTAATCCAGGCTCAGGAACTGCTCCTAATCCAGTTCCTTAGGAGAGGTTCCAGTCCAGGCTTGGGAGGAGCAGCAGGAGCAGGACATGGGAATGCTGAGCATGGGAGAGCAGCACAGCAGCCAAACCCTCACCCTGGGGCTGAGCACTGAGGGAACAGCCACAGGTGAGGGAAAAAAGGGATTTTATATCTGGGTTAAAAGAGATGGATGAGAGAAAAATGGATTTTATGTCTGGGTTAAAAGAGGTGGATGAGGGATTGGAGAAGAGTGGATTTTACACCTGGCTTAAGAGAGGGGGCTGAGGAAAAAGTGAATTCTGTGTCCAGATTTAAGAGAGATGGCTGAGGGAAAAGAGTGGATTTTAGACCTTGGTTCTATGTGGAAGCAATTAATTTTTCTTCTTACTTTTACTGTTATTATTATTTAGAAGTGGAATTTATTTATGGCAAATATTAAGACCTAAACTAATGCACTACAATAATGTGCCCCAGGATTCTTTGTTCTTACCCATTGGGGTGTTGGTCACTGAACGTTTCCCTGTGTTGATGAGGACTCAGCAGGCTGAAGGTGTAAAAAAGGGTTTATTTCTACAGCTCAGTTGGTTTGAGCTGCCCTTCAAGGCACAGGGAGGTTTTTAAAGCAGAGTAAAACCAGAGCAAGGTTTCTCATCTGTAATTCGAGCCTTGGGTTTATTCAGTGTCATCATTGTGAGGTAATTATGGTTATTCTTAGCATAATTATAATAAAAAGAGAAGTATCACTGATCCAGAGCTCTGAGCTGGTGAGAGCTGGATTCATGGATGAAATACTCTGAATATCCCACCAAAGGTGGTAGGTGCTGCAGAAGGAAGGATGATCCAAGCTCAAAGGGACAGAAGGTCCAGGAAAGCAGGGAATGGGATAAAGGAACCATTGAAATCACATTGGAATTTTGCATTTTCACTGCTTGCATTGAAATGTTGGCCCCGCCAAGGGCAAGGGGCAGCAGGGGGGAAGGAGCAGATTGAAATGAGAGCAGGATGTGGGGTGAGGACAGCACAAGTCCTGCTGAGTGTCTGATGTGCCAGGGAAGAAGAAGCCAAGGAGAGGAAGTTTGTGAATGGATGTGATCTGGGCAAAAGGCAGAGTCCAGCGAGGCCAAGAGCAGAGGATGTTGTATTCACGGGGATGAGATGAGACAACAACTTGGCCACGGGTTTCAGCTCAAAAGGTTGAGCTCTTAGGGCTGAAAACATTTAGGGCAGGAGCAGGAAAACAGGAAGATGTTGACTGGCCAGAAAAAGCAGGAAAATCTCTTCCCACCACCTGAACTGCATCAGCTGAGACAAGTCCTCTCAGGAGATTTTCCTTCCCCTCCCACAACGTCCAGCTTCCTCCTTTCACTGTGCTTCCCATCCCAGCTTTCTGTTGTCATGTGGAAGATTTGGATCATCTGTGTCTCCCCTGCACAGGACCTGACCCAGGCAAGCAGGCCTTGTAAAGCCGGGGCCTTTTGATGTCTGGAGCAGGCAGCCAGGCTGCTGGGATTTATGGCTTCCAAGGAGCAGGGGGAAAGGGAGAAATTTATGTTAGGAAAATGTGACTGTCATCTTCGTTTATCTCCCCAGTTTTGTAATGGAAAACAGGCATTTCACAAACACATCCCCACAGAACCCAGCGTGAAACGGTTCGGGGAGGCGAGCGCGTTAACTCCATAAATATTGATATTATTAATAATAATAATGTCAATAAAAACACCGCAATAAATCACACAGCAGCTGGGACATCCCATCCCCATGCACCTGGCAGGCTTGGAAAACAAACTGCAGCATCTCTTCCCATCCTTCCTGGTGTCTAGATCAATCAGAAAATCCTTGGATACTCCAGAGAACAAAGCCCCCCACTCAGTGCAGGAGCATCCCACAGGCAGCAAAGAAAGTGTGGAGCTCCACCAGGATGCTCCAGAGTTCAGGAGAGCCCATCCTGAAGGCAGGGATTACCTGGAATCCTGCAGCTGGAGCAGGCAGATAAGGAGAGCAGCTCAAGCTGAAGGAGTTAAGCCACAAAAATCAAAACGCTCCCATTTTGAGATGAAATCCACACAAATTTGCATTCCCACTCCATGAGTTTGTTTGCAGTGCTTGGCAGCTCATGGGGAATTTTGGATTTACAGCAGGACAGAGCAGAGATTCAGCTCCAGCCCCCCCAGCTCGGGAAAACCTGAATTAAGAGATCACCTACTGCAGCTGGTATCAAACAATCCCAATTCACCTCTGCTCCTGACCTTCCCACCCAGCCATTCCCAATATTCCCAGCATTTTCCAGGAGTTCCGATGGGAAGTTTTCCCCTACTCACCCTGGAGGAGGTGGTGGCACTGCTGCTCCGTGTCCTGCCCTGCACCCTGGGCAGGTTTTGATGTGCTTTTCCTGTGACAGGGAGCTGATTGCAGAGCTCTGGGATTACGTCTGCATCTCCAAATCTTTCTTTCTCAGCTGGAAAGTCTCAAGTTCCAAGCTGGGATTCCCTCTCCACCCCCTTTCTCCAGGAGTTAACCCTCCTTTTGCTGGAAGGGTCTGTCTGGTCAGCACCCACCAAAAGATCAGGGACAAAAGGAAGAGGGAAAGGGGGCATTTTAAGAGAAAAATCAGTGTTTTCTTGGGTGTTCTCTGCTTATTAACTCTGTGCTGTAGGAAAGCTCTTTTTAATTATGATATTTTTAATTCTGGACTTTCAGAAACCAGCCCCAAAAGATTAAAGGTTTCGAGGCTTTTTAAAATTGCTTTTATCTCAATTTTTTTTATTACACTGTTGATCAGTCCGTGGTTTTCCAGACAGAAATTTGCTGTCCCCCACAAACTAGGGGGACAAGAACCCATTGTTCCTCTGGTCAGAACCCAGTAAAAAGCACTTTTAGCCCAACTCAACCCTCCTACTTCATGTCAGCAAGACATTTATTTCCTCAATATTAGGAACAATTTCTTCCCCAGAAGGGTTGTCCAGCCCTGGCCTTGGCAGTGCTGGGGGGTGGTTGGACTTGATGGCCCTGAAGGTCTTTTCCATCCTGAATGATCCCTGATTCTCTAAATTTAGGATATTTCCTCCATTATTGGGTGATGATTTTTGGGACAGGGAGGGAACAGAGGGACAGAGCCTGCAAATGGATCCAGGGACTCTGGACTGTGTGGATCCAGGGGCATCCCTTGGGATCAGCCTTGCACACCCATCCCAGGCTGCCACACACACTATTCCTATTCCTATTCCTATTCCTATTCCTATTCCTATTCCTATTCCTATTCCTATTCCTATTCCTATTCCTATTCCCATTCCCATTCCTATTCCTATTCCTATTCCCATTCCTATTCCTATTCCCATTCCCATTCCTATTTCCATTCCTCTCCCAAGGCACCTGATGGCACCATGGGGCTGCATTTGGTGACACTTGGCAGTGGCAGAAGGGCCCTGAAGATGAGGAATTCTCCACTCCAGAGTTGTTTGGCCATTGCTGCTCCTCCTCCTCCTCCTCCTCCTCCTCCTCCTCCTCCTCCTCGTCCCCACACTGCCAATCCCTCTGCCTCAATTCCCACCTGGATCTCCCCTGCAGTTCCTTCCCTTCAGCCCAAACTGAGAAGCTTTTCCCCAGTTTTTCTTCCCAACAGCAAAACTCCACTAATGAGATTTTCAATTTAATTTTAACTGATGAATTTTCACATGGATTAAAGCTGCCCAGACCTGGACTTGGAGCCCAGAGCCTGAGGGACCTCAAATCCCAGGACACCTGGGCAGCACAGAGCTGGGATTGCAGCGGGATCGGAGCAGGGAATGACACAGGTGAATCCCAAAATAAAACCACAACCAGACACAAAAACCCCACCTCAAAATGTCCAACCACTTCCTATCAACGGATTTTATCAGTGCCAAGAGTGTTGTGTCTGCTCAAAGAAAGGATCAGCGTGGAAAACTGTCAATCCATGCAAAGATATTCCGAAGATTTTAAGGGAATATTCCTATAAACTCAATTTTCTGGCAGGAAAATTAAGACATTCCACTTTTTACAATATAAAAAATAAAAGGGAATCTTTCTTGTCGCTGAACTCTAGGTTTGCCGAGCTCTTTGCCACACAAGAAAACTTCCATGAAAACTCAGGGAAGTGTCAGAGGGGGACGTGTGGGGATGCAGAGTTTATTTTTGGAAAATCCTGAGGCAGAACCTGCCAGAGGAGCTGCTGCTTTCGTTCTAACGCTCAACTGAACGAAACTCCCAGGAATTTCAGGCAGAACCCAAACCAGATGTAATCCCCCCAGATGTTTACAGACTCCTTCAAAACCCAGCAAGGGATAAACAAAATGGGGAAGGGAAAAAAGATGGAAAATGCCCCGCAAGCCGCTCCCCTCCGCCTCGCCCCTGCCTACCTCCAGCGCTGCTGCTCCCGGGGTGAAGGAGGAAATTTGGGGAACTGTTTCGTGCCAGAAAAGGAGGAATTTCCCAGGAACCCCCTCCCTGGGCTGCAGAGAGGAGGGAAAGGCAACCTGAGCATGGAAAAGGAGGGAGGGATCCAACCAAAGCACCAAAGTGCTCCTCGCTTTTTTTGCCTCGCTTTTCCCTGGATTCCTCCCTCCTCCTCTTTTCTGAACATTTGGATTTTTTTTTTCTTTAATTTCTCCGCTGGTTTTGCTGAGGAGAGCAGGGAGCCCATTAGAGCAGGGGGATTAAGAGAGTTGAGGGAGGATTGAGTCATGCAGTGGCTGTAAAATCCCAGGAATTGTGCAAGGCAGATGGCCCCGAGGAGAGCGCGGGTTCCCGGACAAACCCCGGAACCCCCGAGGAGCTGGGAGCAGGAATTTGGGGAGAAAAGGCTCCAAAGCCGGACTTTGCTGTTCCACCCAAACTGGGACCAGCAGAATTCCCGGTGCCATCACCTGGGGGCTCCCAAAGGGAGGTTGGGTTCACTGCCACGTGGGAACTGCAGGGACAAATCTGGATTTTGGCTGAAAATGTTCCTAATTAGCATCAAAGCTGGGATCTCCAACTGGGGGACTTGGGGAGTGTTAAATCAGCCCAGTAAAACCATCTTTCCTGGGCATGAAATGAAGGGCTGAAATTGCTTTAGTTTTTCCTGATTAATGGAATTCAGAATGCAGCAGAGCATGGGGTTTATAAAAATAAATATTATAATAATATATATTAATATTGTTATTGATAACATTATTATATATTTATTATTATAAATATACAAAAAAGAAATAGCAATAGAAATATAAATAGAAATAGCAATAGAGCAATAGAAATAGAAATAGCAATAGAAATAGAAATAGCAATAGAATATAATAAATATAATAATAAAAATAAAACAAAAATGTAATAAAAATTAAAAGAAAACTATAAACATAAACATAAACATAACATAAACATAAACATAAACATAAACATAAACATAAATATAAATATAAATATAAATATAAATATAAATATAAATATAAATATAAATATGGTGCATATAAATATAAATATATGTTGTCTATACGGTGTATTAATATATAAATAAATATATATAGTATCCATGCTGCATATATAAAAATTAATATAGATATTGCATACATGGTGTGTATATATAAATTCTATACTATATATTATATATTGTACATATTTATATATAGAAATAAAGTTATATTTTATAGATGGTGCATATGAAAATAAATATACTTATATTTAATATGTAGTGTATATATTAAAATATTTTAAACATGAATCTATAGAAATAAATAGATAAATACATAGAGTTATGAAAAGAAATATAAATAAATATATATATATTTTATATATATTTATCTGAAGCATACCTTTCAGCCACCCAAGCAGAGCTGGACACCTCCCAGGTTTCTTCCTGCTTTTCCCAGCAAGGCAATGGCAAATGGAGAGTCCATCACCACCCAGGTTTTTGGTGTGTTTCAGCACCACTTTAACTTACAGAAAAAACCTGGAATAATCAACTTACTGGAAAATTGTATAAATCAAATAAATTATAATAGTTATATAAAATAAAAGGTCATCATAAACCTGATGGAGAGCTGGAACTGGGCAGTTTAATTAAACAACCAAAACACAGATTAAACAGAGGGACCAGATCTGCAGAACGTTTCCTGTTTGTTGATTAATTAAAAAATCCATATGATGAATAAAATAGGTAAAATATATAAAAGATATATTTTCTGCCCAAAAGATAAAATTTTATTATTTTTCACTATAAGACTTCTTTTCCTTTGCACAAAAAGGGAAAATTGAAAGGAAACAAAGAGGAGAAAACTCAGACAAGCAGAATTTTAAAAAGGAAAAAAAAGTTCACAAATGGGGAAAACCAGGTTTTTATCCATTTCCATAGATTTGTCACGATAAGGAACAAGATTTGATTGAAAATCACCTGGAGAAAGAGGAGAGTTGAGTTATCCCTGACAATGGCAAACAGCTCCTGCCCCATTGCAGCTCCAGCTCCAAATCTGCAGCGCTGGGATAATTGGGAATTCGGCAGGAGAACGGATTGCTAACAGGAGTTTGAGACCCCACAGTGGTTCAGGGTTGGGGTTTTTTGTAGGGATTGGTTTTCTCCCGGTGTTTTTCTACCATGGAATTGGGTAATAAAATCCAGGGCCACCAGAGGATCTCCACACAGCAGGAGCTCCACCACGGAGACGAGCACCAGAGCAGCTTTTTTATTTTTGGATGGAATTCTTTGCTTTACAGGCAAAGTGTCAATGCTGAAATGCCAGAAAATGCAGCTCACAAAGACATTCTCGTTTATTTGGGTCACAGGAGGGTGATGGTTTTTATAGATTTGTTTTGCAAGACAAAATACATAAAACTAACAGGGAAGAAAAAGCAGGAAAGAAATTCCCCACATCCCTCACTTTTCTCAGACTGATTTCTTGCTGTACAATCCATCAAACCAGAATATTTTGGCTTTAATCATGAAACCCTTAAGGATTCTTCTTTTCAGGCAGGATTCAAGATTAAATGATCTGAAGGGTCTTAATAATGGTCCACTGAGAGAATTTTAGTAAAAATCAGGATAAATGGTCGTGGCTTTAGTGAACTGAATATTAAAAATAACCACCAGGGCCAAGTGGAGCAACCAGAGGCTCTTTCCTCCCTCCAAAACCTGAACACCAAAATATTGCTCTCACCAAAACCATCCCAGGAAAACTGGGTTCTGCAAGGCATGAGATGAATTCCAGTAAAACAAGCAGCTGATCCAAGTGTAACCCCACAAGAAATGTCCTCTGGACAATCCTGGTCTCCATCTCTCCTGGACAGAAGCAGTGTGAGGAGGTAAAAACAGTGAAAATGAGGATGTTGGAAGGTTTGCTGAGGGAAAAAGAATGTTATTGGAAGAAAAGCAGAGACTGGGAGTAAGAGGAGATGTAAATTGAGTGTTTCTTGGGGATTTACTGAAAATTGTCTTCAAGGATGAACCACATCCGTGGTGAACCAACACCAACCCTCCCAAACTCAGAGCCAGGCAGGCCCTCAGGGCCCCCAGGAGCTCCTGCTTCCTTGTCTTCCAAAACTTCCAGCATTTCTTCCTGGTTTGTGGATGGTTTTGGTACCACCTCGAGGTGAAGGTGCCTTCACCCTGCTCAGAACCTCAGAGACATTCCCAGGAGGGAATCCATCCCTGAATTCTCATGTGGGCAATGATTTATTTGTAGGTGGCACAGCCTGGAAAACATATCCAGCATTCCTGGAGACATTTCCTGCCTGGACAGGGAGAGAAATCCAACATTCCTGGAGACATTTCCTGCTGGACAAGGAGATCAATCCAACATTCCTGGAGACATTTCCTGCCTGGACAGGGAGATCAGTCCAGCATTCCTGGAGACATTTCTTGCTGGACAAGGAGATCAGTCCAACATTCCTGGAGACATTTCCTGCCTGGACAGGGAGCTCCAACCCCCAGAGAGGGAGCAGGGACAGGGAATACTCACCAGAATCCCTCTCTCAGTGCTGAAGCCTCCTGAGCTCAACCTCCTCCTGAAGTTCAGCTGGAAAATGCAAAGAGGACAAAATTCTGAGTTCACAAACCAGAGGAATGGAGGGGAATTCCCAACTCTACCTGACAGGACACAGGGAATGGATTCCCACTGGGGGCAGGAATGGATATTGGGAGGAATGGGGAGGCCCTGGAATGGATTTCCCAGAGAAGCTGTGGCTGCTCCACCCCTGGAAGTGTCCAAGGCCAGGTTGGAATAACCTGGGATAGTGGAAGGTGTCCCTGCCTGTGGCAGGGGGTGGATTTGGATGATCCTTAAGGTCCCTTCCCACCCAAAGCATTCCATGCTTCCATGATTATTAAAATGTCCAGGCCTGAGTTTATTTTTAGGCCTCTCTTTGGGTGCCAAGCTCTTCAAAGTTCCCCCAGGCTGAGGAGCAGCACTGAAAAAGGAGCTGAAGAGCAGCCAAATTCCTGGCCTGCTGCAGACCCCGAGCTCCACAAGCTGTGGTTGTCTGCATTGTGCTTCTGTGGCAAGAAATATCCTAAAGAGAAGGAGGAATTTATAGAAAGTGTAACACTTACCAGGGACAACATTCCCAGAAGCTGGAGGTGCTTAACCCTTCCTTTGGTAACAAAAAAATAAAAATTCAAATTATCCTGGATTCCAACACGTGGGATTTGTGGCCATACCTCATTTATGGATTCATTAAATGCATTATGAGCCATATATTGGGAATGACTCTGTGGGAAATCAGCTGGAAATCAAATACAAAGCAACACGTCCCTCTCTTATTTTCCAAACTCTATTTTCCAAACCCTATTTTGCAAAACTTGCATCATTAAAATAACCAGGTGACAGCAAACAGGTTTCCTTTGCACTCAGGATTAGCAAACAGGACAATGGTGTTTTGTCAAAATCCATATTAAATTTCCCAGAACTTTCAGAGGAAAGGGGATTTCACCTGGATCTTGGATGTTGGGTTCAGATGGATGGATCCCACTCTGGGGAATTGCTGGACAAAGAAGGCAGGAGGAAGTGAAAGGGAGAGAGCTCGGAATTGTTCACATTACACAAAATTATTTCATAAATTCATTACATTTTGCACACTCAAAAACTCAAGTATCCCGTTTTTCTTGCACTGGGAATTTAGATAATAAAATGTTCTGGAATTTAGAAAATCAAATGTCAGAGATTGTGTTCTTCCTTAGAGGCTGAATGTGGATCCATCCCCAGCCCCTCCAGGACTCCTTTCCTGCCCAGCCAACCCAGACTCATTCCCAAGGCAGAGCAACTTAGAGCTGCACTATTCATAAATACACATTTATTTTTCATTAGAAATGCGTAATTACAGCATTTTTAAAGCATTTTCCCCTAGAAAAGTAGTTAAGCAACAGTACAAACAAAAGTGTTAGTCTTCTGCAAATACAGTTTTCATGACACTGAACAGAAAACACCAGCAAAAGGCCAAGACTTGCTGTCAAGGAATTTTTCCTTTTTTTAAATATTTTCCTTTTTTTTTGTTATAAACACCATAGCAAATTAAAAAAAAAGGCTGTTCCAACAGTGAAAAATATCTGAGCTCTGGAACTTTCCCTACGTGGCAAAGCAGGTACTGCAGGGCAGCAATACCCCAAACATCTGCAGACATTCCATTTTCACAGGAGGGACCAACGGGGTGGGCAGGGATGGAGTCTCACAGTTTGGATGCAGGAGAGTTCTTCCTCTCCCCACGAAAAATTTGTTTTGTCCTCTCTGAGTGGATTTAAGTGCAGCCCACGGGGTTTTGTTTGAAGGCCAGGACTTGGATTGGTGTCGCGATGCAGCTCTGACTGAAGTTGGAATTATCCCAGGTGTGGGTGAGCAGGGCAAGGCTGGAGGGTCTGAGGTCTGGGAGGTTTTTCCAGCCTTTCCCACTCCATTTCTGGCTGGAGTTCATTGCCAGCTCCCCAACATTCCACAATCCTCTCACTGGATTTGGATGGCTCCGTGTTCTATCTGCATTTCTGGCTGGATTGCTGATTGAAGGGAATCAGTGCCCTGCAAAGGGGAATGGGACAGCAGGAAATCAATCCAAAAGTGCTTTTTATTGGTGTAACCGAGAGAATAAAGTTCTTGTGAACACCAGTGGAAAAAATTCCAGAGCAAAATCCGCATGGATGTGGGCTCTGTGACAGTGGGAATGGGAACACACTCACAAAGGCACCAAAAATAACATCAAGAGTCTCCATGAAGCCTAATGAGGAAGCTGAAATAATGCAATTATGATAAACATCTACAAAACCATGAGTGGCACCAAGGCAATTATTCCCTCTCTCTTCTCAGGGAAAGAACCAGCTCCAAATAAAGGAAATAAATACAGAGTCTGGCACCAAAGTGAAGCTGTGGAAGGCTCATCCCACCAGAGAGGCTTTGGGAACAGGGAGCTGGAAAGGGCACCAAGGATGAGCATGGAAAAGACAGGAGGGAGTTCTGCAGTGCCAGAGCTGCTGGGGGTAAGGGCAGTGGTGGCTTTGTCCTTGGAATTTCCCAGCTGGAGCAGGATAGGGTCTAAAAATGCTGATTTTCCCCACTGCAGCCTTTCCCTGTTTAGGGTGAAGTCAGACCAGCAGGACTACAGCAGCTTTTCCTCAGGAAATTCTTCCTGCAGACCTGATTCCCCTCACTTCCCAAGGAAAACCAGGAAGAATTACGAGTGAGCACAACTGATTGAAACCTCCAAAGGAAAAATCCCTTTACAAACAAACTCACTGCCTACCAGGAACAACTGGGGAGGAAAAAATCCAAATTCCTGGGAGTCAGGAAAGCACCTGCAGAGCTGTGAGAGGAGCAGCATCCAGAACAGCTGCACTGGCCTGCACAGAGCCCCTCACACCCAAAAAAAATTCCCCTGCCAGCAGCCAACACAGCACGGATAGAATTCCAAGCCCAGGGCAAGGATTTCAGGATTTTTTCCCTCTGAACTCCCTCTCATTGCAGAGATCTGCCCTTGCTGGATTTTCCCTCACAAACACGTCTAAAGGATGCTCTGTGCAACAGCCTGGCCACAGAATTCTCTCTCTGACAGGATTTTGGTGATAAAAAAGCCTCATTTGAGGTCCTGCTTTGTGCTCCAGCCTTGAACCTGCCAAAAGATCCACAAGGGGGGAAAATCCACCAGAATTCCCAGCTTTTAGGTTTTGTTGCACAGTCCCAGCTTATTTATTATTCAAATTAAAACACCAGAAGTTCAAAATCCTAAAGTGCTGCTCCTAAATTCATTTATTTCCCTCTGCCTTGTTGCCAGTGATTGCATTTGGCTACAGGAATGTTTTCCCTGTTTAATTTGAAGGGTATTTTGTGTTTGCTTAAAAGTTCAATAAATTCATGCCAAGGAGCTGAATAAATCTGTGAGATTGCTAAATTGGATAGCACAAAAAATTTTAAATAATCCTCAAAGTTTTCTTTCCCATTTAGAGGAAAAGTGTGCTGAGTAAATAGAATTATCAAATATCAGCACAACAGCAACACCAAATATTGATCCAACCTCAGACCTGAAGGGATTGCAAGAATTTATATTTGGAATGATGGTGGGTTTTTTCCAAATCTAACAAAATTTACCACCAGCATTGCATCTGAGCACAGCATTTTAATCCAAATATTCTGTATTTCTAGACTTTGCAAACTGCTGTCAAAACATGAAAAGAAGCCAAGCAAAAATCATTCATGAATAGACTGAAAATACAAAATTGAAGTGGATTTTGCTCTGCTCCAGCTGAACTCAGAGCAGGAATTCATTTCAGGAAAAAAAAAAGGGCAGAAAACTGGTACCTTGTAGTGAGACATGAAATAAATCCACATTTGTGCCGTTTCTAACAGGGAATTGGCACAGAATCCAACCCAGGTGGAAAATAAATTCCGCTTTAATGAGCTTCGATTGATAAAGAGCTGCAAAATCCTTGGGAACCTCTCAGCACCTTGACAAAGAATCAGGTGGAAGTGTCAGTGCAGCCTCACTTGGATTTTCCCTTCCCTCAGAAAAGACTTTTCCTTTCAGATGAGAGATCCCTCTCCACAGGAAAATTCCATATTTTTATCCACAAAAAAAGCTCCTGAACGATGGATAAACTCAGAGCAGTGCAAACACCAAGTTGGTTTCTCCAGCTGCTTTCCAGATCCTCAGTTTTCACTTGGTGCAAAGCGAGGAAATATTTATGGCTGATTTGTTTTGGGGCTTGCCTGCTTTTCCTTTCCTGCCCTTTTGCTGTCCCATTCCTGCCCTGCTTTCCCTGGAAAGCTCTGGGCTTCACCACAGCCCAAAACCAACACGGTGCCAAGTGTCCCTGCAGAGGGAGCTCCTGGGGGCTGCTGCTCTTGAATTCTGCTCCAGAATTCCTTCCTGAGGAGGAATGATGAGGATGAGGAGGATGCACGAGGGGAAAGCCCATGGAGGGGAATCTGGGAATTCCCCGGGTTTGGAGAGGGGACAGCAGCATGAGGAACAGCTCTCACTGCCTGCTGTGCTCATCTGGGGTCATGGTCCTCGTGGGTCCTTCCCAGCTCAGGGTATCCCTGTTGTTCCTGGATTTATTAAATCAGTGATTTAATGGTGGATCCATCAAAACCAAGGCACAATCCCTGCAGAACACCCTCAGTGTCCAGAGCACTGTTAAAAATAAAATATTGACAAGGGCAGTGCCGAGGCAAAAAGAATTCCACAACCACTTGGAGAAGCCCACAGAGTGGGATTTTCAAAACCATGTGTGACCAAATTCAGAAAAACGTGTTCCAACTGTTTTAAATCAACTTTGTGGTGCTGTCACCAAAGCTTCAAGCTGATGACAGACTTTTTCTAGCCTCAGATTCACGGCTGTTCAAACTGATTAAAAACGACCAAAAAAACCCCAATAATTCCTCCTCAAGCAGAGAGGATCAAGTGTTCACTTCCAACTGGACTTTCTGTTGATCAAAACAACTGGAAAACTGCTGTCAGAACAGGAAGGACTTTTCTGAGGGAAACCTCAGCCTGAAAATACTTTCTGGCTGATTGCAGCCACGTTTTTGGTGCTGTCCTTTGTGAGGCTCTCAGCATTCAAGGACACACCAGTGACCAAAATAACTTCTCCAGAGGCACTGAGCAAGGACAGCAAAGCAGGAGCAGTCAAGGATCATTTCTACCTCCAAAAAAAAGATGTTTCTTATTATAGATGATGGGGTTTATGGTGTGGGAAGAGGGTGATGAGCTGCTTGTATTTGTGGGTAGATATAAAACCGAGAGGAGGAGGAGGAGGAGGAGGAGGAGGAGGAGGAGGAGGAGAAGGAGAAGGAGAAGGAGAAGGAGAAGGAGAAGGAGAAGGAGAAGGAGAAGGAGAAGGAGAAGGAGAAGGAGAAGGAGAAGGAGAAGGAGAAGGAGAAGGAGAAGGAGAAGGAGAAGGAGAAGGAGAAGGAGAAGGAGAAGGAGAAGGAGAAGGAGAAGGAGAAGGAGAAGGAGAAGGAGAAGGAGAAGGAGAAGGAGAAGGAGGAGAAGGAGAGGAAGGGCTGGCTCATACTTGGCTGGTGGCAGCGTGGTCTGTCACGGGGGTCAGCTGCACGTACTGCACCTGGATGTCGCTGCCCTGCAGCGGGGAGCCGTCCACGCCGCCGGCCGCGGGCTCGGCCGAGGCCACGGCGATCAGCTGAGCCCCCTGCAGCACCTGTGGGAGGGCAAGAGAGAGGTGAGAGCTGGAATGCCACCAAGGCAGGCTGGCAGAGATGTTTAAGTTTTAGTTTTTGTATTTTCAGACTCTGGACTGCATTGATACCTCACTCTAAACTCATATAAAGTGTCAGAGCTCTCCTCACAGCTCAGGCACACACAACAATCCTTTTCCAGCCCAGAACCAAGGACATCACTGCAGCTTCAGGCCAAAAAGTGCAAACAAAAAGGCCCAAAAAGTGCAAACAACAGGGAATGGAGGGGAGCAAACTGGGAGGATGGGACTGCATCAGCTGGAGCTGTGATTGGAGAATGACCCCCACATGGAAATGGACCAAATCTTATGAAAGTGTGAGAACTCATGACCCGCTGTCCATCTGGGTCCATCTTGGGTGCTGCCCTGGCTGGGCTGTTGTACTGCCCAAGATGTATTCTTTGAAGACCTTTTAATAAATATCTATTTTATTCCTTTAACTCTGTCCAGCTCCTATTCTAGGCATCAGAAGGAGCACAGAGGGCAACGGGTCCCAGCTCCCTGCCCAGCAGGGCTGGTGCCTTACGATTTTAGTTTTTGTACTTTTCAAATCCTGTACTGCATTAGTGCATGGCTCTGAATTCCGTATAAAATGTAGTTATTTGGGTCAGACCATCTCCCAGACCAGGAATACCCCATGAACCATCCAAACAAATCCAACCAGGAACACCCCATGAACCTCCAAACAAACAGAACCAGGAACACCCCATGAACCTCCAAACAAACAGAACCAGGAACACCCCATGAACCTCCAAATAAATCCAACCAGGAATCTCCAAACAAATCCAACCAGGAATCTCCAAACAAATCCAACCAGGAACACCCCATGAACCTCCAAACAAATCCAACCAGGAATCTCCAAACAAATCCAACCAGGAATCTCCAAACAAATCCAACCAGGAACACCCCATGAACCTCCAAACAAATCCAGATCCAACACCAAATCCCACTCAAGGAACCACAAGAGAAGCTGTCCCTCAGTCCCAGCTGCTCCCAGCAGGGTTTCCCACAAAACACGGAGCAGATGGATTCCCATACTGGATGCTCAGTGCATTTGGTCTTGTGGGATTGATAATTGTGTTAATTATGGAAAGTTAATTGGCACAGAGTGACAGATCCTGCTGTGAGTGTGATTCCATCAGGAATCACTGAGCAAGGTTTTCCTGCATGAACACCCAAATCCAAGCTATTCCTTCCCACAGCCAAGGCATTCATTACAGCAATGTTTATATCCCTATCAATAGGAAGGTGTAGATTTAGGAATTCCTAATTAACGCTGATGTTTATCCCATCTGCATTTGACTGGAGAAGACAACAAGTCCCTCACAGGCTTCAAACCCACAGAAAAACTGATCCATCTCAAAGCACTTAAAAACGGGCTTGGGATAAACTCATTTTAATTCCCTTCTTGAAACAAAAATCAGAATGAAATAAATGTATATAAAAAATAACAAGTCCCCCTTGCATTTCTTAAACCAGCCCCACATCCAGGTTTAATTTTTATGAGCCACAAATGAGGGATTTCTAAACATTTGAACACAATGAACAAAAGGAATCTTTCAAACCAAAAGAAGAGAACAAAGAGCAAAAAATAACATTGTTCACAAAGGTTCTGCTGACCAAAGGATGATTTCTCAGCTGATCTGAGGGTGGGTGGCCGTGGATGAGGGGGTGGACCTGAATTTCCCAGGGGAGCGTGGGAGGAAGAGGAGGTGACCTCCAGGAATGACCTCCAGGGTGTTGTCAGGATTTTATTGGGATCTTGGGTGTTCTGAGACATCACCAGCACCAAGCTGCTCCAGGATGCCCCAGGATGCTTTGAAGGGATAAGCAGAATTCTCTCATCCCACAGTATTAGTTTTGGAAGCACCTGAAGCTGTCAGGAACACCCCTTGTCCCACTGATCCCCTGCAGGTTTGAAATTAGGGTTTTTTTTCTCATTTATTTCTCAACTGGAAAATTCAGAAGGGTTGGGAGTGACTGAACAACCCCACGAGCAGAGTCCTGGAATAGTTTGGGTTGGAGCACGTGGGAGAGTGGAGGTGTCCCTGGCCATGACATGGGGTGACCCCAAGGTCCCTTCCAACCCAACCATTCCAGGACTCTGGGGTTCTCCCTGTGTCATCCCCCTGACCTGAATTTCTGCCTTTCTCTTCAGGTTCTTCCCTCTCCTCTCCCCCTTTTCCTCCCCTCTGTCATACTCTCTTCAAAGTCTTGGTGATTTGGGACATGAAAACAATTGATCTCCCAAATTTTTCTATTTTGACTCTTTTTCAGTGAGATATTTACCACAGAAAACATAATAAAATTAATATTAATAATGAAAACCAGCTACTTTCTCTGCTCTCTTTCTTTCCATGTCAAGTCCATTTTATCCCATAAAAATAATTCCCATTTAACACTGAACTGCCAAGGCATGAAAGGGAATTTTTCAAAAAATAATAAAAGAGAAGGAATTTTCTTTCAACTTCTTCCAAAATTATTCAAACATGGTTGAGATCCTATAACATTTTTCAAACCTGCTAAACCCCATTTTGAACCTTCTAAACCCCCTTTCTGAACCTTCTAAAATACATTTTAAACTTTCTAAACCCCATTTTTGAACCATTCTTGCTACTGTTGTGCACTCTTTTATTAATCTCATCAAGCACATATGTTTGTCTACCCATAAAAAGCTCAAAAGATATTTTGGGATTTTGGTGCCTTTTTTCCATTTATTTCCCCCATTTCTACAGCAGGAATGCAGTAAAAGGTGCTGTTTCTTTAAACCAAAGTGAGGTTTGGAATCCCAGAAGGAGTGGATGTTTCTGGAAGCTGAAAATGCTGGGACACTGATGGCCAAACACATTCAAATGACAAACACAGCTCCTCCAAATGATAAGAAGCTCTGCTGATAAGAGTTCTCTTCAAAAAGATAACTCCCTGTCCCTGATTCCTTTCAGTCTGAAACTTTTGGAGCCTTAAACTAAAACCATCTCCTGCATTTAATGCCAGCAAAACATTCATTTAGTGGCTCACATCCTCAAACATTCCACTCTGAAGGAAATGCAGGGTGGTGGGAGAAGGGCAGTGCAGAAAATCCCACTGCAAGAGCTTTCAGGTGCTTTATTCCCATTAATATCCCAATTAATTGCTCTGGCAATAAAAGTGTGTTGGGTTAAAGTAAAACAAAATAAAAAGCATCCACTGCTCTTAAAGTGAGGGAATTTCCTGAGCTGCTTCCTTGGAGACCTTCCCTTCCCCAACAACAGCTTGTACCTAAATTTGTTATTTCTTTCTGACATGAAATGTGCCGATATGAAAATAAATT
Source organism: Passer domesticus (assembly GCF_036417665.1). Classification (NCBI taxonomy): domain Eukaryota; kingdom Metazoa; phylum Chordata; class Aves; order Passeriformes; family Passeridae; genus Passer; species Passer domesticus. Next base: position 1,856,037 of record NC_087485.1, read on the forward strand.
CAGCATAAATCAAAGCAGTTGAGAGTGGAGGAACTGTCCCTGCTGTGCATTTCTGGGAGTGCTGAGTGGAACCCTGCAAAAAGTGACCTTAAATCTGTCAAAGCTTCATCAGGGAGCCCCCAGCAGAGCCATAGAACAGGGAGCACCTCCTGGAAATTCCCCAAAATCACAGGCATGGAAAAGGAAACTGATTTCAGCTCCACAGAGAGGGGAGAAACCAAAAGGAGAATCCCAGAGTGTGTTTTTAGCAGGGCATTATTGAATTGTGTAAGAAGAATAAACCATCCCAGCTCTGAGATTCCCTTCCTGTGCTGGAGAAACGTGGGAACACAACCTGCAGCCACCTAAATGTCCCCAAAATGTCCCTTTTCCTGCCTGCCATGGTCGGGGGAGTGAGAGGAGTGATGGCAAAGTGTGGCTTTGCTCTGATTTCTGGCAGGGATGGTTCAGGCCCTGAACAATGATGTCAAATGCATCAAATCCAAAGAGATTTCCACTGAAAATCCTCTTGAAACCAGCACACGTGCAAAGGTTAATTATAATTATAATTAATTGGCAGTTTGAGTGCAGATGGAATTTCAGTAGAAATGACTGGTTATGGAAACAGGAGTTACCTCATCTCATTCCCTGTATCAAATTCAAGGGGATTTTGGGAAGAGAGGAAATCTGGATGGTTCCTCTGACTCATCTCCTGCTCCGAGATCCTCCCAGGGAATTGTGCTCCAAGGGAAGCTCCTCAGGATGGCTCTGGAGTTACCTGAGGGCTCTTCCCAAACCAACCTGTGCTTCAGAGGGATGGAGCACCCTCTGACAAAGGGAAAGCCTGGGAGAACTGGGATTGTTCAGCTCGGAGAAGATTCAGGGTGACCAAACTGTGACCTTGCAGTGCCTGAAGGGGCCCCAAGAAAGATGGGGAGAGATCTGGATAAGGGATGGAGGGACAGGACACAGGGAATGGCTCCCAGTGTCACAGAATGGATGGGATATTGGGAAGGAATTCCTCCCTGTGAGGGTGGGGAGGTGCTGCAATGGAATTCCGAGAGAATTCCTGACTTCCCCATCCCTGGAAGCGTCCCCTGGACAGGGCTTGGAGCAACCTGGGATAGTGGAAGGTGTCCCATGGCAGGGGTGGATCTGGGTGAGCTTTAAGATCCCTCAGGAGTCTCCAAATCCACACAATTACAAGAATTTGTGAAGAAATGGGTCAGTGCCAGCAGCAAGCACAGCAAAACCCATGGAACTGCCTCCCAAAGGAAGAGTTTTCAGGAGTGGGCAGTTCCAGATCTCTAGGATAATTCACTGTTCTGAGCAACACTAAAGAAGCCTTTGGCTTAAATGTTTTTTGGGTTTTTTTTTTCCAGCAGAATGTTATTGTTGGGTTTTATTCAATGCACAACTGAGTAATGGCTGGATAATCCAGAGAAAAATACTCCAGAGTCAGGGAAATCTTCCTAAACTGGAGCTGCTGAGTGCAAGAGCTCAGGGAAGGAGTCAAAGACAAAGGGTGATGCAGACTCCTGCAAGGACCAGACTGGGAGAGGAGAGGTCATTCCAAGGAATAACTGAGGGTGACTCAAGCAGCATCTGCCTGGTGGGAAATGTGTGAGTGCCCCAGCCAAGAGGGAGAGGATCCCTCCTTCCTGAAGGAATGGCTCCCTTTCCATCCCAATGTGGCAAATCCCTGCTCATCTGAAAAATACAAACCTGGCTTGAAATGGCACCCTGCTCCCAAAGTCCTGCTGGGATTGGTTCTGCTAAAAACAAAAGGTCAGGAGAAATGCCGGGGTATTTTCAGCACTTCCCATGACATTCTGCTGAAGGCTTCAGGCAATTGCAGAAGGAAGAGCATCCAATCTTTTCCTAAATAAATTCAGGGGAGGATTTGGCCTCTCAGTGCTGCTGAGAAGCTCCATCCCCTCCAATGAGGCTGGCAGTAAATATGCCACTTAAGAAGAGTCTGAGCAGATCACCGAGGATCTCCCCAAATCCCACACAGCTGGGAGATGTCTGCTCCAATCCCTCACTCTGCCCTCAGAAGGGTCATTTCACTTCAATTCCAGAAACAAAAGAGATTTAGGGGGAGCTGCAAATGTTTACATCATAACTGGCAGTGGGGTTTTTTAAATAGAAGCAAAATAACATCTGAAAGTTTGGCTCTTGTTGCCAGAGTAACGAAACACTGCTCCTACTGTCCCCGACAGGATCCCATTAACCAGGAGAAATATGGATGGGGAAAACGAGCACGGAGACACAGAGAAGTTCTAGGATTGCACAGCTCAGGAAAAGGCCTGAGAAAATGAATTTTCTCCCTCCTCCACTTGAATTCGGGAATGATGTCACCAGCTGGAGTTCCATCCATCAGGATCAGAAGTTCGTGGTGGCTTCAAAGGAAAAGCAGGAGGAGGATGGAGGGAAAAACCAGAGTGAGGAGCCTGAGCTATAAATCAGGAGCTGGAGAAAGTTCTAAGCCGGTGCTTGTCAATTAAAGAGCACTTAAAGGAGCAAACAGTGCTCTGGAGAATTACCTGAATTACAATAATGAGTTTCTAACAGAAACTTGCACCAAAAAAAACCTGCTCTGGATATAATTAATGGAAAAAAATTCCCAAGGACAAGGAAAAGTGGAAACTTGACCCCAGTTAAAGAGCAGAGTCGGTCCCTCAGGGATTGTTCTCTTTAACAGCCCCACTCCTTGGGGAAGATGCTCCCTGGTTTCCTGCACAGGGAAGGAATGCAGGACCTGGAGCTGTCTGTTGTCTTTGGTTTTCCTTCCCCACCCAAATCTCGTGACAGGAGTGACAGAGCTCTACTGAACACGAGGAGTTCTCCGTGTTATGGAGGTATTTCCATGTGGAAGGGGAATATGAATCCCAGAGTTTCAGCTAAAAACAAACATATGGGGTTTGGAATGAAAACCATATGAGAGAACACCTGCACTTCTCCAAAGGCTCCTACAAAAGCTACAGGATAATGGTAGAAAAGGAATTAAAACACTCAACTCCAGCTCCAATCCTGGCTTTTATCTCCTAGGAAAGTTCATGTCCAAGGAGTCCAAAGGAACAGAAGTTTTATCTATTTTATTTCAATTACTGCACTGGGCAAGGTGAGTGTGGCTCTGGCAGTGACCAGAACTCGGAGCACATGGGCTGGATATTAAAAGTGATCCATCATCTCCCACCCCAGAAAAAATCATCTCTGATGTCCAAAGGCTTTTCCTGAAGAAAAGCAATTAGGAAAACTGATGGATTTCCTCCATGGAGGTGGATGTTGTTCCACGCAGCCGCTGCAGTTTTTAAAATATTGGGTTTTGATGGATTCAATAAGCTCAGAATCAGCACAAATCAGCACCCTCAGATTCCCAGCAGGGCTCACAGATAAGCCATGAATTATCTCTGTTTTCTCCACCTGAGGCCACATCATTTCTGCTGGAATTCCACAGGTGCTTTCCTTTTGCCAAGGCACTAAGTGGACAAATGTTTCCAATCCCCTGGACAAAAGCTTGGGAACTGGTGCTCTTTTCAGACCAAGCATTTGCAATGATGCAAATGTTCTTTTTCTAATTTCCAGCCATAAAACAGAAATGACTCCTCAGAGAGTGTCAGTTTGTTTGACTAAGTCATGTACTACAAGTTCTGAGGCTGCACATGATGCTCTCCCAATTTTGCAAATGAATTTGTGATTCCTTGAATTAATTTCCTCCTTTATGGACTCGTCTCAAGTTGAAGCCAGTAGCCTGACATGTAAGAATTGTACAAATCCTTCAAAAATGGGATTTGCCAATTACATTCCACATTGAGCCTGCAAATAAAATCCTTTTTCTGGAAGGGATTTTTTAAATTTAATTTTTTTTTTCTGCTTGCATGGAAAGCACTCCCAGAGAAATTTGGATTTTAAATTTGGATTTTAAATTTGGATTTTAAAGCTCTGTTTCAAACGGGAACAAAGAGGAATAAGAAGAGATTTGTTTATCCACTGCACTTCCTGCATCGCTTCGAAAACTGCATCGAGTCATTCTAAAGCCATTAGGTAACACATCCACCCTGTTCTGCTATAAATCATTAAAATCTCTTTGCTTTGGGGGTGGAAAACAATTGGCACGGGCGTGGAGTGCCTGTTCTCCCCCGTGGATTAAACTCCAACCATATGTGAGTTGTCAGGGCAGTTTTACCCTTGCCGGGGCTCTCGAGGTTCTGTGCTCTCCTCGCCCCTCTGTTTTTACCCTTTGTGTTCATTTTCCTCTCCAGCCACATCCAGGGGATGCAATTACAGGAACCAGAACATCTCTGAAGCCCTGGCTTTGCTGTAGAGCTCCAAGTTTCACCTACGTGGAGCTCCCAGCCATCCCTGGCCTGTGCTTGAACCTCACTCTCCCATCCAGCAAGAAATTTCTATTTTGCTACCAGCTGAGCCTCCAGGCCAGCCAAAGGTCTTTAATTCCCCTCTCCAGATTATATTTGCATACATGTTAAACTTTCCCAGCGTCATTTGCATGTTTGAAAAGGCATTTTGGAAGGCCCCTCCATTTGATTTTATTTTTCTTTCCTGGAGTGTGAGTTTGAAGCAGACATCAAGGAGAGCTCTGGACCCAGAAGTGTTGTTTGCTCCGAGTCCACATCTGCTTTTCCCCAAGCCATTGCCAGTTCTGGAGCTCACTTTAATACCCAGCTGGGATACTGTAAAACGAGGATAGAACCTCAAATAAAGGCTGGGAGCACATACTTGTGCTCAGGAATAGCTGTGTGCAGCCAGTTCAGCTTCACTCGTGTTCTACCCACTGAAATTTGGTCTCAGTGGAGGGAAAAGATGGGAAAATCCCACCCCAAAGCAGGTCCTGTGTGTGTGGTCACACGAGTGGAAGTGGAACTAAAGCTCACCAGAGCTGCATAAAATCCATTTTTAGAAGGTTAAAGTACTTATTTTTTACAATCAACCCCTCAGTTCTGAAAGCAAAAATGTGGTTTTATCCAAGCAGCGAACACAGAATGTTCCCTGGGCTGCTGGGAATCTTCTCCCTCCACAACTCCAAACTTTCCTCTAACCCGTGGGAAGTCTGGTAGGAAATTTTTTTAATTCTTAGACCACTCCAGCTATTGGAGTAGAGAGGGAAATGCTGGACAAAGAGAGCTGAATAAATGGATTAATTCTATATAAACCATCATTTCTGGCAGCTTTGGCGGCGCAAACATCCATCAGGAGTCGGGCAGCAATAAAAGTGATAACCTGATAAGGTTATCCCAAAAGCTGTGCAGAGGGAAGGAGCACAAGCTGTGGCTGACAGGGATTTGTGGGATGGGGAAGGAGTTTTGAGAGTGTCAGGGAAAGTTCTTCCTCCTCCCAGCCCATTAAGGGATGAATTATTTTGATTTAGATGAGCAGATTTTTCTTCACACATCCTCCAGTCTGAGCCTGACTGCGTCTGGCTGTTTGTGGAGATGAGGAAGGGCTCAAAATGGGTTCAGCATTGGAGGAAAAATCAAAACCCACCCACATTTGGCCTTGCTCGAGTCTGGGGCTGATACAAGCGAGAGAATTTCCAGCCCTCACATGGATCCAGACGCTCCCTGGGAGTGCAAAATGCCAAGATCCCATTAATGTAAGATTCCATCGAGCTCGTGCTCATAAAAAGCACTTTTTCATATCTAACACAGAACATGCTGGGGTCTTTTTTTCCTTAAAAATGCTGCAAAAAGTGTGGAAGTTCAGCAAAAGCAGCTCATGGGGAGACCCAGAATGACCCTGGGTCACTGAGCCCCCTCATGCTGAATTCCTCCAGGCAGCCCCCAATTCCCAGCTAAAAACAGCTAAGGAAATTCTGGGAATATTTCCCCCCTGAATTCCCAGCTCCTAAGGAAATTCTGGGAATATTTCCCCCCTGAATTCACAGCATCTAAGGAAATTCTGGGACTATTTCCCCACTAAATTCCCTAAGGAAATTCTGGGATTATTTCCCCCCTGAATTCACAGCTCCTAAGGAAATTCTGGGATTATTTCCCCCCTGAATGCTCAACTCCTAAGGAAATTCTGGGAATATTTCCCCCCTGAATTCACAGCTCCTAAGGAAATTCTGGGATTATTTCCCCCCTGAATACTCAACTCCTAAGGAAATTCTGGGAATATTTTCCCCCTGAATTCCCAGCTCCTAAGGAAATTCTGGGACCATTTCCCCCATAAATTCACAATTTCTGGCTAAACACGAGGTGTTTTTGCAGCCTGTTCTCCTCCTGGTACCAACATTTTCCTCTGGAGCAACCTGGGGCTGGATCCTGCCAGGATGGAACAGCCCCAACAACTCCAAACTCCATCCCTCAAAAATCACTCCCCAACGTCCCTCAAATCCAAGTTTCACACTTTTTAGGAGAAAGGAGAAATGGGATTTAAGGAGAAGGAGGCAATAAGTGCTATTTAAGCTTTTGTCATAACAAGGAGATAAAAGCACAGGAAAGAAAGGGATAAAAGACTCTCCAAGGAGATTTGCAGCTGACCAAGAATTCCCTCTGATCCTTTTATTTACCTACTTGGAGCTTTTTCCTGAATATATCGCTTAGCAATTGGATCACACAAAGCACAAAGAAAGCCACTGTACAGTAAATAAGCCACAGAGGAGATAAGGCATGAAACAGCACTGAAAAAGATCAATTTCAATTTTTTTTCTCTTTTTTTTATGCACAGTCAGATTAAAAATCTGCAGGAATTATCCATCCTAAAACTGGAAATAAATATTAAAGCACTGGACATGCCAGAGGATGGTTGGGCAGTGTTATAAGAAGAGCAATAAGAGTAGATAATTGGATTTCAAATGAGATTTTAAAATTCAAATGGTGGCACCCAGAACGGAGCAAAGAGCAAACAGGGGAACTTTTAAAAGGTTTGAGAGTCTCTGTGAGAAATTTCATGCTCCAAATCCATGGGAATAAAAATTTCTGCCTATTTTCAGCCTGGATGTGACTGATCAGGGGTTAATTCCAGTGCTGGAGTGTCCAGAGATGGAGCAGGAGCTGCTGGGATCCTGTCCCACCCTCCCGGAGCTGCTGCAGATCCCCCAAATCCACATTCCCACTGATCTGATGGGAACGATCCCCTGCCCCACCGGCAATCCCAAATCTGCGTTTGAGGGATCACTGAGCCTTTTCCCAAATCTGTATTTGAGGGATCACTGAGCCTTTTCCCAAATCTGTATTTGAGGGATCACTGATCCTTTTCCCAAATCTGTATTTGAGGGATCACTGATCCTTTTCCCAAATCTGTATTTGAGGGATCACTGATCCTTTTCCCAAATCTGTATTTGAGGGATCACTGAGCCTTTTCCCAAATCTGTATTTGAGGGATCACTGAGCCTTTTCCCAAATCTGTGTTTGAGGGATCACTGAGCCTTTTCCCAAATCTGTACTTGAGGGATCACTGAGCCTTTTCCCAAATCTGTATTTGAGGGATCACTGAACCTTTTCCCAAATCTGTATTTGAGGGATCACTGAGCCTTTTCCTTCTCTCAGGTAATTCTGAGGAGCTGATCAGACCCCAGGGAGTGGAGCTTGGTTTGCCCTGTGGAACAATCCCATTCCCAGTGTTCCCCCTGTGCTTTTCCCTGGTTTCCCTGCTGGAATTCCTGCAAATCCCGCTGGATGCACCCCCGGACTCTGCTGAACGCTGCGTTAACACATCCCAAATGTCAGGGGGCAATTCCAGGGAAAGCTCAGCGCTGTGGGGTGAGCTCGGTGCCACTCACAATGGGAATGATTTCATCTGAACCTCCTGACATTTCCCCTCTTTGTGCAGAATTTTCCATTTCTGCCATGCCCAGACCTGGGGACATTCCCAGGGTCCCCCCAGGGCCATTCCCACCTCGTTTACAAAGAGCTCCTTTGAGAGCTGGGGATGGATGCAGGCTTCGAACATTCCACATCCCACTCCATGCAAAAGCTGCTGCTGCTGACATTCCTGAAGGCATTTCTCAAGTGTTGGGCCACAGGGAAATGGTTATTGTACAAAATATATATTATTATGTAATACAAAAAGATGATTATTCTATTGTTATATATTACATATAATTTTATTTTTATTTTATATAGTATATATGTAATAATATAATATCTAGTACCTTAATATTAATTCTTAATTAATTCTGTTATGATTCTATATTCATAAATAATGAATTTATATTACTAAAATATAAAACAATAATATAATTTATTGTATAATATACCTGATAGAATAATATTCATTTCCTATAGAAATAATAGATAACAATGTTATATATAGGAGGATATGAATTTTTTTCTATGATGTAAGAAATTATAAGATATAATTTAATATACCATCTATATTATACAATAGAATGTTATTGTATGGATTTTATGGGAATTTTAATTAATAAGAAACCAGGAGAGAAAAACAGAGGGGTCTCTTTGCTCCTTCTGTACCTGACCCTGTGTTGGGAAGGAGTAAATCAGGAGTAAATTCCACCTGAGGTTTGCACCAATAATTAGCAAAGCTATAAATTAACAAGCTTATTATTACTAATAAACATTCCTTCTTCAGACCAATAAGTGCGAGGATTAAATTATAAAAAATCAATTTGACCTTGGAAAAACCCATCTGGAATTTCTGGATGTTTTTTACCAACAAGGGAAGTTTGGAATTATTTGGATGCTGCAAACAAAAGCCTGAAGGGCTCAGCTCTGAAGGGGAGGAAGGTGCACGTGGAAATACTTAATGTGGAGAAATCCCTACTAATTCTGCTCATGGCACAGGGAGAAATCTGGGAATGTTTCCACACAACACGTGGGAAGAGCGGAGCCCGGTGCTCACACGGATTGAAACTTCCCCGAGGAATCCAAGAGCGAGGATGAGAGCAGGGACAGAGACTCCACAAAAGGGATTAAGGGAGAAAATGAAAAGTTTGAAGGCGATCTTCAGGATAAAAATTCCAGTGGAATACAGAGCGCTCCAGGAAAAATAAAAATAAAACCTTGGAGACTGCACTGCCAAGCGCTGCCGTTCTGCAAACCCGGCACCCAAACCTCTTATTCCATGGCAAGGTAAATCCAGGCTTTCTAGCCAGGGGATGGGATTTCTGTCCTGATAAACAGCTGGGGAAATCCACAGATGTGATGTGCAGGAAAGATCAGTGTAAGATAATTCTGCAGGAGGGAGAATTCCAATTTATTTTTGGTGTGCCGGAGTCATTAAGGCTTAAAACAGAGGGGGGAAAGTTCTGTAGTGAGAAACAATTAAAATAATTGCAATAATTAAAAATGTGAGGAATTGCACTTAGCGCTAAAAGGAAATTATTAAGAAAAATAATTCATTTAAAAATTAAAATCCTTATTCCTGCACAAACTTAAATCACTTGAGCAGCAGCCAATAGTGCAGGGAAAGCAACGCTCTCCTTCCAAAGCTTCCACTGGAATAGCTGAGATATCCCGAGAAAATTCAAAATAAATCATATTTATCACCAGAGGGGCAAAAAAAGAAAGCAAACATCCATTTTATTGTTTTTCCTGCGGCTGGAAATGAGATTTGAGCCTGAAAAGAACAAACAATTGCGGGTTTTCTGTCTAAATCTGTTTGTTCGCTGCTTGGGAACTGGGGAAGGATTTTATCCAAGGAAAATAAAACCCTACCAAGCCAAAGGGTGAGGGAGCCTCGAGCCTGGGTGATGCTGAGGGTACAAATCATGTGCAATTCCCTGGAAATAAAGAAATTATTTCTTTTACAGGCCAACATTTCTCACGCTTATCCCACATTTTCAACATTTCTGGCCCCGATCCCGCTCCGAGCCGGAGCACAAGTGGATTTTGGCCACCAAGGAGTCAAGGGGAGCAGTGCCAGGCACCCTGGAGAGCCAAGGCAGGGTTAAAATCCTGATTTAGGATATTTGGGAAGGGTGGGCGATGTTGTTTTCAAGTTGAATTCGATAAAATCTCTCGTAGACCTCAAAAGCAGGAAGAAAAATGAGTAATAAGCTGTTAATTCCCTCGGTTTTTCCAAGTTTTCACTCTCTCAGTGTTAACAAAAGGGAATGGTTCCCAAATTTCTTTACTAAATTATTGGGAGTGTTGGTAACTTATGACTTTAAGTGCTAAAAAGATCAGATTAACAATTTTAGGGGATTTTTTTCCAACTGTGAAAGTCCTGTTTTCAAATCCCTTCCCAGCACTATTGGCAGGTTTTATCAAAAGCCAGGAATTTCCAACAAGGAATATTTCAGGGATTTTATCTCCCACCGCTGCCGTTATTTTTTTTATTTATGGGGTGGCAAAACGACCCCAAAATTTGTTGAAAACCGACAGGATTTTGAGATATCTGCCTAATGAGTGACTTAATTATTGAGTAATTCCATGGCTCCCACCCCTGCAATCCCAGGTAAATAAGAGGAACTGCCCAGACACGGAATGTTCCCGGGAAATGTCCAAGATTTGGGAAGCTGGCTCAGGATGAGCCGCGTGTTTGTGGAGACACGAGGCCGAGCAAGGACTTGGGGAAGGATCCCTCCGGGAGAAGCTGAGCTCAAGGAATGCTCAAAGGTTATGAAAGATTCCTTATGTAACGAATCCACCTGGATTTTTTAGGGAAAACGCTGAATTTTAAACGAATCTAAATGAGGGTGGTGGGGTTTTGTTTTCCTGAGCGATCCCGTGGAAATAAAGAATTTTGTGGGAAGCTGAGGAAACACCACAATGACAAATGCAAAGCAAATAAAACGAGAGGGGATTTCAAAGCCTTGAGCAGATATTCCAAAGGAAAGGAAAGACACTGAATCCCACTCCCAGAATTCCTTACAGGCAAAAATGAAGAGAAAGCTTTGAGGGGGAAATCTTCACACTGAAATTCCCTGTAAAACACTTGTTTCACTCAACCCCAGCAGCAGCAGGAGCAGGTTTGGCCAGTAATTGTCAGATAATTCTGATTCCCTGCATTCCTTGCACTTCCCTGTCAGGAAGGATCTGGCTCCGTTTAACCCAGACCTAACAAAGCCGAGTTTGCTTAACCCCGAAAGAGTTTAACCCTGACCTTTGGCCACCTGCTCCTTAAACTCCAAAGGTTTCCCTGTCCTTACTCCCTGGTTTTTTTTTAACCTCACCTCACACCTCACTAAACACTGCCAAGGTTTTACAGACTCTGTAATTCCCTAATTCCCTGCTCACGGGGCTTTATTGGGATTGTAACCTTTTCATGAGCTTGTAAATCCCGGCTGTGACAGAGCGAACAAAATCCGAGGATGAAGATATTCCATAGCTGTCGTGGAGATTTTTTTTTATAAAAACATTTTGAAGCATTTCTTTTTTAGCTGGAAACAAATTCCCCTTTTTTTTTTTTCTTTTCCATGCAGCTGTCAGCAACTGCTCAGTGTATTAAATATTCTGCTTTCAAGAAGCAAATGTTTCGAGTTGAGATATTGAGATTAAACCCAAAACTCATTAAAAGACACCCAGAGCTGACCTGGGGCTATCCCTGCTCTCATTTG